>NC_090870.1:10811895-10841895 GCF_036669935.1 Montipora foliosa | reverse complement strand
GTTTAATTGATAAAAATAACGAGGCAACGTTTCGGGGCCCCGTACGCCACGGGAAGAGCGATTTGAAGAAGGGCTTTTCAGTTTCCCAGGGTTCATTTTACTTTTATCTCTGCCCAAAGTGATTCTGCCAAATTCTCGTCTGTCGGAGTTAACGAACGGTCAAATGGACGAAAGAACACAAAATGAATGAAAGAATGACTGCTGAACCAAGCGACAAATCAATCAATGAATCAAACTGTCCATCAATCATTCACTCATTTATTCACTCGTCATTATGACAAGAAAATTAATAAGGAACAGCAAAGAGCAGTGAGAGATTCAAAGAGATAATCAGAGGCCAGACGGGAAGAGAATGAGGTTATGTTTCTTACATGATTGACGCTCTATGCAATTAAACAGTAACAAATAACTAGCAAGTTTCTTTAACTTTTAGGAATAAATTCAAGTGATGTCAAAGTTTGCTGAGCGACGTTTCGATGACAATAGATTTATTTTATTTTACCTGAACCTAAACTTAAATATTTTCACATCTCTTTCATGTATATATACCTCATCGAATTAGTAATTTAATTAGCTTGATAGCTGATGACATGGAGTCATCGAGACCCAGCTCAACAACTTTGACATGGCTGATTTTTATTCTGAAATGTTTCTTTAACCACAGTTATAAATGGAGGATGGGGTCAGTGGAGTAATTGGAGTTCATGCAGCGTGTCGTGTGGGCCTGGAACGAGAATCAGGACTCGGCGATGCGATAGTCCACCACCGGGACCCGGAGGAAGATGTATAGGGCTGCCTTTAGAAAACAAAGCTTGTGATGATGGATCTTGTCCAGGAAGTAAGTGTTCACTTATTTTTAAGTTTCATTTGAAGCGGCGTCGATTTTAAAAAGCCGGGAACTCCAGCAATCTTGTTTTGACGAGCATTGAAAGCGCAAGCGCAAATATGAGTGCTCATAAGAGTTTTGTCCAGGCAAGAAAAAAACTGCAAGTGGCTCACTAAAATCTGCTCTTCTTGATCAAACAATTAAGATCAAGGCGATATACTCCAACACCAATCCCGTGGTCTGGCCAGTACCTTACGCATGCGCATAGCTATATTATCCGGTCAGTAGCAGCCATGGACAGATGCTTTGCACATCCCGATGGAAATGATGTAATTCGTTTGTGATGGCGTTGAAAATAGATATGTTTCAGTTTCCAGAATTACTCTAGGACTTTTTGTAACTTTGTGTCAGGAATAAACGAGTGAACGTTACTGAGAAGGGTCATTGTTTTGTATCGTACACTTCGTCTTGTTTCTAGTAAATCTTTCCGCAATTCTTTCATTTCAACTCCCGTTCGTTTGATGCGCAGATTTAGTTATTTTGCCTGCATTGATCAACTCAGTGAACAGTTGGCTTTTGTCCATTCATGTAATGTTGATTCAAACTCTTGCGTTTGCACTCAGTCGAGCTCGCGCTTTGTGCTTGTTTCTGCAGATTGCTGGAGTGACTGGAGCGATTGGAGCCAATGCACCAAAGTATGCGGTTGCGGACGGCAATTCAGAGTTCGATTCTGCAAGTGTGCGTATGGTCAGGGACATGCGCAGTGCCCGGGTTTTGGAGAGAGCTCTCAGAGTTGCAATTGCAATGCTTGCCCCAATGGACCCCCCTTTTAATGATGATAATATCGAAGGTATATATCCGCGAAACCAGAAAATTCATTTCCTTCTCCAAGCGTGCGCCTCGTTCCCCTACCCTCCCACCCTCAAAACTTTTAATGCGCCGCAATTTTTCCAAGAAAGGAATCTTGCAAAATTTAGATTTATTCAAGCCATAAAGCGGAGCTCCCGTGTTATTTATTCTCACAATAAGTTAACCTGGCTCGAGCTTGCGATCCAATCGAAAACCAGTACCTTGGGGTGGACGTACATACGGTCGTAGGGTCGTACGGTGACCAAAACGCAATTTTCTCGCAAAGATGGGTTACCATATTTTCTTACCCATGGTACTCCGCGCGCGCGCTATGAAAGCACCATTTCATATCTTCATTAGCGTAATAAATCATTAGCGCGTTGCTTACTCTTAATTTTTCGTTTTGATGGCTCATTTTTAACCGATTAAGGAGCTAAAAGATTTAATGTTGGTAACTAATATATGAGTTCAAAAGGTTATTTTCAGGTTTTAAGTCAATTTTGTGTAGTACATAACACGCTGCATTTTAGAGCAAGTTTTAATTAATGCATGTGACTATAACATGATATTAACGATGACTTCAGGAGAGGTTCACCTTTAGTATTTTGACAATTCTCTGCAGATGAAACTCTAATGGTGACGTTTATTTGTTTTATATCTTGCAGGTTAATATCACAAGTACCTAACAGTAGTCGACTTTCTTTACATCTTTCTCGTTTTCATGACACAGACCGAATTATAACAAGACGTTGTGATATTTTCATTTTTGAAGTTACAGTCTTTGGTTGGCCCGATGCAATACGTGAAAAATAAGAAGTCGTTTTCCCTTAGGCCATGTTATGTTTATTCTGGATTTTTCAAAGCGGACACAAATAATAAATTTTAAATTGAATTTGTCTTGGTTTGTATTCAGACAGGGGCTCATCATCCTGCGAGCAGAGCCTCTTTTAAACACACCAGAGGGCGAGTAAGATTGATTCTGCAGAAATCGTGTCAAGTCTTTGAAGTCGCCGCAGCCAAAGTTTGTGGGCTAGTTCACCAGGTCAAACCGGTTTAGGCAGCGCGCGCATCAAATTTTTACAAGGCGAAGGTCAAAATCGAGCCTTCAGCACGAAAATCAATATGGCATCTAGGAGTGCGATAGAGACTGGGTTTGAAACTGTCTCCGAGCAACGGCTTGCGCATAATCAATAAAGACTTTTCACGAATTCTTTCTCCTCGAGTAAAAAAATGCTCTGCTAGCAGGGTGGGGCCCACAAGAGGGAACGAACATCTTCTACGCAAGGTTTCCAGTTGTTTTAAATGATCATACTCTTATTGGTGATCTCCAAATTCGCTTTGATTACCTCCGAGATAACCGACTCGCGTTCGTCGATTTGATTTCGAATGTTCTTAATTTCTCATTGGAGACTCGATCCTATTCTTACTCGTTTTCAACAACAGTAGTCAAAGACCTTTTTTGGAACAAAAAAAGCAATGTGACACACCATAACACCAGCCGGGTGTGACCAACACATCACGCATGCGCGCAACTATTTCACCCGGTCAATTAGCAGCCATGGACAGCTGTTTCGGCCTTGCTGGGCCTCATCAGCATTGCGTAGCTATCATACCAGTCGAATGTTTTAGTGGAGCTGCCACTTGAAGGGGTGCCTAAAACACATTTTGGAAAAGGTGTATTTCTCAGTTGGTGCATCATGAATATCGGTTGAAAGTCTGTACAGGCTTTGTGGCCCTTTGTGCCGGAGCTTACCTACCCAGTCTACCCAGGGTTCTTTAGCATTAAGTGACAAGGAGTGTTTCTTCCTGAATCCCTTTATGGGTGCACGACCACTGCAAGGTCACTACCCAGTAAATCGTCGGAGGGAAGAGATAGATCGAGAGAAAGGTGTCTTGCTCAAGGAACACCACGTGACAAATCCGCCAGGCCCGGATTAATCGATAAAACAGTACCAAAACAATGGGCCCTTTGCAGAATAATGATCACATGGTACAAAAACCGCCATACTGGAACACAAATTGCCCATTGAGATATCTAAAACAAAGAAAATTTAGATTAACTTGCTTTGTTTTAGATGTTCCAGAGCGCAATTTGCGTTCCAGTATGGCGGTTTTGTACCATGTGACCACTGTCCTACAAAGGGCCCCTTGGCCAATCACAATAGACGAAGACAATTCATTGAGCCAGTCATGACGAATACACTTAGTCGTCACTAAGTAAGGGAAAGTAAATGCGAGCAAGTCTAATTTGCCTTTCCTCTTAACATCTTCCCGTGTTAACTGAAAATCTGGATCCGGAGTTTTGAGAAAACTCGCCCTGTCCACAGCAATCGAGAAACTGCTTTTCCTCCTTCAATTGAAAGGAGGTTTAAAAATGAAAAATTGCATTATGTCGAGCCCTATAGCTTTCGAGATTTGTTCACGTATTTTAAAAACGGATAATGTGCAGAAGAGAGGGCGAATCATTAGTTGCTTAACAACTCTCTAGATAACGGACATTCAGTTCTCTAGCCAGTGCAAATATTATACCGAAAAACAACACGTTAAAGCCCTGGGCTTATATAACTTCGTAAGGGGTTTTGGGTGAGCTTATAAACGGGTGGGGGTGAGGGGGTTGGATTATAAGAGGAATATTTCAGAATTTATCTGAGAAATGAATAAAAGCTAACATTCCATTAAATTTACAGCTATTACATTTATAATACGAATCTATATCAATTCGCCTGTTTTCCGTGAAACGGTCGTCTCGATAGCCTTAACGAAGTTTACATTTGTATATATTTCAATATGGTTTTCAATGTTCAGAACAATTTTATAGTTCCAATACAAGTGACTACTATTTCAAAAGCAAGGCCGAAGTCGCACCATCATGAACAAAGTTCATACTAGCTTCTTAAACCGTTCAATAACTAAAGGTTTGTTTTAGGTTTAGTTAAAGTGGCTCAAACCAGTTTCAACACTTTCAAGATACCTTGTTATTAGAAGGATTGACACTGCAACACTTTATCACGTAACAGGAATGTTATTGTAACATGCGAAACATCAATTATTGCCGAACGAGTCATTTTTGTGACGTAATAAGTTACCATGGCGACAAGAAAGCCTTGCAAGAACACCCTATATTTTGGCTTTAGTTGCTCATATCTGAAAAACGAACTCGGTGATCCCAATTTTTTATTGCACAAAAGTGATTCGCAGGCCAAGATGAAACTCTGCAAAGTTTAAAAAAATTCTGTGAAGCGGATTCAGAGCAACCTTAAATTTTCAATTATTTAAGGTGGCTCTAAATCCGCTCCACATAATTTTTTTTAACTTTGCAGAAAGTTTCATTTTGCATGCTGATTTCATCTCAGAAATAAAAAAAATGATGATCACCGAGTTTGAGATGTAAGCAGCTTAAGTCAAAATATGGGGTGTTTTTGCAGGGCTTTCCTGTTGCCACGGTAACTTTTTACGTCACAAAAATGACCAAATCTTTTTTAGCCATAACTGGTGTTTGATATGGTACCCTAACGTTGCTGTTAAGTGATAAAGTGTTGTAGTGTCAATCCTTCTAATAAGAACGTTTCTTTCAAGTGTTGAAACTTGTTTGAGCCACGTTAAGGACGTTCGCGCTAATTGTTTCTGCGCAACGTTTACTGCGACTGTAACATGTCACGCATTACTGCAAGTATTAGTTAAGATCTTATGGCGACAAAAATGCCGGGGAAAAATTTCCAGGTCGGCTAAAGAATGGCTCATTTATTTCCAATGCTTCATGAAACGTTAAAGAGAAAGGACCGGGAGGCTGGAAAAGGTCGCCAATCAAGTAGTGGTTCCTCGAGTTTTCAAAACTTTCAACCACTACTCTTCTTACAATCTACAAAAAATGATGAAAAAAGCAAACAAAGTAAGGGACCCCTCCCCCATTTTTTTTTCATTTTTGACCTAACTTCAGGCGAGAAATGAAACAAAATTTCAATGAAACAAATTTCAATGTGGGAAGATTTTCGCGCGAATGTCCTTAAAACGGAACCTAAGTAAAGGGCATTTGACGGTGAAAATGAAAATGAAAATGAAAAATGAAAAACAGGAGGAACAAACAAAGCTGTACTGAAAATACATATCGAATTGGTACTTCATTGTGGAATATTGCAGTTTAAATAATAATAATAACTTTTAACTGTGAGCTGAGTGATTCTGATCGATTTCAAAGCTTGAAGAATTTTTCCAAAGATGACGAGTCTGTGTACCGAGGAATACAGGTACTGCCATATGTGCTATAAATTTCGATTATCGGTGAGTAAAAGATCTAGAAAGCAGCATGGTTTAGAGGCCAAGGTAACCTTTGCAGGCTCACCTTTCTGTTGTTTTAAGTTACTGTAAAGGGGTTTTAAACCTCTGGGCCAAGTTGTTCAAATTCCGATTAAGCTAATCCCGGATTACCGGAAACATAATTTACAGTTTACTTTCTTTGATGTAGAACATCTCATGAATTAATTCATGAGATGTTCTACATCAAAGAATTGAAACCATCACTTAATGTACAGTCAGACTCTGTCAGGGCAAAACTATTTACTTAGATTTCACATTTTTTGTTAGCGTACTATTGTATATATTGTTCTATTGTTCTATTGTTCTTGTTCTATAAGTTATGCTTCATCCGATTAAAATTCATTGCCTGACGATGACATCGGACGATGTCGAAACGTTGTCAAAATGAATCTAGTTGCGTTTGTCTACTTTCTAATTGTTAAAAAAAAACCTCAAGATTTTTTATCGTTAATTTTCGCTTAGAAATTTCTTTCCCTCAGCTTAAATTAACCAGGGCCCAGTTCCTCGAAAGCCGATTAACGCTAATCTAAGATTAAAAATTAACCAAGCAGTTTATTTCTCTACTCCCAAATGCTGTTCAACGCAGATTTTCGGCAGAACTTTACATGAGAAGACGTCAATCTTGAAAAACAAAAATAAGCGAAAGAAACTTTCACCAAAAAGTTGAAAACGTGAAACAAAAGTTTACGCTAATCCTGGATTAAGTTAATCGGCTTTCGAGGAACCGGGCCCAGGTTAACGCTTTTTGACGGGCAAAATTCAAACCTGGAGCCCAGAGATTTGCTGGTCAGCGTTTTGCAATCTACACAGGTGATATCCGATCCTCAAAAAAAAAAGCTCCAATAAACATGACCAGCACATGACTTTGATGACCTTGAAGCGCGTAATTTGTGTCTCTTTTCCTCAGAGCAAAGTTGGGGATTTTAGGACACCAATTTTACGCCCAAATATGGACAAAAATAAGATCGAAGATGTACGCGCGGGAAAATGCTAAGCTATACGTTACTTACGGGTGTAGAGACTGTTGTGAGTGTTTTGTTTTCAAGTACACGCACTTGCTTACTGTACAATGATCGAGAAATTTTCAATACTGGACGAACCGAGTTCATTGTACAGTAAGCAGGTGGGTGGAGATAAACTAAGAATAAAGCCAGGATCCGAGCCAGGATTCGAGCCAGGATCCGAGCTAGGATCCGAGCCAGGATCGACCGAGACCTAACCTAACCTAACCGAGACCTACCCTAACCCTAACTAGACCTAACTAGATTAGAACCAACCTAAATAGACCTAACCTAACCGATGCGAGACCTAGCCTAACCGAGAGATTCGAGAATAAATAGCGGAGAAAGCTCATCTTAGCTCAGATCCTGGCTGGAATCCTGGCTCGGATCCTAGCTCGAATCCTGGCTCGAAGTTTAGGTATCCTCAGGTGGGTGTAATTGAAAACAAAACACGAACCAACAGTCTCTAACCCTTTTAATTTGAGTTCACTGGTGGCGATAGACTTACAATGGCTTCCCCCCCGACCTGTTTGAACGAGAAAATAATGAACTAAAGAAAAACAAATGAAAACAATAACATTCAATGGCCAAGAATCTTTAATTTACTGAATATGAATGATTATTTTAGATACATGTACATAAAGTGTATTCTAGCTAATAGCTAAAAAAAGCAGAAAGCACACTTAAAACAGAATTCTCAGTGAGCAAAAACAAGCCAATGACAATGATCAAGTGGTTTGCCTTTTTGTGTTTTCCGGGATGGCAGCATCAATTATTTCAGTAATTTTTTCCTCCTCAACCTCGGAAAATCTTGAACTTGAAGCCATGTACATTTGAAGTTGAAGAACACTACACAGTTTTTATGCGTTATTGTAATAACGCACTCTGTCATTTTGATGTCGCTAGGTAACGGGAACTCACGGGATCAATTTTAACCAATGACGAGTGCGGATTTTAGACAGTGAACGAAGATTGAATATTAAATGCAAATAAGGAAATTTTTAAACTAAAAAAACTTATCTCTGAACCAGAGTTAAACGCTTCAAGGTCATGAGTTTCTGACATGATCCAATGTTTCATTGAATTAGTTTATTATTCATTACAATCTTTGCCCCTAGCTAAGTAACCGCTAGTCAGATTTAAATCAGTCGGCCATATGAATAAAGAGAAGGTAGAAAGACCTAGCAAAAATAGGTGTTTATGCAACAGAGCGTTTGTGAAGAAGGCGACTCGTATTGTGGCGACAATGAAGTCTGCATTCCTGACTACCAAAACAATGGCGTCTTGTGCAAATGCGTTGATGGCTATTTCGGAAAACCTTGTGGTAAGTTTTCTGATGAATGAGGATCATACTGAGCTAGATTTTTGTTTACAAGTCTTGCCTTACTGACACGAGCCCATTGTTTTCAAAGTGTCACCACGGCCCAAATCTTTGCACAGGCTTTGTGAAACATGTGTGATCCCATCATTCTTGGTTTGCATCCACGTGACGAGACGGCTATGTTGGTGTACAAAACAATAGAAAATGGCCCCACAAGTTTGGCATAATAATAGAGTCAAATTCCCAAACACATTTTACTGCATCGTTCTTTACACCAAGATGGTCACAATCTTCGTGTTATTAGTCATGTGATTTTTTCTCATACTGGGCACGCCCATTGTGCCGACACGCGTAGAAATTCAAAGACTTTGTATGACAGTAAATTTCTCTAGACATTATTGTAATATTTTGTTCTGGTTTTCCACAGATCCTATCTATCTGCACGAATTTTGTTCTTGGCCCCCCCTGTTAGTTTAGGATTTCATTTTAGTTATGTAGGGACCATTGCAACGATTTATCGCCACGCTTGTTCTGCTCACGTTAGCTGGTGCTATCCCACTTTAGTTCGTTTTTACCACGTAGAAATATAGTTCGTGACCGTTTAAACTCAACGGCTCGAAAACTTTTAGACATACCAAGCTTGTCAAGTTGATGCGAGTTTCTTACAATCAAGTTTATTATAGTAATAATTATTTATTCATTTTTACGAGTTCTATTATCGGTATTTCCTTTAAAGAATTTTTTTCAACGCACACGATCTTCAGTGCGTGTTAATCAATAACATAACGCGATCTCAATTTTTACAAATTTATGATTGTTTACTAAATAATTTAACTTCAATGTGAGGAACTTTGTAGCAGACACATGAAATTTAAGCTAGATGTAGCGCTAGTAAATTAAATTTTATATAATTTGTGTCAGCAGACTGCTGAAATTATGCGTGTGTTTAGTGTGGCAAATTGAAAAAAAAATTACAGTTTCACTCATTTAAATTTATTCAGTTCCATTTTTTGTTTCAGCCAGCTACGTTGCACTCGGATGTTTTAGAAAAGGCGTCCCTCCCGCATTTCCCGACCTTGTCAAAAATTTGCGCGGTAACATAGACTGGTACGACATGACGAAAACAGTTAACGCATGCGCTCAATTGGTCCATTTCCATGGTCTTACCACTTTTGGAATCAGCTTTTATGGCGAATGTTGGAGTGGAGTAGACTCGGAGACTACGTACGATCGCCATGGACTGTCCCAGGACTGTTGGAAAGGTGTTGGAAAGGATAACACCAATTTTGTTTACAAGATAGTATTTTGAAATCACTTCCATTTTACAGAGTTGTACAAATTAAAAATAAAAATAAAACAAGGAAGTTGCTACGTGTACGTTATACTCTCAGGAGTGAATTAGATAACAGTGTTGTTATTGCACGGGCCGGCTCCCCAGCACAGTCACAAATCAGTCTATTTTTAGAATACCTGTTTCCGCAAAAATCAGTGGTCATGTCCCTGAAAAAACACGGCAGAAGCAGTCACGCGTGACAAGGCTTCTTCTGATTGGTTAAAATTGACGGCCCTTTGTTTTTTTCGCGCGCAAGGTGTATCTAAAAATATATCAATTTGTGACTGTGCTAGGGCAAGACCGCAAAGTGATAGATCAACACTCTTATCTAACACACTCGATACTCTGTAGAGGCCACAAGTGTAACAACTGGCCTCTAGTGGAATAATGGCTTCAAGCGTTATAAAAAGTGGCCTCAAATGTCATAACGAATTCAAGAACAATAGCGGAGCTTCCGCGCCACGTGAGCAGAGCACCTTACCCATAGAAATATGGTAGAACTATCGACTGCGTACTGTTCGAGAACCTGAGTTTCGTGACAGGTAACAGCGAAGCTCCGTATTTTATAGACTTCGTTTTCGATGGCCCGTCCTTTCCTACGACAGTGGCCCACCACAGAGTTCCCATAGAGGCCAAAAGGTCCGAATCTCAAAAACGCTTTACCACCCAAAATCCCGCAAACTTGGCCAAAGTTGCTCGGAGGTCAGGCGGAGTGAATGACATGACGTCATACTGAAAGACCAATATCTCGAGAAGGACATGTTGTTAGAAATCCAAACAAAGTTGAGGGCCAAGGGGATGCAACATTAAGGTCACGTGGTATGATGCCATCGATGACGTCATCAAAACTCGAAAAAAAAGAACTTACGGTAATTCCCTGGTTTTGCATTGCGCAACCCGACTGCGCATAGTTTCTTGCGTCATTGGCGCGAGGATTAGCTCGCGCAAATTGAAAAAATGGCGGAGTTTCACTGACACCAAGCATAATCTGTCAAGGGATGGTTATTTTGTCCTGAACGAGCACGGTGACGCCCTCCTTTTAATACTATTTATATGACGTGAAAACTGCATTAAGAGTCATGTGAGGTGATGATGTAGCGGTCCAATTTGCTTACTTTTTTTTTCGCAAGATCGAGCAATTTTAAATCACTTTATTGAAAGGCTTTGGGCCGGACAAACACGTGGCTCACGTTTTCAGTAATATTCAGTAGCTTTTGCTATATAACCGGTTGATCAAGTGTCGAACGCTTCTGGCGTAATTTGGTAAAAGACACTTCGAATAAAAGGCATGCAGCGCGAAAACAAGCACAGTGATCCCATCTTTTTACTGCATTTTTAAATGTCCTTTGCACGAATATCAATTGTGCCAAGTTTGACAGAAATCTGGATAGTACGTCATTTTCAAGGGAATTACCTTATTAAGTAGACTCGCCAGTCTTAAAGTCACTTTTCATCACAAATCAACTGAAATTTTTTTTTGTTTTTGGTGCTTCAACGACTTTGAACTACTGTGTAAACCAACGAATGACCAATGCTGCTATAGGGGAGGAAATTTATCATAACAAGGAAATATATTTTAGGTGAACTTAAAGCATCCCTTGCTTAGTTCGTCATTAACGTCTCGTCTGATCTTTAATTAATCAAAATTAATTAATATAGAAACAGTCCGCGGTAGTACTGTTTTGATTGCCGTTAATTACACAGCATTCATCGCAGGACATGTTTGAGGTAGATAGCTGATTTTGTTGTTATTTGAATGAAAAGGCGTCAATTACGAACTTCATCGAAGTTACGAAGCGTCATTCACTCTCTCAGTGGGAAGGTACCATACTCTGTAAACCTTAAAAACACCTGGCTCCAGTTGTTCGAAGGGTGGATAGCGCTATCCACTGGGTAAATCACTATCCACTGGATAACTCAATTGGTTTTGCTAGTGCTTATCCGCTGAATTGTGATTTATCTGTCCCGGGTTGCTCGAAGCATGGTTCGCGCTAACAATTGTTAAATACCATGGAAACACATAGGTTTTGATACCTCTTAACCAACGGTTAGCGCTAACCAGGTTTCGAGCAACCGACCCCTGGTGGATAGCGTTATCCAACTGGGGCCGGATGTGAAACGGTTTTTACAAAGAGTTATCTACCATCTGGCATTTGGTCGGTAGGACTGTTTTGATTGAGTTCATTACACAGCACGGCATTCATCTGAAGATATATTTGAGGAAGCTAGCCGAGTTTTTGTCATTTGAACAGGATCATCAAAGTTACGAAGGACAATTCATGCACTCCCTCAATGGGAAGGTTCCAAACTCTTTAGACAAGGTTTCTACGAAGATTTATCTACCTGAGAGTTAAAGATGTTATCTCATTTCTCGGTCTTGGCTTTTTTCGCTCTTCGTTTTGTTCAGGGAGAAACAATCAAAAAGGACGTTTTGATTTTGTTTTGTTCTCGAGAAAGAGAGTCAGATTTTGAAGCAGTCAACTTTGCCAAAGAGATAAAAGGAATGGAGCTTGTTGAAAACGTTATCAAAGTTGCCAGCTGGAACAGGTGAAGGAATCTCACTGCTTTTCTAACAAGTTCTGCCAGCACTAAAGAGTCAGTTACCAGTCAGTTCAGCGATTCCGATCGATTTGCGAACTTGAAGAATTTCTCTAAAGACGACGAGTTTCTGTACCGAGGAATACAGGTAAGATAATCGCCCAATTGCACAATTTGACCTTCATCATTAACACAACTAAAAAAATATTTGGAAACGAGGAGACTGAAAAATAATGGCATATTTCGTTTCCAATTATTGCATTGGTTCACTGATTTAAGTTATCCATTGTCGTTCGAGGATGAAAAGGAAAGAATTGAAAAAGTTGGCCACTTTTTCCTAAAAGTTGTTCTTCGCATAACGTGGCCATACTTTACTAGGATAGCTCATTGTGCTAGAATTCTTTTGAAATCGCCCCCTTTGGGCTGTCAAGAATACTACAATTCTTAGCTGTAAGTTCAACTCTCCTTCGGCGAGAGATACCGTAGCAGTCGCCTTAAAAATATCAACTTTTTTCGTGGCAACCGAGTCATTGTTTGATAGAGCATCGTCCATCGGCGAATATTTTTCTTTCAGTCATGTTATCTCTTTTCTTTTTTTTTGAACAGAGCGTTCGTAGGAAGTGACAATTCGTATTGCGGGGAGAAGGAAGTGTGCATTCCTAACTACCACAACGAAATGGCTGCTTGCCAGTGCATCGATGGATATTTTGGAAAACCTTGCAGTTAGTAAACCTGATTCAAATTCCTAATGATTTCCCTCTAACCGAATCCCAGTTTTCTTCAACTTTGTCTTTCCAGACTCTCGTTATCGGTGCTCTTCTATCAAAAGTCTCGTTTTGAAACTTCAATTGATTCATTGGTTTAATTTCCAAGAGCAGGAAAAACTGAAGCAGAAGACAGCAAATTTTGAATCCCTGCATGAAAGGTCCGCTCAATCTGCACAATAACGATGATACACAGAAAGATCAGATACATATCACAAATGAGAATGACCATCGCAGTTAAGGAGCCTATTAAGCAGTCTTGAAGAAGCCTGGAATAAAATCCTAGGTTTGCTGGAACGATACTAGATCCTAAGAACGTGACATTGCTCTGTACACGTCCCTGCCCTGAAGGTATCAGCTGCGAAGCGTTGGTCAAATCTCTCCTTATGTTACACTCAACTAAATATCGCTTTTCTGATTGGTCAATGACGAATGAATAAATAGGTTATAGAGCGCAATACGGAAGTTGCTATGGAAACACAGTAACAGTAATTGTGTCGACTATATCATGAATACAAAATAGTCATCGTATGAACTTGTTCGGGTATATTTCGGTATTTATGGTCACTTGTGATGTTTTGAAATTCCACAAATTGGTAACTTTAATAACATCTCTCCTAGTGTCCATTAATCCCAAAATGCACTGACGTTCATACGATTTCGTATAATTTATACCACGTCAAGTGAGCAAATGGCTATTGCTGTAAAGTGCGTAAAATACCAAACACGAGAGATTCAGAAGGCATAAAAGACATCGCCGAGAAACCTTTCACGTTTGTCTGGAAAAAGAAAACAGACAAAATCTCATCTTGAAAAGGAAACACGAGGTTACCACTATAATCTTCTCTTAATAGAAATGACAAAAACTATATGTTATAGATAAATGTACATACAGAGCGGTTTTCAACTGAGTGTCGAAAGTAATTAGCGAATTGCTTTGGTTTATGATTACTTCACTCACTGATTGGTTCAAAGTTCTCGCGCCATTTTTTCAACCAATCAGAAGTCAAACCAAAACCAATCGTGGCTCGCGCGTGCACATTTTCCCGCGCTTTGTGTCGGCTACGTGTGATTACTTCGAGTTTTGATTGGTTTACTGGATTGTCTCCGTCCTTTTTGATTGGCCAAAGTAATTACTTTGGTTTTGGTTGTACGACACTCGATTGAAACTCGCTCTCATATTCTAATGGTAATGATACTAGAAATATAATCATTACAATTTAAAACATGATTCAAAACCTTATGGCCAGCCGAAACATAGTACATTACTAAATAATCAAATCTACGTTGAATCGACTCTTGCTCAATATATACTTTTACCACAATTGCTTGTAATCTCGCAATCTGATTGGCTAATTTGCTGTTGTCGATGAGAGTCTAGCCAACGCTGTACGCGTCATGCCCGCGTCATTTTGTCACACAATGTAATAGCCAATCAGGAACGCCCATTTTGGGAAATAAACCAATCATATTGCGAGAAAGTTATAGACAACGCTTGCTCTTTCTTTGAGTCATGATTTTGGTCACGCTCTGAAATAAAAGCTTTCTTTGGCGTTGAATATTGTGGTAAAAAACAAATCGAAAGTGGTTCAGCGTTGTCTGTACTCTTATCGACAACGATATTCGTCATTTGTTGTGGAATCAGTCGGTTGCACCTCGTAAGTCCAAAACATTTTGACCACTGTGATGACGAATATCGTTGTCGATAAGAGTACAGACAACGCTGAACCACTTTCGATTTGTTAAATTTACATTCTTGTAGCATTCTAGAAGAGAGATGTAGAGAGGCTAGAAGAGGCTGAGAGCACTGAGCAAGTGCACCAAACAAAAGATTACAACTTGCGCAGTCGCGCTGAAGAACAAAAAAGCATTTAGGCCTAAAAGGAACTTGAACCCGCGCTTGAGTCTGCGCTGCGCAGAAAATAGTTTCACACCGTACATCAAACATATGACAGTTTTGCAGGTAAAGTGCTCTTTGGATCTGAATTGGCAGGACAGGAGTAGGAATTACTGCAATATAAAGCCGTCATGTCACTGCAGATTTTAGAACGGTTTCAATAATTACAATATACTGGCAGAATCCAAACAAATCCCCAATTGTTAGTCTTTTTAAAATTTTCCTCCGGTGTCAAGATTTTATTCTGTTTTGTAATGTTATGGTGAGTGACGATGTCGGAAATGCGATATATGATGCAAGTATGCGCAGAATGACTTCAGTAAAGTGGTACTATGATAAAAAAATCACTTCCCTTTTTTCTTCAGATTTTGAAAGTGTGTTTGCGTAACTCCTGAACGGCAAAACTTTGAGCTTTGATTTTTATCCGAAGTCTGTTTACTTTGAGTGTAAGTTTTGGATTTCACGGTCCGCCATTACTCACGTACAAAACTGACCGATCGGATCTCCGAGGGTTGCATCTAGGGAAAGGGGACATATGATATGATATGGTATATATATATTTACTCACAAGCTTAAAATTTCTGGGTGTAAACGCAGCTTTTTATATACACTATATGCAAAGCACGAGTTTAAAAGTCTGAAAGCACGGAATTCCCCTGCTGCATATTAATTCAGCCGCGAACACACGCATCGCATCGATGCAGCTCTCTCAAGATTTCAAAGTTACTAATGGCGGACCATGAAATAGGAAAATTCCTGTTAAAATAAACATATGTCTCTTTTAAACCAAGGCTTAAAACTTGGGCCACTTAATGTTTAGTTAACATACTTTTGAAATCCAAAGAAAAAGAAGAATTGATTTTTTGGTCATAGTAAACAAACTTGGAAACAAATAGGCCATTTCCGAGTTCATGTCTGCCTCCTCTTCAAAGCGAGTCTAAGTGCGAAGTTTTTGTATGGTAATTAGGTCTACTTTACATATGAATGAAAACTAATTTGCATAAGAAAAACTTCGCACTTAGACTCGCTTTGAAGACGAGGCAGACTTGAACTCGGAAATGGCCTATTGAAACGCTTGGGCTTCAACAGCACTGAATGATCAGTTAATTATGTACTGCAGTCATTCGGCATACAATGCATTCCGCTTGGTTATGCGATTCCTCATACCACGTGCTATTTGCCATTCTAGAAACGAGTAGGCCTGGAAAAGAATCCAGTTTATTCTTGAAATAATTAACCAATTGCAAAAGAGCAAGACAGTACCTTCTCCTCCGTTAGTCTAAGACCGCAAGTTTTGGTTGATGCTCAAGTTGATGCGCAAGTCGATGCTCGACAAACTCAGCCAGCTGGCCGGCGGTGAGTTCCGTTTTCTAAATTGTTGATTACATTGTAAACTTATGCTTAGTGTAACCTTGCAATTCAAGAGTTCCCAAATTCACAAATCAAATACCAACAGAGGCGTGCATCCGTAAGCAGTAATGCGAACCAAATTTCGCTGCGACATCTAATAAAGTCAATTTCTATGAAGACTGTCAACTAGCGCGAGAGTCCTGAGCTTTTGCGAAGGAGGAGTTGCCATTGTTGTTCTTAAAGGTCTGATACCGTAGCGGAGAGAAATAAATGAAACGTAGCCTTTTTGCGTCGATAAATCATGCAAGTTCAACTCCCTTTTCACTTTTTTTCCTAAAAATCATTTGCGCTCCTGTGAAATTCTCGATCTGTCAATTTGTTCAGCAGAGTAAGAACTCTTATCAGTAAAGTAAGACGAGGATACTCGAGAACGTCAGATCTCGCCTCTATTTTCATGGGTTCGGTAGAGGACTGCTGTGATTAGCGTCATAGAGCATTGATTCTCCCGATAGGCATTGTGGTAATATCCGCTTAGTGACCTAAGATTTTAGTCTCGGTTTTTTAGAGCGGTTTTCAATTGAGTGTCGAAAGGAATTAGCGAATTGCTTTGGTTTTGCATTACTTCACTCAGTGATTGGTTCAAAGTTCTCGCGCTATTTTTTTCAACCAATCGTGGCTCGTGTGTCGGCTACGTGTAATTACTTCGAGTTTTGATTGGTTTACTGGATTGTGTCCGTCCTTTTTGATTGGCCAAAGTAATTACTTTGGTTTTGGTTTTACGACACTGGATTGAAACTCGCTCTATGTGTAATCAGACGAAGCTTAAGCGTCCACGCTTTGATGGTGCCCTGGATGCTGCATTTCTTGAGACTGGGGAGAATTGTGAAGGAACTTGTGGATACGTTCTTCCATCTGAAAACCCATCAGGTCTTTACGCGTTACAATGCCTCGGATCCTGCATTTGAAAGAGCTGTTTAAGAAACAATCTTCAATTTTACAAATGTCCTTGTCTAGTCTTGCTCAAATCTAACCTATCATTAAATTCAGTTGGCCAGGTACAATCAAAGATTTGTGACCTCATGATGATATAAAATTAATCCACATACTTTGAACAATCACAAGTATATGTCCTCAGTAAGCTTTGAACTTCTACCAGCGACTCACCAGTTCCCCAGTGCTTTGCATCAGATTCACTTTCCCGCGCTCAATATCCACAGCACAATTTCCCGCGCGCTTCGCGCATGCAACATGTTTCCTCGAGCTGGATAATTGATACATGCTTTCCTGCGATTGGTGTCGGTTTCACTTCATCGCTTCTTAGCTCGCGCTTCATGTTTCCCATCAGAGTATGCATGATGCAGGCTTTTAGGTGATGAGTGGGGAACCTCAAATAGTTTATCCCCGGCAAGAGTGAATAGGCCATTTCCGAGTTCATGTCTGCCTCCTCTTCAAAGCGAGTCTAAGTGCGAAGTTTTTGTGATGATAATTGGTTCTACTTTACATATGAAAGAAAACTAATTGTAGACTTCAAGCAACCAAACAACAATTTGAACGCACTTTATTATGTATCGTAGAACAAGCATTCCGGTATTGGACAAATTCAAGTGATCGAGCGGTGATTACGCGTGAGTGGTTCAACTAAAAGAGAAAATTTCGGTTACAAATAAATCTAGATGACGTGAAATCAGAAAAGAAATTAAAACTTACAAACTATTGATTGGCTTTCTAAAGAACGAGAGTACAACAGAAAACCCAACGAGCATATCCATCTGTTTACGAGTCACACCTAGTACTCAAGATCCCCTGCGTGGGATCGCGGGTAACGGAAGTAACATAACGGAAGTAACACTAATTATCATAAGAAAAACTTCGCACTTAGACTCGCTTCAAAGAGGAGGCAGACATGAACTCGGAAATGGCCTATTGGATAAGAGTGTTTCTCTATCACTTTGCGGTCTTGCCCTAGCACAGTCACAAATGTACTATTTTTAGATACTCTTTATGCGCGAAACAAACAAAGGGCCTCGTTTTAACCAATCAGGAGAAGCCATATCACGTGACTGCTTCTGCCATGTTTTTTTGCAGGGACGTGACATCTTATTTACGCTGGAACGGTAATTCTAAAAATAGACTTACTGTATTTGTGACTGTGCTGGGGACCCCATCCATCCCATAAGATCACTCTTACCTAATTCACTCCTCTCCCGGTTAGGAACCATTCCATGCATTTTCGCACTAGATAAGTTTTGCCAAGAACTTATAATTAGTCGCTTCCCCTCTCACAATTATGCTTGTACCCCAATTAATAAAATCAGGTCACCAAATTCAACATGTCGGCCATGTTGGGAAGATATCAGCTGCATCGAATATTAGAATACGATGTCTTCAGTATTGCTCTCAGTTGATCGCGATCGAACTTGAACACTTTGAATGAATGAAAGCTGACTACCACAGTAGCGATTAAATCAATTCAATTTTCACATTTCTAACCTGTTCCTTTCATCTACAACAGTCAAATGCCTGTGAAAAGACGAGAAAAAAAAACAAAAACAAAGTAGGGACTTTAAAGAACGTGATTAAAAATGGTAAAATTTACGTTTTTTTAAGTCTTTCCTTATTATTCCAGTTCGTTCAACTTCTCAGTACAAACTAGCTGAGCTATCCCGGATATAACAACGTTCTCTTAGCCGTCTTCCTTTCTTCTTACGCTCCCGATTATATAAGGAAGGTAACAACTTATTGGTAACGATTTGCAAACGGTTAAGAAGCGCAATAGTCCTTTCTGCAGATATGGCGGCCATTTTGATTTCTATTGTTTCGAAAGACATTATGGGATGCTCAGGGGGCAAATTAATATGTATTTGCCTCCCTGGGAATCCCAAAATAGCTATTTGAAACAATAGAAATCAAAATGGCGGCCGTATCTGAAAAAAGGTCTATTAGCAGCAGGGACCAACCAACGTTAAGATTTGAACCCCACGAAATCGCATGCAAATCACACGTCCCAACCACTAGACCGAGCCACGTCCGGTCACGACGACGGAACTCGAGTTTACATTGATTTTAGAGTATATAAAAAATGCTTTTGATTTTTGTAGCTACGCCACTGAACTACGATCAGATGACATACATCCTGTATGATACTTGGAATGTACACTTATTTAAAGGATCATGTTCACCCAAAAGACATTGCACGCTTGTGTTGTTGTTTTGAAATAGTCCCAGCGTTTTGATTGGGTCACCAATGATCTCCGGATTTTAAGTCTGTGAGAAATTCAACGCGGCGCACAATGTCTTTAGGGCCTCTAACCTTCCTTATCAAAAAAGCGTCAGCAATCGTGAAGAGCGCGTACAGGCCACTTTCAAACATCCCACAATAGACCGTACTCATAAATGGTGGCCAAGAAATTATTCTTTCGTCTTTGTGCTAATCAGCACTCACTAGCCTCACTTTCGAGCAAAAATTGTTTTGAATTTTGTTTGTGCTAACGAGGCTAGTGAGGATGATTTGCATAAAGACCAAAAAAGAAGATGGTTTTTAATCACGTGATGAGACGGCCATGTTGGTGATGGCTCATGTTTTTCATTAGGATAGAGTCAAATTCCCAAAAGACGTTTTTTCTCTATTGTTCTGTGTACCAACATGGCTGCTGTGACGTCAGCTGAAAACCATCAATTCACTACTTGCACAATCCCATAATACACCTCTATTACCCCCCAAAACTTTTCCATAACCATTGTTTGCAATTTCTCCTAGGACATGAAAATGTCCCAAGAGAAGTCGAAAGCAATGCCTATGCAGATTTTTGGGTGGTAAAAGAGATGTATTATGGGATTTGTGCAAGTAGTGAATACTCTTTATTTGCACTACAAAATTTTACATAAGCATTGTATCCAGTTTCTCTTGGGACTTACAATGGTCCCAAGAGAAAATAAAAACAATGCTTATGAAAAATTTAGGAGAGCAAACAAAGAGTATTATGGTATTTTTGAAAGTGGTCTAATCGCTTCACTGATTCCAACTCCACACACCTGAGTCCCAGTGTCCTAAAAATGATGTAAGTTCTGTGCAGGGAGAATGCCTCCTGTACTGTGGGAGCTGAGTGATTAACATAGAGGGACTGGAATAGAACAGATGCAGTCGTATGAGACAATCGTACTAAAAGGATTTAAATATTGACCGCTTAGCTGCTGCTAACCCCTGTATAAATGCGATTGTGATTTCGAAACTAGAATTTTAGAGGAAAAACGATCCGAATTAACATTGCTGACTCTCAGTGTAAGGGGAAAATCGTTAATATCGTGGTCAAAAACTGCGGAGAACAATTGACGTTATCATGAATCCATTTGACGTAGCGTTCGAGGTGGTGAGTCCAAACCACTCGTGGTCACCGAAATAAATAGCTGGCTCCCAACGGAAAGCACAAAAAAGACAAACGACGGGATTACAGACCAGATCTATGAATAACTCCTGGTAACGCGAATCTTCTGCATAGTTATCCAACTGAGCATTCAACCGCTCGGCGTCTTTGAGATAACCATAACCTTGGTGCAACTGAAACAAAATGCATAGGACAGTTGTTTATCAGTCGATACTTTAGTTACGTGGAATGCCACAACCAATAGTCCATTTTACAGGTGTGTGCTTAGTTACCTGGCCTGTGAATGAAAGTGAAGCTGGAGTTGACCTTGTTTTGATAGAAACCTCACTGCCTTTCTTATGCAAATTATAACTAATTAGCATGACAACAACATCATTAACATAACAAAAGGAGAGAGGTCTGTATCATAAAAAGGTCAACACCAGCCTCGCTTTCATTTAAAGGCCAGGTAACTAAGCACACAACTGTAAACCCGCCGTATTTGTTTGATTGCACTCACGTGATAACACGGCCATGTTGGTGCCAAAACAATAGAAAAAAGTGGCTCAAGTTTTGCATAATAATAGAATCAAATTCCCAAGACTTTTTTCGCTATTGTTCTTTCCACGTGATCGCCGTGACGTCACGTGCAATCAAAGGATACTCCAACCTCTAACCCAGGCTCTCTCTCTCTTAGCGAGGAGAAGAGAGAGAGCCTGGGTTCGAGCCGGTTGAGGATACTCTCAGTAGGGGCAACAGTAACGTCCGCGGAAACATCAGCTCAGAAAATAATTTCGCTATTAGTTCATCTTGTTCACGTTGTACAAAACGGGCGACCTACCAATTTAACTAGTAGATTGCTACGAACGGAAAATTAAAGGGAGAAAATGAACGGTCCAGTTTTTCACGCTCACATTGTCCTCAAAACCTGAAATGTGGTTATTTTACGTTGTTGTTTTGTGGAGTATGTCAAAGAAATGCACTAAATCGAGTGCAGAATATCTGGAATATGTAGCACGACTATTTCACCTCTCTTAACCAATGACATTCTTGTTTTGTGACGTTTCCGTAGGCGCAGGCTTTCGTCGTTGCTTAAACTCCATAGTCTCTGCATTCTACATGACTGGGATACGACCCGGCCACGAGCCCCCGGTGGCCCGTTTGCGAATTCAAGGGCATCACTCTTTTTGGAACGACAGGCACGCTAACTGACAGTGCCCAACGTGAACGCTCTAACTGCATGGGCGTCTTGAAAAAAAGCTCTTAAACCTGATGACAAAGCTATTTAGTTTTGGAATTCACCTCAATTGTTGTTTCAGTGATTCTATATACCGAGAATTTCCCGCCAACTTCGGGTTATGTGAATTATTTCTTCCCTTTATTCAGTTGGGTGCAGGTTTGACCTGCTTCATAGCTCAGTTGGTAGAGCATTGCACCGGCATCCATCGCAAAGGTCATGGGTTCGAATCCCGTTGACGCCACCTGAATTTTTCAGCTGCCAATAGAATAAGGCACAATATGCTAAGGACGTTCGCGCAGCTCGTTCGCGCCCATTGCTACTGCGCATTTTTTCGCGCATGTCACGTACACGTCATGTATTGCAGACCACGAAGGTAAACACGATGCTAAAGGCGCAAACATTTTCCACAAGAATGGAACGTGAAAGCGCGTGGCATCATGGGATAGCTGCGGACTCAGGTCTTCTCGGAAATGTCACGCAATGACGTGACAATGCGAATATACCATCGCTTTGAGAACTTCGCAGTGATTTTACTCTCTTGAATGCTCGCTGACCCCCATTCTTCTTTCCGTAGATCACTTTCTTTTCTGATTTTGTCCATTTTAACAAAAAGCAAAAAAAATCTGTGCGTGAGAAGTTAGAAATATTTCGCCTTTTATGCTCTCGTGCGACCGAAGTTTTCTTTCTTAGACTAACATGTATCGTTTTTCAAGGTCTATTTCACCTCCGAAAAGATATCAGCTGCAAAGGTTAATTTAGTTTTATTAGTTATGTTGAACTGAGTACGTTTACCTGATCTAAATTTCACTAATGTAGCTTTTTTCTTGCTGACAGTTGTAAGATAAGATCGTCTTAAAATAACGCAATCTTCTAAAAGTGCACCTCATGATCTCGAAAACGAGCACGGTGACCCCACATTTTTTTGCCTTTTTGGCAAAAGTAGATCATTACCTTTCTGCCTGGCAAGTATAAAAAAAATCTGTACGTGGGAACATTTTGGGCGATAAGACAGATAAGTGCCAGGATCACTTATCCCTTTCATCTATAGCCCGCCCTTCGAATAAATACATTTATTTAATTTATCAGCAGCATAGAAGGTTTAGCTTCAATAGTATTCATTCAAAAAATATCTTCTCCTGTCTTAACGTTCCCTGGACTTCATGTACGCTATAAATAACTTTGCATGTCCAATGATCTTTCCATTATTGGGCGAATAATACGGCAAACGGTAAATAACGGGAAAATAACTGGACGAATGACACCACCTGCTCAATTGTAGGTACGAACTTTTTAGTTCTCAATGACAGCTGACAATTCAATAGAACTCACTTTGTATTTTTAAAACTAACGACAGATTTTGAACGAATAGTGCAACAGGGATAAATTTCGTTTCCTTACAACAGGAATCAACCTCCTCCAACATAAAGGGAACAACATTGCTTTGTTCACTAGGCCCTTCAGGGGATAAGGAGAAAGAATTTTATTATTTTAAGACGAACGAAGAACGAGGAAAACTACAATAGGTTAGACCATGTTAGACTGAACTAGTTTTTTTTTGCATGTCATTTGAAACGCGTTTTATACCAAGTTCAAAAGTCAAGCAGACGTATTTAATTGTTCTTGTTTTGGAAGCGAGTTTGCAATGTTTTTCAGCAGCGAAGCTGCAAACGCGAGGTTCTCGAAGAAGCTTTGAAAGACGCTGTTTCGCTAATCGCTAGCAACTGCCGTTTGTCACGTAATGCTTGCATCACGCAATGCTATCTTACCAAACGGTGCGTGACTTCTGCAATGCAGGAAGGGAAGGAGACCATACAATGGACTAAGAAAAAACATTCAATCAGGAACAGTCTGTCTTTGACACAGGATTCAAGTGAGCTGATACTAGGTGCTGCGACTCGCCAGCCGTGTTGTGAACATTTCGCTTACTAAAGCGCTGTTTTATGTACAAAATCCTACGGTACAATACAAGTTGCTGTAAAAACTAGATTTCTGCAAGAAGTCCTCTTTTTAGAAAAAAAAACAAAACAAAAGCAACAACAGAGTTAATGAAGTAAAAGGACTACCATGGAAGATTAAAAGGCTGACGTTTCAAACTTGGAAACTTGTACTCGAGTCTCCTTCTTTATTAAGTAACTGAAGTGACTAACCCAATCAGCCTCTTTATAGAAAGAGTTGTTTTACCCACATCGTAGATATCCAAAAACAGCAGTTTCCACAGAGATTACAGGATTATGTTCTTAGCTAAGTTATGGCAAATCGACTTCAACGAGTGCGTGTCTAAAACTGGGTAAGTTTTGGTTTCGTTGAGGCAAATACCATCTTATGTCATATCCGGTTGTCATCGCCCAGATGAAAACCAGAAATACGCAAAGCCACAAGAGCGAAAGCCAGTGCTTCAAAGGTCATTGGAAAAGGAATGTTTTAAATGGATTAGTGATAAGGTAAAGAAATTGCTAATTTTATATTTACAATCATTATAATTCATGACAGCAAAGGCCTAAAAAATCTGGCTTGCTAAGGGGCCTTTTTGGCAGGAAACGCGACTGTATTTTGTCAACTCTTGTTGCAGCTAACTCCACTTCTACATGTAGGTACACTCATAAACTTGCACGGGGCCTTTTTATTTGTTAACCAATTCCCCTTCTTTACTCGACAATAGGGGCCGGCTTAGGTTGTCCCCTTTGACTAATTAGGGAGCTGAAGCAACGACAACGGCGACGGCAACGAGAACGTTACAAATTTGCATATTTAGTGGGTAAAAACAATAGCTTTGCACGCCCTGCACGTGCGTTTTTCACTTTTGTCCATTTCTTTGCCGTCGTCAGCAAAACAACAACGTAAAATAGCCAAGTTTATGGTTTTATGAAGAACGTCAGCACTTGACAAACAATTTTCATTTTCTCTCCGAAATTGAGTGCCGTTCCGACTGGTGTCATCTTTGAGGAATTACCATACCCTTGTCATATTAAAAACGTTGAAATAGTCACGAAGCGATTAAAATAACGCAAATTTATATTTTGAGATGACGTTCTCGTTGCCGTCGCCGTTGTCATTGCTTAAGCTCCCTATTGCCCCCTTAGAGCGAGACTTGTAGATTTTACTCCTTCTTACACTGGACGATTTTACTCGTTAATGAGGGCCGGTTCGATGGTAAGTTATGACTTTCACGTTCGATGAAAAAACAAAAACGAACTTTCCTGTTCAAACGTGTGGTAGGGGTTCCCTCTTGGAAGGGTGACCTCCAAGAATAAGCTAAATATTGACAGGTTCTTTAGCATTAACAGAGCGAGAGGGCATTCGCCAGTTTCTAATTTCGCGAAATTTCCCTTCCCCACTCCCTCCTTGTCACGCAGGCTGCCCAATCCACACTCGTCATTATTCCAACATGGAGGAAACCTAAGCAACCAGTTCAAAATTTTCAAATTAATTAATGAAAGTAAATTGCACATCGTAGGGAGACTTAAAAAGCTGACGTTTCCCGCGTGAAACGTTGAAATGCCGCCCAACCGAAGCAGTCGAGCGCAATTTCAACTACCGAGTCATTCCGGAGACATTCGGCAAAACATGACTGTCTGTGGCCTCTCTCTTCACCAAGGCAACACCGAGAGCCGAGAAAATCTTGAACAAAACGTATTTTTAAAATTTGCATCCTTTACCCTCAATTAACGCTTTCCATTAATGTATTCTTGTTTTCACCTCAATATATTCCCGTCAATAACGTTGCTTCACCAATAGACCAATTTCGATATATTAAAATTCAGTCCTAAACAAAAGACATCATCTCGAGGCTCTGGGGAATAAATATAAGGATTTGTATGAGTTTATTCCCCAGAGCCTCGAGATGATGTCTTTTTTTTAGGACTGAACTTTAATATATCGAAAGTGGTCTATTAACACCCCCTTTCTTCGCTTCGACCAAGGCAAAACACCTGAAACGGCAGCTCTCTAATCTCCCTTTTCCGCTTTTCGCTTCATTCGACGAACAAACCTGGTAGTAATCGATCCTGTTTATGTCCAATTCTTCCTCTCGCAGGGAGAGATTCTCTCGCGAACAAAATACGTCTTCTCGAGATAACAGCACCATGATGTCGTTTCTTAAAAGAAAAAAAAAGAAGTCTTAACACAGCAAGGGCAATCGAAAGTTTACGAGGGAGTAAATGATTTTAGATCATACGAAATGTCACATATTCGAACTGTGGAAATTTGTGGCAAAGTAAGATGGAGTTTCTGGTTCGTGCGATTTTTTTTTTTAACTCCTAGAGGATGCATTTCGTTGTAGGTAATTCCGCGCCTTAAAGGCGTTGTTGCAACAAACAACTTTCTTTGCAATTTGTCTTGCAAGCTTGTTTCTTGTGAAACAAAAAGGGGTGTGTCACAAGAAGGGGGTGTGTCACAAAATTTTGCAAAATTCAGCGACTGGGAACTGAACACCAAATCAAGCGAAACCTGAAAATAACTGCTTAACAGATATATATATTATTCACCAACTGGGAGGTCCGTATAGGGAAAAACTGTGCCCGAGGTCTTGAGTACGGTTCGAGGCCGCATATGTCGGGAAAAACTGTGCCCGAGGTCTTGAGTACTCCCTATACGGACCGACCTAAGCAGGTGAATGCTTTTTTCTGAAAATTAACATGGCAAACTGGTTTGCAAAAAGTCTTTCTACGTGCTCTACGTCGCACTGTAACAGTTGAAGTTAACTTATCACTGAAAAAAGCGCGCCTTTCGCCAAGCTCAGAGAAAAATGATAGATTAACGATAAAACAGAACTTCAAATATCTCTTGGTGGAATAAATAATGGAAATAGGACTGAGTGGATTCCAATTTGGTCTGTAATCATAGGAGTAATTAACAAAATCGGATGACCGCGCAGCGGGAGTCAGATTTGTTTAATCACGAGTATAATTACAGACCAAATTGGACGACACGAAGTCCTGTTACCAATTAATCATAGCCATTACAATTTCCGGGAAAACAAAATTAATGCATTCTTTTTTCACTGTGTAATGTTACAAATTTGTCAATTTTGGAAAATCCCCAGTTTGGTAGGGTAAGTGGTTGTTGCTATGGTTATTGTGATAAATTCTGTGATTGGTGGATTAAGCTGAGTGCACTTAATAAGATTGGCTGATGTAAGTGTCCGATTTCAGGTATCCGATTACAGTCATTTGTCCGATTTAAACCCTATACAATAATTAGTGAAAAATAAAGTAATTAATGCACCAATCAAATTTGAGAAAATTGTAATGGTTATGATTACAACCCTAAATTGGAGACCACTTAGTACTGTAACCATTATACCACCCTGCGAACAGTTGGTTTCTCATACGCTTCCAAGAGAGAAAAAACTGCGAGCAACTGTTAGTTTCTTTCAGTTAGCCGGGTGAACCGCCGTTAAAGCTGTTTTAAGTTCAACGGTTCAACGGCATGTCAACAGTTCAAGAAAACCAACGACTCGAAAAACAGCAACCCAGCAAAGTGTTGTCAGCAAAATCATGTGAATACTCACCTTTTTGAAGAATAACCAGGCCGTTTATTCCATTGCTGATGTTTTTCCATCTCTTTGCAACGGTTAGTAAGCGAAAACGTACATTTTAAGAGGTAAAATCCAACGTTTCGTCGCGCCATAGCAAAAAAAAATTACATAAAGATTTGCCGCGAAATCATCCGGGCAACCGGTCCCGTTGGAAAAAAGCTGGTCCGGCCAAGAGCTCGTTGTCAGCCAATCAGATTCACGGATTTAGGATTCCGGCCAGCTGAGATGCTTGTTGTTTGTAACTTACATTATCTTTGCTACACAGACATTATTGTTTTTGTCGCGAAGCTTTGAGTTGCGTTGTTGAAAATTATAATTTCTGGGTTAACGTTAGTTACATAGCGAGAAGGGGTGAGTGATTGCTAAAACTACACAAAATGAACTACACCTGCCGTGACACAGCCCTTAAGGAACAACAACAACTTATTCTATAATTGCTCCGTAAAATAACATAGCTCTTTGCGAATTTCAGTCTAAATTTCTTAACTTTCTTTGCGGCGCCCTTAGCTTTACCTTGAAATCCATACTCAAGGTTAATTTTGACGGTTCAAGTATTAGAGATCACAGTTAAAAGAGAAGCCGCTTTATTATGATAACAAAGAGTCATATGAATATAATACTGGCAAACAGTCAGACTAAAAAAATCCCATTTTTTTTTCAAAGTTTGCACGTTCTAGACATCACGACAAACAAGAATTTCTCACGTGAATATCCAGCAAGCAACGACATCGGTTAATTCTACCAGATGACTTGATAATGGCCTATGACGAGCAAGAAACGCCGGATTCCCGTGGGCTGTGAAATCCAAAATATTGACGATGTTCAATCAGTTGTAACATCAATAAATGTAAACCACTGAATCTCTAGCCACAAAGTCCTCAGTGAAAAACAAGAAAAGGAATAATGGAAAACGATAGCAAAAGCTTGAAATCAGGGAAGAGGAAGCGAGGATGTTGCAAGACGAAAACGAAGATTTCCATGTTGGTGGTATCAGGTATATTTTTCCTCGTTCTCGGGGCGGTGTGTTTCTCCAAGGCGGATGAGTGGATTCAGTCTTTCATAAACTCTAAGCTTGTGATAACACCTGGTTCTGCAGTTTACCAGCAGTGGGTCTCTCCAACGGTTCCAGTTCGCATGCAGTTTTACATGTTCAACGTAGAAAACCCTTTGGAAGTGAAGACTGGAGGACGTCCATTTGTGAGCCAGAGAGGGCCGTATTGCTACAGAGTTTATCAAACAAGAAAGAACATTACATGGAATACGAATTTCACAGTGTCTTACAACAAGTTTACCAAGTACGTTTTCAGTTCCGAATGCTCGTGTCCTTCATGTGATCCATACAAAGACCGCATCACTCTTCCAAACATCCCGTTAGTTATCCTCTCTGAAGTTTCCAAATTGTACCCTGGGGCATCTTTTATATTCAGCATTATATTTGGGCGTTTTAAGGAAAACTTCTTCAAAGTAGTCACTGTAAACGAGATCCTCTGGGGCTATACAGATCCAGTCTTTGCGTTCTTCGCCGAGCTCAGGCAAAAGTTCCATTTGTTTTTCCTGCCTGCTATCGATCCTGTTTTTCGCTTGATGGATAACAACACAATGGACGGCATCACTACTACTTACACAGGGGTATCGCAAATCAATCGCGTCGGGCTTTGGACCATGTGGAAAGGAAAACCAAACGTGAGTTTATGGAACTCCCCATGGGCCAACATGTTTAACGGCAGCGATGGGATGCAATTTCCTCCTCAAACACGCAAAGGAGACAAGCTTTACGCATTTTATGTCAAGTTGTGCAGATCTATGCAACTCGTTTTCGATTCTAAAAAAGAGGTTTATGGTGTAGATACAATGAGATTTACTCACGCAGCTAAGCTGTGGCAGAACACGACCGTGAATCCAGCGAATGAAGGATTTTGCCCCAACGGATGCTTTCCAACTGGTATCCTCGATGCGAGTGTTTGTAAAGACACCCCTATTAAAGTACCGGCGATAGTAGCCTCTCAACCGCATTTCTACCAAGGCGATCCGGTATTAGTGAGAAGTGTCCAAGGGTTGTGGCCAAACAAACAGGAACACGCCACGTTTTTTGATATCTCATCGCCCCTCGGACTTCCCCTTCATCTTAGCCTGCGTCTTCAGTTGAATGTTAACATAAAACCGTCAAAAGATATGCCACAAATGGCAGGAATCAACAAGGTTATTCTTCCCATTATGTACTTTAACAACACCGTTACAATTGATGCGTCAACCGCCAAGACCGTCAAGGACGTCATGATAGGCTTTCGTGCAGCGACAGGGGTCTCCACAGCACTGATGTGCATTGGAGTTCTCGAGCTTGTAGTCGCTGTTGGCTGGCTGCTAGGGAAGAAGGGGCAAACGGGAAAAGCCGAGCGAATAGAGGCTTTAAGAAGAGAAGGCATCAATGACGAAACAAAACCTTTGATTTCGAAAAATTAAGTCTTTCCTCAGCCTCGAGGCAGTTTTTAATGAATCGAGAAAGAAAATGATCGACAGCGAGTTTGTCTTACTTTAGCGAAAGGCGCATTTCAAGCGATAATACTAGGGGCGGATCTAGAGGTAGGGTGCAGGGGGTGCGCATCCCTCCCCCCTCCCTGAGGTGACCTGCGCCATTTTAATACAACTGGTATTCTGCAAAAAAACAAAAAA
>NC_090870.1:10804395-10806895 GCF_036669935.1 Montipora foliosa | reverse complement strand
CTTTAATTCCAGCAACGCATGGTACAAGGGATGAGTAGCGAAATCACCGACCCACTTGGCCACCATAATAGCGACCATAATTGGTAACAAGAACTGGATATCATTCGTGATTTCCATCTGCAAGAGAAGGTGTTTTGACACTGATGTACTAGTTACAAAAAGTGTGCAGAACACTTTTCATGACTTGAAAAGAGATTAGAATCGGTGAGATCTTATTTTTAGCAGTTTCCTGCTAGAAAACAGGCTTTTCTTCTTTCGTATTTGCTGGTCTGACGAGCTCAGTGGAGGAAAACAGATCTCTGTCCTGGGTCGAAACTCGCCTCGATTCGACCACCATCCAGAATCCTTGACGGCGCTGTTCAAAACGAATGCTCATCTTTAATTTTGTTCACTGTGACTTGGGACCGCTGAGTCCCGGGCATTCCTTTATAGCAATCCCACAGTCTTTTAGAGAGACCACACAGTTTGGTTAATCAGCTTTAAAAACTCATTAATAATTCATGAGCCTAACAGCCTATCAAAACACCTATAAAACGTCACGTGTATGAGCTTTATATCCTGATAAAACACTCCTCGTTAGTATTCTTTATATAAAGAATACTAATAAGGCATACCTTGTTTTTCTTGTATGCTAATATTCACCTCGCACAATTTGAACCATTGTTTTGAGTCCACAGGGACACGCTCTTTGGGAAATGTTTTTTAGCCGTTCGAAAAACTCGCAGCACGTGTTTTATCGGGTCTAAAAACACTCGGCTACGCCTCGTGTTTTTAACCCCGATAAAACACTGCTGCTTACTTAACACACGCAATCTCGTTTGAACAAGAACAGAGGTGTCTTTTCCACTTGTCTATCAGCACAACAAGCGTAAGAGAATCAATCACAGGAGTCCAAAGGACCTATTTGTACAGTTCAGTTCAAGTAACACAGAGTTGGCGAAATTTAAACTGAACCTGCCCTTCACCAACGTAACATGACGCCACAAATAGACTGCGTTTATTGGTTCTTCTGAATCCTGCTCCGAGAGTTTTTCTCCGGGTAGTCCGTTTTCCCCCTCTCGTAAAAAAAACTAAAATGTACTTGGAGAAGATGCCCTCGATGGGGATAGCCTCAGTAACAGAATTTATTAATGCAAGTATGAATAATATATGGGCATAATGATTATTCTACTTTCCTGGGTAGTCAATAAAGACAGGAACCCATGGGTAGGAGCGAACAACTGCCCTATATTCCCGTCACGGCGTTTTCACAGAACGATTTATTTTTAGACTGAATTTCCCGCGACTGAGACTCCCTTGGGAGCCCGATGACCAATCACAAAAAACTATCTTGGCGTCATTACGTCACCGGACCAGCGGCCCGTTTCTCGAAAGTTCCGAAAACTTTTCGGACCCGAAAAGCCATTAGTGAAATTGCCAACCACTTGCTTTGAAAAGCCGATCTTTTAACATGTTTTCAAGCTAAGTAAAAGAAACAATTCTGTGAAGTTTGACGACTTAAATTCTCTCCGTTCTTGAAATACAAAGGGAATCGTGACACCCGAAAATGGCCCGCAAAGTTTCGGGACTTTCGAGAAACGGGCCCCAGAACTGCCTTTGTTTTTTTTCGGAAAAGGAAGTCTAAGAATAGATCGGTCTGTAAAAATGTCGTGACATTTTTAGTATGGAACTTGTTCTCTCCTAGTCATGGCTCCTGATAAAGAATAAAAAAGTAATACCATAATCAGTTACTTCTTGTTAACACAACATCCCGTTAAAAAGATAAATAAAGTGCTTCAACTATTCCAAGAAAATTAAATTACCAACTCTCACCATAATCACTGTTAATGACATGGTCAGTCTTGATACCCCACCGAAAAAAGATGCTGCTCCAATCAACGCGAAAGCTCCGGGGTCCATCCACGCCCAGTAACCTTGAAAAAAGGTATTTTTTTGTTCTGTTATTACTGTAAGTAGAGAAACGTTATTTATACAGGGTTGAATCTAACACTCGAAGCTTGGGAGGCCTCGTATAAAAGGTAGCAGTTCAAATAAACACATTGGGGAGCTTAAGCAACGCCAACGGCGACGGCAACGAGAACGTCACAAATATGCATATTTAGTAGGCAAAAACAATAGAGAGCTTAAGCACGCACGTTTTTGAGACGCGGACGGCAACCGGAAGTGAGCTGTTTTCCCTTTTAACTTGTTTACACACAATCACATTTACATTGCTAAGTTCTTTTCCCCATTAGAGATGATTAGTATAAAAAACTATCTAGGAGACACCACTGTCCTGGCACGCGAAAATTTCTCTTCCGGTTGCCGTCCGCGTCTCAAAAACGTGCCTGCTTAAAAAAATTAGCTTTGCGCGCCCTGCAAGTGCGTTTTTCACTTTTGTCCATTTCTTTGACGTCGTCTGCAAAATAACAACGTGAAATAGCCAAATTTGAGGTTTTATGAAGAACGTTAGCACTTGAGGATAAATTTTCATTTTCTCCCCTAGATTAAGCGCCGTTCC
>NC_090870.1:10789395-10799395 GCF_036669935.1 Montipora foliosa | reverse complement strand
TGACGAAATCCCACGAAAGCAAAGTGAGTGCGCACGCCCCCACAAGCATTGAATGTTAAAGTGGTCCTATGATCAAAAAATCATTTCTTTTTTTTCTTCAGATTTTGAAAGCGTGTTCGCTTAACACCTAGCTGGCAAAATTTTGAGCTTTGAGTTTTATCCAAAGGCTGTTTATTTTGAGTGTAACTTTTGGATTTCACGGTCCGCCATTACTCACGTTCAAAAGTGACCGACTGGACCTCAGGAGGGTGGATCTAGAGAAAATGACGTCATTTACTCACTAGCTTAAAATTTCAGCGTGTAAACGCAATTTATTATATACGCAAAACACGGGTTTAAAAATCTGAAAGCCCGAAACTCCCGTGCTGCATGTTAATTCAGCCGCGTACACACGCATTGAATTCTTAAACTAGCGAGTCTTTGACGTCATTTTCTCCTCGACCCAGCTCTCTCAAGATTTTAAAGTTAGTATGGCGGACCAATAAATAAGAAAATTACCGTTAAAATAAACAGGTGTCTTTTTAAAATCAGAACTTAAAACTTGGGTCAGTTAGTGAACCGATGGAACAAACTTGTCCTCACAACCCTTCAATGTTCATAATCCTGTGGGACGTAAAAGAACCCACACACTTGTCGCAAAGAGTAGGGCATGTAGTTCCCGGTGTTTTGGTCTGTCTTCTGTGGTGTATCATGGTACGAGAAAAGTTTAAAGAAAATCTTACGATAACTTCTATTACTAAGGAATCACCTTAACATAGTTTTGAAATCCAAAGAAAAAAAGAATTGGTTTTTTGGTCGTAGTACCACTTTACAGAAATAAGGCGTATACCTGTATCCATCCTGAGTAAAGGAACACTGGAATAACTTGCAGTCGAATGCAGCGGGTAAAAACACAGAAGCTGTGCCCGTAATAATCTGAATAAAACAAAAACATAGCGGGTTTTAAAAGTAGTGCTCTATTACTCGGGATTTGCGTTGGCAGCGCGTGGCGATTGGCTTAAAATCACGCGCCTTGATATTAGCCAATCCAAGAGAAGTCTTAGAGAAGTCAAGACTTGCTCCAAAGTGTTTTCCCGCCGTTTCAGCGTTTGCGTGTATTTAGTTTGCGTTGATTGGCTGGTGATCTGGCCAAAGTATTTTTTTAGGCGCATAGAGTTGAAGCCCTCTTTCGATCATACGTGCATTTCTTGAAGCCTCCGGAACTATTAAAGCCTCCAAAAATTATGCAAGTATCACAAACTCTTGCCAATACCTTACGCACTCTTATCTTGAATACATATTTTAGGATCAGCTTTTTAGAACAATCTGGTCAAAGTTTTACAAAGCGCTCTTTTGTCCTTTTTAGAAACTTGCTCGAAGCCCCTCGCGATGCTATAAAGATTTCTCTAATTGCGCCTCAGACCTAATCGCTTACATCAAATGAAAAAAATATTGAAATAACAACAAGAATCGGTCAATTAGTGAAATCGTTAAATCTAAATTAAGAAATGATTTTGGCAGATACCATGATTAAAACTGGCTCAGATAATTTGGCAATGTTCTTCCATTGTTTAGACTTGATCTTGCCGATTTGGGACCGTCTGAGTCTTGCGATCTAGGGACCAAAACAAGAGGTTTTTTTAATCGCATAAATAAAAAACGGCCATATTAATTATGTAGACATTATGTGGATTGCTGGCGTGTGACTGTCTGGAAAATTTCGTTACAGCCTAATATGCAACTTGTGTTCTATAATGCGTGAAACGTACGATATGTCGCAAGCCAAGCCCGGCGCGTTCACATAAATTATTAGCCAAAGTGACGCAAATGGTTAGCCATGTGAAGGGCTGTAAAAAGTAGAACGGACTTCTAACGACCTCACATTCAATACGGCAACAAAATCATAGCAACTGAAAGTATTTCAAGTCACCAGTCAAAATATTATGTGGTTACCTTTAGGTTAATAAAGGTAAAAACAGCTCCAAGCAGTCCACCAATGACACCAAGAATAACAGTTGGAATGAAGGCTAGAATGTTCAAACCAATACCATGACTAATCTGAAATAATAATAATAATAATAATAATAATAATAATAATAATAATAATAATAGTCAGGATAATTCCATAAGGATTTGGAACTTGCTCCCAAACGGTTGGGACCTGTAGATCGGAGGATGAGAACGACTATACGAGTACGACCCACGAGTATGAGTTTTGCGTATTGAGCATGCGCATACGTAAGGTTTGGAAGCGGACGACCGAGGCCGACATTTTTCGAAGTGGGCATGCTCAGAATGAAAAACTTGTACTGTAGTCATCTTCGTCCTCCGATCTATTGATCCATGGTGCAGTATCCTTGGGCACATAAAGGTCCTTTGAGCAGTCCGCCATGCCTGCCATTAGATCGTTAAAGCTACCAAGTCACCTCCGCAGGCTGTATTTAAATGCTGACTGATCCCACCCAGTACTAGTGAAATCTATTTGTGGGAGTATTTACTCTAAGTTCTAAGCTCAGTTTTACGGCAAATTAAAATACGGAAACATACTGCATTGCATCAATAAAGCCAACCCCCAGATGATAGAACTTGAGTATTACTTATAAACTAGCTTGTAACATGCTTATTTCCTCTTGTCAAAACACAAAATAATGTTAGTGATCAAAGTAGAGGTGATATTGGAAATTCACCGATAGTAATGATTCCTGCACTGTAACAATAATAAAAAACTATTCACTGAAGTGGAGGTAACAATGATAGCAACTTTGCTCATTCAATTCAATGAAAGGGAAGGATACATGTATCAGAGGTTATCCCTATTGCGGGTATCTGCCCGCTGCTGCGTGTAATAGACTGAGAGTTGATTTTGATGAGGAAGGAAAACCGGAGTACCTTGAGAAAAACCTTTAGAGTCAGATTGAGATGGACTGAAACTCAGTGGCCGAAGCCAGGGTTGAGCCTGGGTCGCAGAGGTGGGCAGAGCCGTTGATAACCGCTTAGCCCTCCTGACTCCCCAGGTGGCTAGCCATGGATATTTACTGAGCCACTAGTCACAGACAGCGACACTGAGTGAATAGTTGCTTTCGTTTATACTAAAACAACATTTTCGTGTGCAAATCCCACGCAAGCTGCTCCGAGATGAATAGCAAAGGATAATAATTTTGCTAGTTTGAGTGGCCAATCAGAGCATTCCTTCAATGCTATCCACTGAAGTACATACTAATCTTGAACATTTAATCCACCAAGTTGCAAGATTTATAGAGTTGTCATTCAGAGTTAAGTGTTAGCTCTCAAAGAGAATGAAATACAAACTATAGAATTTCAGCTGCTCGTGTGAAAGATAATCAAGGAGAAAGGGTTGGGGCTTGTGCAGTCAGTCAGAGCACTTGCCTTCCACTAATGTTTCTCAAGTTGCATTCTTTGTCTCAATGGGTTACCTTCGCTGGTTCTCTTCTCTGCTCTGAGAGGTTCTTCCCCATGTACTCTCATGTATTCTTTTCTCATCCAACATCACTGTTGGATTTGATCCTTTAATTTCCTGTCATTTTATTTGACTTACTTCCCAATAATGTGGGAGGCATGGTGGCCTCATCATTAGTGCGCTCAACTCCGGATCAAGTCGTACGGGTTCGGGTCCTGGCTGGGCACATTGTGTTGTGTTCTTGGGCAAGGCACTTTACTCTCATGGTGCCTCTCTCCACCCAGGTGTATAAATGGGTACCGGCGAATTTAATACTGGGGGTAACCCTGTGATGGACTGGCCTCCCCTCCAGGGGGGAAAAGAAATACTTCTAGTCGCTTCATGCTACAGAAACCGGAGATAAGTACCGGCCTGATGGGCCTTCTAGGCTCATAGCAGACTTAACCTCCTTTACTTCCCAATAATAAATTATTATTAGTAGTAGAACACTTGTGTTCATCAAAACTAGGAAAACTCGCTGCCACCAGTGGACCAAAACACTAAAAACAAGAACGGCTTTATTGCATAAGAACCCAACAAGCAGCAGTCTGGGAGTTTTCCCGAAAATCACACTTGGTTACCACTTTGCTTGGTAACCTCTCCTATGATACCAGTTACCAGTCCTACAGATGATCTATCATCATTTCAGTTTCTAAAAACAACAGTAGATTACCACCCATTTTGCTCATAACTTAATTTTGTAGCCCACACCATTGTCCTATAACATGAGAATAGTAATATTGTCGTAGTTGTTATTGTTGAATTTGATAACTACTTGCCTGAAATAGGATATTCTTCTCAGCTTTAAATGAGCCAAAATCACCTTGATACCTGAACCCATCAAATGCGGAATTGAACAAATCCTACAAACAATTTGACAACAGTAATTTAATCAACAAGAGTGTACAGGTTGTTTATACATTGACCTATTTGGGGTTTCAATATTATCAGCAAAATCGTGATGACTCCATGGGGCTACACAATGAAACTGAATAAATGACTTTTATATGTACGCTGGTTTCAAACAAGTCATTTGGTAAGAATACTTTGCAATACTTACTGTAGTAAATGTTGATACCATACAAGCAAAGAATGTCTGCCAAGACAGTTTCATGTTCCAAAAAGAAGACACCTCTTCCATCGAGAACAACAGACCCCCCACAGGGGCGCCAAAAGCTGATGCCACACCTGCAGCTGCACCAGCAGATATGAAGTTCCGTCTTCACAAAGCACAAGATAAAAAATAACAGAATCAACACTATTATTTTGAAAATGAAATCACTGGATGGATTTGAAAGAAAATGTAACATCACCTTCTTAAATTATGGTATTAATGCTTTCTTTATACCTATCCTCTGTGTTCCGAAACCTCTCAAAAAATGGCAACTTGAATTTGAGGGTTTCTGATTTGAACTGACTGAGGCCTGCACCAACTAAGCTTCTGCAATGATAACGAAACGTTCCTTTAAAGAGCCACTATAATCAAAAGATTATCTTCCCATTTTCATTCAGATTTTGCTTGACAACTGACTGGCAAAGTTTCGAGCTTCCAAATTTATCCAAAGGCTGTTTGCTTTGGATGCAAGTTTGGATTTCACGGTCCACTATTACTCAAGTTCAAGACTGACTGATTGGACATCAGAGGGTTGGATCGAGGATAAGATGACGTCAAAGACTGACTAGCACAGGGAGGAGCAGGGATGGTGCAGTGGTAAGAGCACTCCCCTCCCCCCAATGTGGCCAGGTTCGATTCCCAGAACCAGCACCATATGTGGGTTGAGTTTGTTGGTTTTCAACTAAAGTCTGATAGGTTTTCTCCAGTAACTCTGGTTTTCCCCTCTCCTCAAAAACCAACATGATTTGATGTGTATTGAATAGATTTGATTTGATTTCATTTTTGCACGACCCCACAAGCTTAAAATTGCAGGGCGTATTAAAATGCAGCTTATTACAGTATACATGCAAAACACAAGTTTAAAATTTTGAAAGCTCAAAACTCCTACATGCTGCATATTAATTTAAGCGCATGAACACGCATTGCATTTTTAAAGTAGCGAGTATTTGATATCATCTTATCCTCGATCCAGCTCTCTCAAGATTTTTAAAGTTAGTAATGGTGAACCATTCATTTCACTCAAAATAAACAATGAAGGCTTAAGACTTCGGTCACTTAGTGTTCAGTTAACATAAGTTTTGAAATTCAAAGAAAGCATAGAATTGATTTTTGGTCATAGTAGCACTTAAAAAAAGCACTTCAAACAGAAAATCAGACAATTTAAATGTTGATTAAGGTTTGAAAACAGCTGTTTATAACATACTGTACCCCAGATGAATCATGGGTCCCTCTGGACCAATGGGGAGCCCTGAACCAACAGCACAAACACAGGAAAAGAACTTGACGATCATGGTCCTGAAGTTAAAAATGTGTCGCACCACTGTTCCATTCAAGAAACCAATTAACTCAGGAATTCCTGATCCTCCTGCAGAAGGGCGGTAGTACTGAGAAAAGTGAAGGTACCGCATGTTACAGATTAATATTCAGGATAATCAAATTTCACAGTGCAGAACTGAACTGTGCAATGTGGATGGTTGGCTGAAGAGCAAGTAAGAAGCACATGATTGGTAGTTTCTTGCATTCTCAGACATAAGCTTAGGATGGAAAACTGTCAGCTCCTGATGGCACTTAATACTTTTTAAACGATTTCAGCAAGAATTATTAACCCATTGATCCCTGAGAGTCAGACTTTAATAATAGCTTTTACTCGGTCTAACACCAGACAATTTTACTCGTCAATGGGGGGCATTCTAGGGCGTTTGAGGTGTGAATGAGTTAATTAGTTGAACTAGAAATTATTGTGCACGTACACAAATACAAACTAAGTGCATTTGTATTAGTTTGTCTGAAGGTTTTACGAATGGATATCAGCAACAAGAGAGAGTTTAACTTTGGTGAGAAACTTTCCAAAAATAAAATAAATTATTAATGAGGGTCAGCCAATGGAAATGCAACATTATGGTCACATGACTACCTTTGTTAATTCTGATACAGTTCAAATCTTAGCCTATTTATTATTTATTACCATTCCATAAATCAAGGTACAAAATCATCCTTTCATTTTTTTTTTTTTACAATTCAGGCATACTATTCACACGGGATCTGTCTGCCTCACATGGGTTTGTCCCATTTGCAACTGCCCCATTGGGTGTATTTTTTTAAAAGTTTTTCTTTCCTTTCCTATTGTCTTTATATATACTGTAGATATATCTTTTCCTTGTTAATTAATTAATTAATTAATTAACTAATTAATTCACAAGCTATAAGAGTTGTTATACACAGTAAAGCTGAGAAGAGAAAAAAAATTCAAAGCCTGCCATTGCATCTCCCATTTATAGCTTGACTGGTTCTTGGAACGTGTCTGTTTTGTATAAACTGTTAATAAATCAAATATTAAGAAATACTTGCCACGACTGGAACTGAACTTGCAAGGACGAACAGTACACTGTATCCTATCACCCAGACCCAGGCTAATGCAAAATCACGATCCTACAATAATAATAATTTGAAAACACAAATGTAATGCATATGCGTGCAAGACCAACAGACCTGAAAATAGATTAGTGTCAACCCATGTGTGAAACTTTTCATAAAAACAGTACCTCAATGAATTCAGAAGCTTTATCCCATTTGATCCTGGGGAAGGAAATGTAAACAGTCATATTCATGTCATTCGCAATAATAATAATATGCACCTATCAGTGTTAAGCCCAAGGAAGGGGGGGTTGGGCTAACAACGAGAATTTGATAATGAGGTCTGTCCCCAGGGTAGGGATTTTGATTATATGTGATGTCCCCAGGGTAACGATTTTGATAGAACGAAGGACATTTGATCATCTTCACTTGCCGCCGGGTGGGGGATTTTGACCAATTACTTTGCCACAGGGGTGGGGAATTTGAATTTTTTTAAATGAAAATGTCTATATCCCCACCCCATGCCCGACCCCCCTTCCTCTCAGGCGTAACATTGATAGGTGCACAATTATTGAAAGAGATTACAAGAAAGCACAATCTTAGACCCACACGATTATTAATAAAATCAACGCTTATATAAAGGCTGTTTCAGTGTAGACTGTGGCATTAGACAGGTATGAGTGAATTTACATGACACCACTATAGGCGAATTCCACTTCATGCTTCATGGGGCATTCATCTTGGACTGCACTTGCAAGACTGTTGCAAAATCGTATATCATGGGAAAACTGTAGGTATATGGTTTGCTCTTAGATTTTTGTATAATTTAATCCAGCAGCTGCAATGCAATATGACAGTCTGATTGCATATTGGACTGAGTTTTTACAGCACCTTAACCGGGCTGTGTCAAGTGATCAGAGATTCTAATATTTACCCCCATTTTGATATAAAATACATGTCACAGCTTTCCATCCATTTCGTGTGCAACAACAGTATGCAGAAAATAATCGCATTGCATTGCAATTTTGGCTTTTCTTTCTTGTTGTGACACATGCATAAATTACAGTAAGATTTTTGGTGTTGTCTACATGTGCAGTTTTAAATATTGAATGTTTTGCCCATCCCCAGTCTGCCTGTTCAAAGTGGGAAGCGCTCAAACAGTTCTAAAAATAAAAAATTATTGTCCTTATTATTATTATTCCAATATTATTTGTTTATGAAACCCTTACCACTATTACCAATTGAGTCAATAATTGGATCAACTTTTGCTGTAGACAAGAATATTTATTTTTCATTTTTAGTTTGTCTTTTATTGACATACATGTAATTATTTCCTTCTTTTGTGCAGTTTAGTCAGATACATAGTTTTAAGACAGCTTTGAGCATTCTAGTGAAAACACCAAAAAGCATGAGAGACAGAGACCCTATATTAAACTACGGAAATCCGTCAAATTAACTTACTCTGATATAACGTCGATAAGTTGATGCATAAGAAATCCAATGAATCCAACAGTAAAACCGATCATCCCCATCATAACCCAGCGATCCCAATCTAAACGTGATGGCTGCTTCTTTAACCAGCTCTGAAACACGAAAAGATGTAATTGAGTATGTTGTCAAAATTGGCCACAGAATTCAAGAGCAATATAACATTATCAACATCACCATCTGCGAAAGAGAGATTGCCTGAACAAATTATAATAAATTTATAAGCAACATTGGCTCAGGTCATGAACACCTGAAAAATTCAGGTGGCTCTAACAGGATTCGAACCCATGAAATCTGCGATGCCGGTGCAATGCTCTACTAACTGAGCTTATAATGAAGCCACACAGTTGGGAGCCGGTCAATTTTTTGGGCCCATGTGTTCCAGTAAAAAAAGGATTAATTAAAGGAAAGAAATGTCACTGGCGCAATGTTTTCCAAAATGTGCCAGCAGCCATCGCAACTCATGGCACCTTTCATGATTTTACAACATTCACCAGGTACAAATCAGAAGTAGAATTAATGACCATCTTAAACACTATCGTAAAAGATTACAAGCCAACGGCAAAAACTATCTTCTTTTTGCTCTTTTTCAAAATGACTTGATAAGGCAATTAAAGATTTTTTTTTCATCCTTAGCTGCACATGGAGATAATATTCACGTTTAATCATGTGATATGATTATCAAATAACAAGAACTCAAAGACCTACGTGTTAAGTTTTGTCTCTGCCATGAAACATTCCTCCCCCACAAAGAGAGAGTAAGTACATGTAACAATGTAAAACTGATCTCAGGAAAAAAAGAATTTTTCCTTTTGGGGAATCTAACCATGAAAGGCTCCCTCACAATGCCTGCCACCAACCGACCCTCAATTGAATGAAGAAAAGAAGAAAACATGAAAATTGGAGGGTAACAACTATTAAACACACAACCTGGAGGGGTGGAAGGGGGGGGGGGGGGGGGCGGGGGTACCTAGGTACTTGGGTCAATTTTTTGCTAGGTATTTGCCACTGGCCTCAGTCAGAACCCCTTCCCCTTTATTAGTCTGTTTTATGGCCAATTGCAGACCCCATCTCCCCATCTTAGTCACTTTTGGGTGAATGTAATTTTAGTTACCCCAACTTTGTCACTATCTGTTTATGCAAAAACTTTACAAAAAAGCCTCTCAATGGAGACAGAATTTTCATACCCCCAAACCCCAACAATTTGCAGCCCCATTCTATTTAACTCTGATAGGAACACTATTGAAAATGCAACCCCATTATAGTCAATCCAGCGGTGAAAATGCGACCCCATCAAGTGGTACATTCCTATTAGCCCATTTATAGGAAGTAACCCCACCCCCCCCCCCCTCCTTCCTTCTTCCCGGGACACACACACACCTACATGTAGCTTGGGTGGACCATATAGTCTAATGGCAAGATAGAAGTAGTTTTCAGCATCTTATTCCAGCCACACTTGATAGTCCATTTCCTAACTACACTGTACAATAATAGTTACAACAGGAGGTCAACCTGCCCTTTCCAAACTGTTTAATGAATGAATGAATGAATGAATGAATGAAGAAATGACCGAATTAATTAATTAATTAATTAATTAATTAATAGGC
>NC_090870.1:10771895-10781895 GCF_036669935.1 Montipora foliosa | reverse complement strand
TCAAAAAATATTGTTTAGTCATTCTAGTGTAAAATTAAGTTTATTTGGGAAACCAAAAATATTTCTTTAAGCTTATCGTTTCCGGACTGAGCAGCTCTGGGGATGATGAAAAATACGCCGCTTTTGAGATCGATCCCATGGTCTGCTTCTTCCATTGTAGGAGTTACCAGGAGTACCCATTAGATTCCTGGGCTTTTATCTTTTTTATATTCGGATTGGCCCAGTCAGCATTACTCCTGGGAAAATCCAGTTTCAGCGCCTTCGATACCACCCTTGGAACTCAGTGCCCTCTGTTTCTGTGCAACACGTACCACAGGCAACCCAGTTTACGCTCCTGAAGCGTCTAGTTATATTTAACGAAGATTCTTTTGTACTGATGTAAGGGTAGAATAAAGTTGTTGTTGTTGTGTAGGAAAAGGAAAAACCCCACTTCGGCGAACCAAAGGTTTTTCAATACAACAACGACACTTAAAGATCATTTCTATTTACCTATTGATGTGTACTGATACTGCTGTAGATGTTCGTAAATTTGCCGGTGAATTCGTGTACCAAATTCCGTTAGCACGGACTCCAAATTCTTCCCATCCAACGAGTCTTGTATGAATGAAAGCTGTGAAGCAATGAACTCGCACGTCCTGGCACAAGCCTGTCAACAAAATTCAGCAAAGAAACCCGCTCCAGCAAGAAACCATACTTAAAACCGAGTTCAAACCAGCTAAACCGGTTTAGAAAACAAGATGAGGCGGCCTATATATCATTTCAACACGAAATAGAAAAGGGGGAGAAAACAAGCAAGCCCCACTTGCATTTTTATAAAATGAAATTTAAAAAAAGCAGACGGTCACTTTGGCAAAAAAACTGAGTTTTTTGCTAATACCAAAACTAAAAAAAATATTATACCGAGAATATATTGCCCAACCCCAACCCTAAAAAATAAAATAGGCCGACATTAAGCCTCATCATATTCATGGAGTTCACTAAAACAAACCATATTTAAATTGTTGCATGCGTGGATTTCAGTGTGTGCGCGACGCGCGACCCCGACTTTCGAGAGAAGTATGCTTAAGCGTGGATTGCACGCGCCAGATTTAAAATTCCTCCGTGCCGTTAACAAGGATTAGTCCATACCACAACAGTGAACAGTGTCTTTTGTGATTGGTTATCTTGCAAGAGCCCCAAAGCAAAGTGGCTCTAAGAAAGAAGCCGGTTGTTTCGCTACGACACACAAAATTGGATTTTCCGAAAGAACACATTCTTTTACAATTTGCGCAGCGCTAAATACTAGGGCTTAACCTGAATGAATATCACAGGTTTTTTTTTTCCCAAAGACAATCAAAGTCATTTAGAATGTAGAGATTTCTGTCCAGATATATCTATTTGTTTCATACCGTGGTTCGTTCCACAAGCCCAATTCCGTGTTCTTCGGGTCTAAAATCCGATTTCTTTTGCTCTGTAGACAAAATATTCTTACACCAGCCAGACATCGACGTTAGAATCCTGAAAGAGATTATTTACTTCATTACGGCAAATTCCAAACGCATTCGCTTATACGATTCATTGACACTAAACAAATCACTTGACTCTGAGAATGACTTCCGCTGAGTCAATGTCACTAACAACAGTCCTTCTCCAGACTACTCTCAACCGGACGATCTTACTCCATCAAGTTTTCATAAGACTACTGGATTCCAACCATTTTCTGAAGATCACTTTCTGGACTCATTTTTTGCACGACAATTGGTTGAGCACCGGGCTGCTATGCGGGAGGTCGTGAGTTCGACTCCAGCTGGACCAATACACAGGGTCTTTAAAAAACTGAGGAGAAAATGCTGCCTTCGTAGTGACACCCGCAAATGGTTATACTTTCAAGTCTCCTCGGATAAGGATCTTAAACCGTAGGCCCCGTCTCACATATATCTTCCACGTTCATAAGTTCCCTGTGGGACGTTAAAGAACCCACACATTAATCGAGAAGAGTAGGGGATGAAGTTCCCGGTGTTGTGGCTGTCCTTTGTGAGTTTATGGGTGGGTGGGTGGGTATAGCACGTCCACATCAGCTGAATAGCTGCCAAAACTTTCACCACAAAATAAATAAATAAATAAATAAATAAATAATAAATAACACATATAAATAACACAAACAGCCGACAAGGAGTGAAAGTCAAGAACTGTAAATGTTCGAAGTGTGGGCCTATAGACGTAAGAGAGAAATGATCCTGCACAATTGACGCAATTGTCTCTTATCCATAGACACTTGGAAAATTTCAAGTGGTTTCAACGGGATTCGAACCCATGACTTCTGCAATGCTCCACCAACTGAGCTATGAAGGCAGTGCACCGGTCACACGTTCGAATTCCGTTGTAGCAACTTGAATTTTCCGTTGTCTATAAGAAACAAATTGCTTAAATTGTCCAGATAATTGCGAGGATCATTTCTGTCTTACGACAAGAAAAGGTACCTTACGGCAATAGCACGAAAAAGGTTCAATAAACAGGTTGACATGTTTATTTCACTTCCCGTTCTTTGCTAATTGCATAAGGAAGCCCCCTACCCTTTACCTTTGGATCGAAAACTCCCGGGGTTTTTTTTGGTAAATGGTAAAAAATCACCAATAACTCCTCGAATCAAGCCGTGCTTGCTTCTGCACCTGTTAAACTGCTATTATCTAATCACGATACGCCATTCTGGTGACGTGTCTCTACGGATCTATGCCCATACACATCTTCGCGGCAAGTCATTTAAATCAGGTGTTCCATAAGGATAAATGTCCAATAAGCCAATCACAACGTACTATTTACATCACATGACCATACCGACATACCGATCTATTCCCGAGTCCAGTTTACTTTCCATCATATTCATGTTCTCTTTCTTCTTCCGAACGCATTCAGCGTATACAGGGGATGCCCTGGAAAGTACCAAGAAATAAAATAAAATAAAATAAAATAAAATAAATAAGAGCGTCGTAGGAATTTTAATTAAAGGTAATGACAATTTTATTATTATTTTTTAACAACTTCTTGCGGATCCACTCTTCTGCGTCTTCCAGATCTAAAGCACCTTGACAATGTTGTTGCACAAGATAAGAGGACTCCCGCCCATATAAAACTCTTCCCCTCCCCCACCCTGATGACCCAAATAAAATTGTCTTTCCCTCCCCACCGAGGACCCCGACCCATATAAAACTGTCTCCCCCGTTAAGCCCGAATGATTTTGCCGAGAGTAGGTGCTCCATGTAATATTGTCAGAAAGTATGTAAAAAAGAAACGAAACCTAAAGACCCTGAAGGGAAGTAAGGATCGATTGATTGGTTGCTTTGCTTCATCGATTTGTTCATCGACTAATTGATCAAGGTCAACTAGTTGAACTTACGCCACAAGTCCTATGACAGAGTCCGTGAAGTGCTTCTCCAACAAGTGAAAGATAGCGTTGGCTTGCTCCACAACTTTGAAAAACTGCCCGTCTGGAGGAAACTTAGGTTCGGGAGGCGGTAGAGCTAACAATTAAAAACCCAGAAAGAGACAATGAGGGTTGGAAGATCAAGGCATGGGACGGTTTTTAATTTTCGGAGATTTGAGGCCTTGGTGGAGGGGGGAAGGGGGGGGGGGGGGGAATGACGACGGACGGAAACGAACATTATGCAAAATTGATTTTTTTTGTACCCCATTTCTAAGATAGCCTTAGCCTTGCTGTCAGACTGAGACAAACTGCAAATCCTTCGAGGTGGTGATAGGTAGGTTACGTCTGCATACGAGCCAAGCGGCCCATCCGGCCGGCGCTTACCCCGGTTTCCATGGCATGAAGCGACTAAGAGTACTTCTACTCCCCCCTGGATGGGATGCCAGTCAATCGCAGGGTTACCCCCAGTACTTCGCCGGTACCCATTTATACACCTGGGTGGAGAGAGGCACCCTGGGAGTAAAGGGTCTTGCCCAAGAACACAACACAATGTCCCCGGCCAGGACCCGAACCCGGACCATTCGCTCCGGAGTCGAGGACACTAACCATGAGGCCACCGCGCCTCCCACAAAAAAAGCACCTGTCTATTTATTTTCGTAGGTTTGAAGCCTTGCTGGGGGGACGGCAACGAACATAATTTAGTCCACTATTTCCGAGTTAGCCTTAGCCTCCTTGTAGGACCGAGACAAAATGCAAAATCTTCAAGGTGGTGATAGGTTTAACTTAACATGTGAAGGGCAACCGATTCAAAGGCGAAAATGAAAGGATTGTCCCAAAATCCATACATCAAATACCTTGTAGAGTTAAATTTAAGGCATAATCGATGTGTTCAATGCAAAGATGATAAAGGAGCTTGTGGTAGATTTCTACTCCGTTGGCTGCCACGTCGGAAGGCGATGATAACTAAAAAAAATAACCCTCCGGTTAGGAGAATGTTGAATGTAGAGCAAAACGTTTCAATTCAATGACCCATGCAACATTTCGACACTCCTGTCTAGTGTTTCTTCATCAGTGGGGATACAAATTTATCACAAGAGTAATAGAAGTTGCAATGGAGCATTTTAAGTCACGTGATTAGCGGCCATCTTATACCTATTTAGTCACCGTGGTTAGCGGCCATATTCGTTAAACCGAAACAAATCAAAACTTTTTGAAAACGTTACAGATACATTTCCGGAGGTTTTACTCGGGATGCCGGAATCCGACAGCCATTTCTTAGTTTATGGACTCTCATGTGGCCGCCGTCACGTGATATGCATTCGCTATGTAACTCTTTTTCGCCGTGTCGATTGAAGGAGACCAAGCGGTCACGAGAGTGGTAAATACTTTTCCTTTAACGCGTGAAGTAAAGCAAACAATTACTACTTGGACTCCCTGTCAAAAGAGAGTCACAAAAAGCAATCATCATTCTCACCAATTCGCATCTTTTCAAAGCAATTTTGTTTTCCTGCAGAAGACCAACAGCTACGTCCTGTGATAGCAGTGTTTCCATGTTGGAATCCTGTGAACTTGCATGCATCCTAAGTGGAATCCGCTTGGAAATCTCCTGACTGATGAGGCTACAAACAAAAAATCAGCAGAGAAGTTCTCAACTGATTTAAACTGCACGACTGAGTAGCCTTTGAATGGCAGTTCTTTGCACTTGGAAACTTTTCCAGTTTGGATTGATATTCTACAAAAGCTGTGCTCCTGCGCTGCCGGGGTGCCAGTCGGTAACTTCGCCGGCACGAGGGTGCACACGGTTGGAGCTTATTCCGCTTCAGCAGCATATTAGAAGCGACTGAATGTATTGTTATTCCCCCTTCGACGGGACGTAAGGCCATCGTGGTGGTTATTCCTCGGGGAGGCTACGTAACCAGTGAACAGGACTATTTAAGCTATAAAAGCGTAGGAATGGCACCCAACCGAAACGTTAAATTTAGGTCGCATGCATAACCCTGACCACCCTGATACACTTCAAATGCTACCTTGGTTTTATTTTACGCATCTGGTAAGGTTGAACTCTTCGTACTGCTCTCAAAGCTCGCTTCTCTGCTTACCCGGTTCCACTGGATTTGTCTCTTCTCTCGTGCTGTATGGAATGATAGTGCTTTTCTAGGATGGCAGATGATTTTTCAGACAAATAAGCCAGCTCTGTTCTGTAACGTAATATCACTCATGTTAAATAAAAAAAAAGAGGGTTAAATGTTAACAAAGTACAAGTCCACTATAAGATACTTCCCAGAAAAGTCTTCCCGACTTATCGAAAAAGAATGAAGGGTGCCTGCTCGCAGGGTAACCCTAAGGGATTACCCTAGCCTGTTTGTCAGCTAGATCACACGAGAAGTAAGAGCGGAGATGAGTGACACCTTGGAATGTGTCACGTGAGCTAGGGGTTCACACGAAATATAAATGCGCTCTTGACACCGCTGGAAAAAATCCACATTGTTGCGCCATGTTCCAAAAGAGAACCGATGCAGGACCACAACAATGAAAAATTATGCGACCCAATGGCACTACTTCTGACTTTTATGTGGTTTACAGTTTATTGGCGTACACTCGAAAAAAGGGAAATAAGTCAATTATAACAGACATTGACAGCCAAATGAACCAATCACAATGCAAAGTAAATATATAATTAGCTGGCACTTAGCGGGTGAAAACGGTACTTTGACCAATCACAACAGACAGACAAATCAATCGATCAATCAATCAATCACAACTTATTAATAAGGCACATACATGCAGCCAGAGCTGAGCGAGGGAAAACGCCAATGAACGTGACCGAGCTACAATTGGCATTTCTGAAACATTTGATTGGCTGAGATGGTGGGGGAGATGTTTAAGCCAATCACATGGGACATGGGTTTGACACCTGTTCAAGCCTGGATATTTTTTGGGCTCCTTAATTAAATGCAATGATCACTCTCAAATGAAATCACTTCATGTAGTCCACAGTTAGAATATTTGATGTCTCATATGTTCTTTTGTGCTTCACCTCTTACGGGATAAAAGGAACTCACAATTAACCATCCCCTGCAAGGCCTGGTAGCTGAGTATTTGACCAGTCTACAGCACGGCCACACGGTCATTGGCTGGAGACCCTTCACGCCTACAATCTGCGGAAAAATGTCTTGAGACACTTCACATTTTCGGTTAGAAAACACACTCTTTCTTTCGTACTACAACAAATTCCCTCTTCATCAACAGAAACTCCCTCCACCCCCGACCAATGTTGTCTAGCTCAAACTTCACGGACACAATCAAACTACCAACATTGATGGGTCGTGGGAGGGGGAGGGGGGGGGGGATGGGGGATGCGGGGGCTGGGAAGGGATGCTGAAAGGAGTGGTTAAGTTGGCAATTGATTTTGATTTTTAAATCAATCGCCAACTTAATCACTCATTTCAGTATCCCTTCCTGGCCCCCACATCCCTCCCACCCGACCCATCAATGTTGGTAGTTGTTTGTGTCCGCGACGTTTGAGCTAGACAACATTGCTCGCGGGTGGAAAGGGTTTCTGTTGATGAAGAGGGAACTAAAAAGTACGAATGAAATGGGAAAGCCTCTCAAAACTGCTGCCGCAGATTGTTTTTTTTTTAGGCTTCTTTGCAAACGCCTATCAAACATGCTTGCTTATTGGCAAAGATTTTACGCAGTTGAGCAAACCTCTTGCCAGATTGATTTACAGATAACTCTCACCTGATATATGATGACAAATATTGACTAAACAGGTTCTTTCGCAGTCTCTCGAGAAAGTTGGAATCGGATCCAAGCTTGTAGATCGACAGTTTTTCAGCGAGCTTCTTTGATCTGATGAGAGACGAAAAAATGGATGGTAAAAAAGTGCATTGACAGTGAAGTTAAAGGGCTAGGTCACGCTATTTTAGGTAATTTTGTTCAATTTTGTTAATTATGAGCTCTAAACGTCAAATTGGCAGAGCAAGAGTCTTTCATTTGCAAACTTACGGCCACATAACTACTGAGAATGATTTTCCAGCTGTGTAAATGACATTTTGATATAAACTGATATAAATTTGAAAAAAGGTGGGTCGACGTTTTTCAAATTTACCGAAATCAATCCATTTCAGTTATTTTGATATTTTAGTTAATTCTACGACCATTCGATCAGTGCTGAAAATTGCCTAAAATTGTGTGACCTAGCCCCTTTAAGAGCGAGGTTTTACCAGCCATTGACAGCACTATAGAGCTGAAGATCATTGGTTCAACCCCTGTAAGATCAACACCAAAGCCTGATTTTCACTAGCAACGCAAGTACACGCGAAAGCATAAGGAGCTTTTACCGGTAAAAACGAGGTATCCGGTCACTTCGTTCCATGGTCATTTCGTTCCAAGTTACGGTCAGGCCCCAGTTGTTGGAAGAATAAATAGTATTATTAAATTCTCAACCTCGGATAATGCAATTCTCGTGCTCTGATTGGTTCACTCAATCTCGGTTATCAGCTCATATACCTTAGTTTGACCTTATATGGTAAATGATTGCGCTTAGCGTTGCTAAACTAAAAACGTTTACGCCAGAAAGCGAAATTTCTTTCGGTATAAAGCAAAAGAAAAACGCTTTTGGGGAAAGTTTGGATCACTTTCGAAGCCTAGAGATACGCGAAAAGGTAAATGTTTTTGTGATGAGCCTGCGTCTGTCTGACCACGAGGTATTACACAACATCGCATCTTCATCAACTTTTTTCGATTTCGCTAGGATTTTCTCGCTTTTTTCGCTCGTATTTCGTACTTCTAAACTTTTGGAGTTTAAGGAATTTAATAAAACAATTATTCCATTCGCGCTTGTTGGATATGAGAGTGGTTATAGCCAACTCGGCGCTACGCGCCTCGTTGGCTATTTACCATCTCATATCCAACGCGCGCTCATGGAATAATTGTTAATTATCCACTGGATAAATCACTACCCACTGGATAACTCAATTAGTTTATCCGGTGGATAGCGTCATCCAACTTTTTGAACAACCGAGGCCAGATCGTTCCACATAAGCATCAAAATTAACCACGGCATACGCCGTTTTGTTCAAATTCTCAGACGCAGGGAATCCGGAAGGAGTGCTTTAATTGGCCACACGTAGCACATTTCCTGGTACTTATGCTGTGTTTCATTTTCGCACGACGCAAGCGAACGCAAGAATAAGCGCAACCACAAGGAAAAGGAACATTTTTGATCTTTTTGCTTGTTCTTTTTGTTTATCTGCTTAAAGTCAACCCCGTTTTCTCAGTGAAACAAGCGCTCTTATGCTTGCGCTTGTGCTTGCGTCGCTAGTGAAAAGTTAAACCAAGCTTAGGAGTTTAAAGGGGCTAGGTCACGCTATTTTAGGCATTTTCAGCACTGATCGAATGGTCATAGAATTGACTAAAATATCAAAATAACTGTTCAAAACTATAGAAGAACTCTAACAAAACACAGGGAAGCCAAGAAGGGACATGGATGGAAAAAAATGGAGAGGATTTAAATGGATTGAATTTGGGTAAATTTGAAAAACGTCGGCCCACCTTTTTTCAAATTTATATCAGTCTATATCAAAATGTCATTTACAAAACTTGAAAATCATTCTCAGTTGTTATGTTGCCGTGATTTTGCAAATGAAAGACTCTTGCTCGGCCAATTTGACGTTTAGAGCTCATAATTAACAAAATTAAACAAAATTACCTAAAATAGCGTGACCTAGCCCCTTTAAGTAAAAAGTACTGCCTTTGTTATGACATCTGCAAGTGGCTAGGCCTTATATTTTTCACAGATAAGAAAGACAAAATGTAGGCCCCATATAACATTTCTCAATCATAAAATTCTACATGCCACTTCAGAACCAGCGAGTGGGTACAGATTTCCTCGATTGAGATGCAAAAAAAAATTAAAATACATTTGTGCCAAGTGGGAAAATTTTTTTGAGCTGAAATGGGCTTTAAACCACAACGTTATATCTGCTAAGTTACAACAATAGGCATGTGGCTGGAGTTGGTAGATGGACTTACAGTATTATAAAGGCCTGGCTGAATGCTAGCAACATTTCAATGCAAACATCTTGCAACATTGTTGGGCACAGCATGTTGTATACGTTTGGCCAGCCGGTTGCAATATGTTTAATGATGTTGGATCGAATTTGAAAATGGTCAAATCTTTCGTGCAACATTTTGGATGTTGCATGATGTTGTACTCGTTTGGCCACGTTCACGCAACATTGTTGCACTCGGGCATGCGCGCTAGGTCCACTTGTTGCATGCCCGGGGCCTGGGGCACATAAACAATGACATGTTGCGCTAGCTGAAAATGTTGAAAAATGTTGCGTGCGTTTTGCCAACCCGTTCAACACATGTCGCAACATCTTGCAAAAATGTTGCAAGATGTTGCGTTGAAATGTTCCGAGCGTTTTGCCAGGCCTTAAGAGTAGCTCAGCAGCGCTCTTTTTTCCTTTAATCTACCACTGAGTAGTCACAAGAATTGCATGAGCAATTTGTGCTACTGCACCAACTGGCTTAGCTGAGAGTACTTTTCCTGCAGGTGGTTGCGGGTTTGAACCCCAGATGGACCTAAACTAA
>NC_090870.1:10761895-10769395 GCF_036669935.1 Montipora foliosa | reverse complement strand
ACCTTCTCAGCAAGCCAGAGGCGAAAGCAAAATCAAAAGGCACTGGCCAGCCAATGTTTGCGATGGCCCTTGTTTCTACCAGCTACCTCAACTGTTTTATATAATAAATTAACAATGTTCTTGGTTTACTAACTAATTTGCAATTTTCTACATCTTCTGTGATTTGCCAAAGAAATGACTTTTGCCTTCGAAAAACTGCATTGAGTAATACAATATAACTGTACCTCATTTGAGAGAATTTCTGGAAATAAACTTAGGGTATCCATAGATAAACCTTCCAACGTTTGTTAGTCCAATATGTGAGATTTTCATTTCTACATTTGATACCCAAATTTTCAATAACATACGATCACTCCAACCAAAGCTAGGTTTCGGAATATTTTCCGACATCTGCGATTTTGTTCTTTTAATTTGATTGTATTTGCCTTTAGCCGCGCATCTCATACTGCGCATAACATTGAAACTTCGGAGCTGGCAGGGTTTCACGCCATGACGTGAAACTGCATTTGCAGCCTGACACTGAGCGCAAGCTCGAGGTGATGACTGTAGCGGTCCAATTTCCTTGCATTTCTTGAGCAATTTGAAATCACTTTACTTAAAGATTATAGCTCGGACAAACAAGGAGATTCAAGTTTTCAGTAATATTCAGTAGCTTTTGCTACATAACAACAATTCTTCCGGTTGATCTAGTTTCGAAAGCTTCTCGCGAAATTCGGGAAAAAACACTTAGAATAAAGGGCATACAGCGTGAAAACAAGGACGGTGACCCCATCTTTTTATTGTATTTTTTAAAATGTCCTCATCAATCTGGTCAAACAACAAGGCCCTTTGTTTTTACTGGTTTGCTATTTGGATCCCAGAAATAACATATACAAAATAGTCAATTCAAACGCCCTGCTGCAAGCTAATGCTTTATTAGTTTGTTAATTACAACATACCTTTTGGCTCTGTTTTATGAAAGAATCAATACACTGGGAATAGCCCTATAAAGACAAAAATAACTTAATTAATGGACGCTTGCCCCACTATGGCATTGAATATCCCTTATTTTAAGTTCTGAATTGCAATACACCTGTACAATCACTTGCATCTAGGAACAGTCAGGAAATGATGGGATGGCGCTGTGGCGAGAGCACTCGCCTCCCACCAATGTGGCCCGGGTTCGATTCCCAGGCTTGGCGTCATAATTTATGTGGGTTGAGTTTGTTGGCTCTCTACTCTGCACCGAGCCGTTTTCTTGGGGTACTCCGATTTCCCCTCTCCTCAAAAACCGACATTTGACTTGACTTGCATTAATTGTTTATTTCAGTTTACAGTATCCCCAATTAGTGCTCCAGCCCTGGAATGACTAGACACTTAAGGCTGCGTTTTTTTGGGAAAACCCGAAAACGGATTCTTGAATCCAAAATCCAAAAACAGATCATGAATCTAAAGTATCTACACTCGAGGAGGATACTTCGGATCAAATCTTAAATCCGGATTTTTTAGATTCACCACTGAAGCGTTTTTTTGGGAAAAGATTTGAAAAAGGTATTTTTGACAAGTGCTTTTCTATGCAAAAGTGATACACAACAGCATGACATTCGCCCAAATGTTTTTCTCGCGCCATTTTCATCGCACGACAGAAGACACGAATAGGTCGAAAGTAGTTAGGTTTCCTGCAAATTTCACACCACAAATTACACTTCACGTTTCTTCACAGCAGAGTTAATATTAACTCTGTTCACAGTAATAATATTGTTAGAACCTTTCCTACAGCTAAAAAAGTAAACTGCAAAAATACCCTCTGTAATCAAATTGTACCTTAGGATGCATCGCTATATTTCGCTTTGTTGTTTAGTTCTCGCTATTAAGGAGCTTAAGATCTACGACGACGACGGCATCGACGAAAACGCCACAAAACAATGATATCATTGGTTAAAGGAGCATAAATAATCGTGCTGCACGTGCAGCACGGCTTTTAGCTCATATTTTTGCGGTTCTCTGCGTGACGACGACGTGAAATCACTAAATTTTGGGTTTTGACGACAACGTGAGCATGCAACAGAGAATCTTTCATTCTCTATTTTCAGTCTGAAACCGCTCGTACCAATTTATTTTTGGGATACTTCGCCCACATTGTACGAAATGAACGAGATGGAATAATCGCGAAAGACTAGAGCCAAGTTCTATTTTGAGGTGACGTTTTCGTCCACGTCGCCGTCGTTTAGTTTGTTTCATTGTTCAGCCTCGTAAGCACGGTGTTGTTTAGTAAGCCTCATTGTCAAACGGTTCGCGCATAATTAGCGCTGCACCTTTGTTACCCCTTTTTTGCCTGCTCGTTCCTCGCATATCCTTCTTGTCTTCGGTTAACAAACGTCTTCTCTTGCTCGGAGTTTCGGCTCAACTTATTGGTGTGGTGGCAGCGCAACATTTCCAAAGAACCCGCAGAGTCAAGGACGTCAAAGTGTTCTATGATTTTCGCCGCCTCTCTGAGCATCCAAACCGGAATTCATGAACCGTAGCGATGACTTCGCACAGAGCGCCGAAACAGTGGTCGCTTTCTTCGAAGGAAACTATCACTTCGATCGAAGCCTGGGAAAACAATTAAAAGTACATCCTATCCCTCGATCCGAACTTTTGCAAACTTTCTTACTGATGGATCGTCGTGTGGTAAAAAAACAAACGCTACGCATCTACGTGGTTTCTCCAACGATCCTGAATCTGTTCTAGCGGCAAGAAGAAGGACTGCCGCTCAAAAGGCGACACATTTGGAAATGATGCTACGCCAAATCGCGAATTACGCCCCTATCATTTCCCGGAATTCAATCGTCAAGAACTCTACATTTATTAGCGGCGTGTAGCAAACGATCCAACAGCACTATGGCTTGCAGTTAACCGGTTCCCGTTTCTTGGTCCTCGCGAACATTTCTCCGAAGCCTGAACAACGCCCCGAAGATTTATTCCAAAGCTTAATGGCCATTATTGAGGAGAACCTGCTAACTACATCCAGCGGAATTACTCATCATGGCGAGATTCCAGACACCGACGAAGAATTATCTCCGTCCCTCGAAAATTTTGTTGTTCTTACCTGGTTACGCTTACTCCATCCCGGCCTTCCGCGGCTTGTGAAACAGCGTTATGGAACCGAGTTACGTAATAGAACGTTGGCCTCTGTGAAGCCTGAGATCTCTCTAGCCCTCGAGTCGTTACTTGACGAGCTTCACTCCAGTGATGAATCAAAGGTCTTACGCTCTGCTCCCCCGACTGATCATCGCTCATTTGTATCCGCTCAACGCAGGCTACTGCCCAAGCTGCGAGCCGTCAAGTCCTGTTCTCTCTGCCAGCAGTCTGATCGCCCAGATTTTCGGTCTCATTTCCTAAGCAGTTGCAAGTTTCTGCCTGAGCCAAGTGGCCGGCTTTGAATTAGATGAGAGCAGTTCTGATTACCAGCACAGCCTTGACCAGGCTGGTCCTTCAGATTTTCAAGAATTCTCAAATATGCAGCACTGTTCCTCCGGAGCCTTACCTACTATGGAAGCTCCTGTCACTCGACGCGTAAATGTCTCCCAGTCTCCATTCCTTCATGCGTTTTACTGTCATCACCCCTTGCGCCTTACAATCTACACTGGCACAGAGACTAATATGATGAGAGCTTCCCTAGTAAGGCACATTGGTGCTAAGGTGACTAAAAGCTCCCAAAATGCTTTGCAGGCCGACCGTCGTACACCGCTAACTGTTGTTGGTGAGACCCGCCTTCCTCTGATTCGTCATGGCAGACCTCTTACGCTGGATGCCCTCGTTGTCGAGGATCTTGATGTTGATATATTGGCGGAACGCCCTTCATGACTTCCAACGACATCGCAGTTCGCCCCACTAAACGTGAGATCATCATCGCTGGGTGTGACGTGGCATCCTACGGTTGTTCCCAAAGTCCCCAGACCCATTAGAGCTTGCCTCCTAGGCGCCCCAAACACTAAATCCACTGTTTGGCCGGGTGAGTTCCTTGAAATTGACGCCCCCTCAGAGCTGCTTAAAGATGCTACACTCACCATCGAGCCCCGTATGGACCCGGTCTCTTCTAGTCACCTCAAACCTACTCATATCTGGCCTCACCCTGACATCGTCCAATCCATTGGCGGTAAGCTGAGACTTCTCAACAATACCGAGGAGCCCTTACTTGTCCGTAAGAACGACCATCTATGCCAAGCACGTCTTACTGTTCTGGAACCTCCCACAGAGTCCTCCTCATCGCAGGTCGCCGAGCCATCTCCTAAGTTTACTGCTCCTCCCTCTTCTCCTATTGAGTCCATACACGTAGATCCTGACGGTTTGTTGTCCTCCTCTGAGAAAGCCGTGTTCATTTCCCTTTTGAAGGAATTCCAATTGGTCTTTGATTCCCGTATCTCTGGTTATAATGGAGCTGCCGGTCCGATTGAAGGAGTTGTGAATATGGGACCCGTCGCGCCCCCCCCCCCCCCCCCCCAGCGCAAAGGGCGTGTCCCTCAGTACTCCAGTTACCAACTCGACCTGCTTCAAACCAAGTTTGACGAGCTTGTGGCCCAAGGTGTGTTCTGTCGACCAGAAGATTTAAAGGTTGTTGTGGAATATCTAAACCCATCCTTCCTAGTGAAGAAGGGGAATGGTGGCTTCCGCTTGGTAACAGCATTTACTGATGTGGGCCACTATAGCAAGCCTCAGCCCTCATTTATGCCGGACGTGGACTCCACCCTTCTCAAGATTGCTTGCTGGAAGTACATCATAGTCTCTGATTTGTCTCAGGCATTCTACCAAATCCCCCTTGCAAAGAACTCCATGAAGTATTGTGGTGTGGTTACACCCTTCAAAGGTGTTCGCATCTACACACGCTGTGCCATAGGAATTCCCGGTTCTGAGACAGCCCTCGAGGAGCTAATGTGCCGTGTCCTGGGTGATCTTCTTCAGGAAGGCTGCGTTGCTAAGATTGCCGACGACTTGTATTGCAGTGGAAACACTAATCAGGAGCTCCTTACCAACTGGCGAAAAAGTCCTCTTGGCTCTGGATCGCTGCAACCTCCGCCTCTCACCCGCCAAAACCATAATCTGCCCAGCCTCGACCACCATCCTCGCTTGGATTTGGTCTCAAGGCTCGATCTGTGCTTCTCTCCACCGTGTAGCTGCACTGGCTGTCCGTGGTCTCCATGCTTTTGTTGGTTCGTACAAAATGCTTGGCCGGGTCCTTAGTGGAGCTGCTAAGCTCCTCGCTCCCCTCGAGTCCCTTATGGCTGGTCGTCAATCTCAGGATAAGATTCCTTGGTCTGACGAACTTCTGGTGCGTTTCAGCTCCTGTCAAGAAGCCCTATTGTCTAACAGATCTATCAATCTTCCCAAGCCTGATGATCAGCTCTGGATCGCGACCGATGGTTCTGTCAAGATGAATGGCTTTGGCGCCACTCTTTATGTACTTCGTGTGACCAGAAGCTCCACCTCGTCAGATATTTCAGTGCTAAATTTAAAAAACATCAAGCTTCCTCGTTGCCATGTGTCAAGCATTTCGCCCCTTATACAATTCAATCAAAGTCTAAGACTTATGTACTGACTGATAGCAAGCCACGTGTCCAGGCCTTTGACAAGCTCTGCCGAGGCCACTTCTCTTCCAGTCCTCGGGTAACTTCATTTTTATCTTCTGTTAGCCGTTACCAAGTCAGGCTGCTCCATCGGGCCGGTTCTGCGAACCTACCTTCTGACTTCGCTAGTCGTAACGCACCAGCTTGTGACGACCCTCGCTGCCAAGACTGTTCATTTGTATCCGATGCTGAAGACCTGGCTGTACGTCCCATATCTGTTTATGATGTTTTATCGGGGAAGACGTCCCTTCCTTTCATTAGCCATTCCGCCTGGCTCCAGTTGCAGCTAGAGTGCCCGGACGTGAGGCATGTCCACTCTCATCTGAAGCAGGGCACTCGCCTGTCAAAGAAGCTGACAAACATCAAAGACGTCAAGCATTACCTGAACCTCGTCTCCATTTCCCGTGACGGCCTGCTCATCGTAAAACGCGATGAACCTTTTGCTGCGTCCCGCGAATGTGTAGTCATCCCGCGCTCTGTTGTTGATGGTTTCCTTGCTGCCCTGCACGTGAAACTGGACCACCCTTCCCGTCACCAAATGAAACTGGCTTCGCAGCGTTACTGCTTCGCCTTAGATCTGGACAAAGCCCTGGATCGGTGCTCGCAGTGTTGCCACCTGTGCTCTTCCCTGAAGAAAGTTCCCTCCGCTCTCGTTGAACAGTCAACTTCTGATCCCCCTGACAGCTTTGGTATTTCCATCGCTGCTGACGTCATAAAGCGCTACTGTCAGCTTGTACTTGTCGTCCACGAGACTTCCACGTCCTTCATGGCTTCCTGAATTTGGCGAATCAAAAACCCAAAGAAGAATCCTGTGGCAGAGAAGTGTGTCGTCGAACTTGGGGATGAGCTTCTCCGTATTTGTCCTGAAGGTGGTACAATCACTCCTCTCTCCTTAGCTGTGGCAACAGCCAACCTCAACACCCGTATCCGTAACAGAGGATTGTCTGCCCGGGAGATGTGGCTTCAACGCAACCAATTCACCAACGCACAGATCCCCTTTTCTGACCTCCAAGTTGTTCGACAACAGCACTCCTTGCGGCTCGGTAACCATCCCGCTCGTGAGAGCTCCAAGGCCCCTGGCTGCTGTCCTCGCCCCGCCATGCCCGTTCAAGTCGGGAATGTGGTGCAACGTTCGCAAGTTCACTGAGTCACAGTTGCCCTCTACCTCCTATCGCGTCAAATTGTCTGAATGTTATCGCGTACCTGACCTACCAGAGACCACGTCTAACCTTTCTCGCCGTTACAGCACCGATTTCCACCCTGAAGATATTGACGAAGAGCCGCTTACTTCTGCACCTTTGCTACCTTTGTTACCCTTTTTTTGCCTGCTCGTTCCTTTTTGCATATCCTTCTTGTCTTCGGTGAATAAACGTCTTCTCCTGCTCGGAGTTTCGGCTCAACTTATTGCCGCATGTTTTACGTCATTTCTTTTTATCGATCGCTATTAAGGTTTTTTTTTTTCTGGTGGAATTTCTCCAAAACAAACCAGTTCACCAATAATTTTTTTTAGTATTTGAAATTGCACGCAACTCTGGGTTTGTTTGTTTGCGTTGTCATGGACAATAATCCTTTTTCGGATTTTGCGGTTTTTTCGACACTGAAGAATCCATTGATCTGAGATCACAAATCCGTTTTTGGTATTTTCCCAGTTTAAAAACACACCCTTAAATAAAGTTCCTTTCCTCTTCCTCTTTCCACCACAAAGCCTCCCTCCCCCTTGCTCTACTCCTTAAAATATCGAAACAGTGAAGAAAATCTTTCCCTAAAATTTAATTCAGCTGCTCACTTACATCAAATCAGTAATTTGCAAAATATGTCATTGATGGTTACACTTAACGCAAACACTTTGCAGACTTTGTGACATTTAATTGAACAAGAGCCTCATAACCTGTAATCCTGGATGTAAGAACTCAAG
>NC_090870.1:10751895-10756895 GCF_036669935.1 Montipora foliosa | reverse complement strand
TGGTTTATGTTAAACATACATTGAATACAGATCAATCATTTGCTAGCAAATGACAAAGAGAAAGACAATGTGTGGTGATTTCTTGTCATGAGAAGTGGTTCCTTGCGAAGGTCATGCTAACCCTCATTAAAAGATAAAATATAAATTTAAAGCTTAATACCATACTTTGTGAATACATTAAGTCTATACCCAGCCATTTATGCTATGTCATGCAATCACAGAGTTTTATCCCTGCATTTAGTAAAAGAGTATCTCAGTCTCTACACCTGGGTGAAGAAAGACAAGAAAATTAATGCTTAATTGTCTAGTACAGAAAGTTCTGGGAAACAACATGACAATAGACAAACCTGTTGGCTTAATAAAGTAACCACAACACTTAGAACACTGCCTTCAAACACAGTCTAAATTCAGTTCACTTACCTGAAATTGGTCATGGAAAACAGGCGACACCAGGTTTCCACTGGCAAACTCATCAAAGTACTTCATAAGCTCTTGAGCTTCAATTGCGCGTGACCTTGGGGTGTTGATCCCCTCAAGTTGATCTCCCAAGTGAACAACCTTAGTGGCAACATAGTTTATTCTGTCATCTAGCTCTTGAAACAGCCCAGATGCAGTCTGTGTAAGAGAATAAAGACTTCTTTACAAAATGAAGTGATTTGCAGGGTTCTCCCAGAAATTTGAAGAAGCTGGTGAAAATTGCTCTCCTTGCCAAGATGGCCCAAAAAATTCATATACATTTTCCCTGAGTAACCAGTGTGCCCAGGTGAATGAGTAGATGACAATTTTTGCAGGTTGCTGGAGCTTCTGGAGAACCCCGACTTGACTACATAAGAAAAACAGAATGGTTCTTGTCTTTGACATACAGTACACATTCCTGCATCTATATGCTGGTAAAGTGCAATCTTGATTATCATAACTCTTCTCAGTTAAGAAGGTGTAATTGGTTGTTTTGGAACTCGCCCCAGTCCTTTCTTGGAAAATGATCATTTTGAAGCCAAAATTGCCCCTTTGCCATCCATTTATGATCATGTTGCAAAGAAACGAGCATGGTGACTGCCTATTTTTAATGGTTTTATTTGTAAAACATATTTTAAGGAGAAAAAAAGTTGGATATTAGAAGTTGTAATAAATATTTACATACATGTATAAAAATTAATGATGTGAAACTGCATTTGGAGCCAGACACTGAGTGCAAGGTGATGACTAGCTGTCCAATTTGCTTACATTTCTTTGCAAGATTGAGCAATTTGAAATCACTATACTTATTCAAGATTATAGCCCAGACAAACAAGTAGGTTCAAGTTTTCATAATAAAATTATTATTATCAGTAGCTTTTGCTACATAACGACAATTTTTTTCCGTTGATCTAGTTTCGAACGCTTCTCACATAATTCAGTAAAAAACACTTAGAATAAAGTGCATACAGCATGAAAACAAGCATGGTGACCCCATCTTTTTATTGCATTAATTTTTTAATGTCCTGTGTATAAATATCAATTGTGCCAGGTTTGAAAAAATCTGGTTAGTACATCAAGAGGCTTTTCAAAACTCATCAACAATAGATGAGCTTGGGAGTTGGTTGAAGGTACAGCATATCTGTTGTGTAGCAAGGAGGCATCCATGGCAAACCCTGCGAGCAGCCACCACCAAACCTAACTGCCTCACCCCCAGCCCTGGAGACAAGGACGGGGCAGCAATGCAGGGAGGAACAGGAAACCCCCAACTCCATAAACCTCAAGCACCAAGGTACTGAGCTCAGAGGAACAGTGATGGATGGAGGTCAGGCGACCTACATGACATTGTAGTAAACCTGCCAATGCGAGAAGAAAGTACCACTGACAAACGGCAAAAGGCAGAAGCAATGGGGGCACAGGAAAAAAAACTCAAAAGGGAGCAGATGGCCACAGGAAGAACCACTGCCAGAAGGAGTGAGTGAGTGATGATCATAGAGTTCATGAGTAAACAAGTCTTATCCTCAGTCTTTAATCCTCAGTCTTATCCAAGACACAGTCTTGCCAGATGGTTCTGGCAAGACTGAGGATATAAAGGTACATGTATCAAGACTGCCCCACACTGAAGCTCCAGCAGTGCAAAAATTGTAGAGCTGCACATTCATCGAGGACCAATCTACCAAATTGGAAGCTGCAGCATGCTTGTGAAAAGCTTCTGTCATACACAAGCCACATGCACCGTTAAATTAAACTGATGGTAAGTGTAAAGGATAAGAAGTTTGTAGCAAGTTTAACTTAAGAAGTCCTTCCCACGATGGGGAAAAAACGAAGTAAGGAATTACCATGAAAACAGAGAAAGCGTCAGCCCAAGAGGTCTGCATCCTTGATGTACAGTATCAGCGATTTTCTTTCTTTTTTTTGGTCTTTGAGTGAAGTGAACAATAGGCATCTGTCCAAGAGCACACGAGATCAGGGTTTGCAATGTTGGTAGCCAACAGATCACTCAAGTTGATACTGTATATTTCCCAGCCACAATCTGATTGACAGTCTTAACAGGTAAAGTGTATAGGAGAATCCCATCCAGCAACGAAGGGCTGTTGAAGGGGTAACCCAGGAGACCAACTCAGGGGATTGAAAGGCCAACCCAGGATGGTACAAGCCTTAAAGCTACTGTAGAGCTCATGGGAATAAGTGGGGTCAAATCAAAAAAAGGTGTGAAGTCAGATGCTGGCAAAAAATAAGAATAAGAAGATATATCGAAGAAGGTTCTGCAGCCAAAGCAGCTTTCATACTAGACCACTTTCTTAAATGGCAACCTCCTTTACATTCTTTTGTATTTATATTAATTAGACCTACAGCTCTCATTTTGAAACAAATATTCTTTTGAAATTTGCTCATTGTAGTGAGGATCCCAAGGCTTATTAGCATTAAAACAGATGAGTATTTTATTTGGCCACCATTATGATAGAGGTCAGCATTGACAACTGCAGCCAGAACGAAGGACCTAGCATGGGAGGTGAGGTGCTAGCCGAGGCAAGCGAAGGTTAAAGTGGACAAGTGCAAAACCACATCAGTGCGGGGTAAAACGGAAACCAATGTTCATTGTTGAATGTGACTATTAAAGAGGGTCACTGAATGGCCGTTATCAGTCTGGTGAGAAGCAAAATTTGCAAGCAAAAATGACCATGCAAGCAGGCCAGCAATTGAGCAAAAGCAAGCGCCACCACAAGGAGCTCCTGCAAAGATTCCAGGGCCACCCCGTAGCCAGTCCAGGGGTGGCTGCTGAACAGCATTGCCTCAATTTTAACTTTGCCTAAATTACCTATATAGCCACTAAAATGTACTATTTGACCTGCTTTCTGCTAATGTAAGGGTACATTTAGCATTCTGTTGTGCCAGCGCAGAGTCTACTTTCTCCAGTAGTTATTCATTTTTTCATTTTTATTCATTTATTTTATTCGCCATAAGGGGTACAAGAGAGAGAAGAAAAAAAAAAAGTCTTACTTTGTACAATCTCATGGCGAGGAAGCCCAAAAGAAGCCAGCAGGCTTATAGAGAATGGGCTCCCTCAATGGAAAGCTAGACTGTTTACAGAAAGCTTAATGTTTAGTGCCAAATAGTTTCTGGTTTTTAGCATTTCCTTTATTGTTTTTATTAAAAGTTTCCTTGATTTACATAATTCTGCACTTCTGTGATCAAAGCAACGGATATGTTTGTTCACATATAGCAAAAGGAACAATGCATTCACTATCTTTTCTATTATAATTATGTACACATGTATCCTTTGTTTTACACTATTATTTTAAGGAACATGTTTAAGGTACGTTTCAGTTTTAGTGTGTCAGTGTGTAAAGATCAAGACTTATAACTCAATGTTTTCTCTACTTTGTGAATTCCCCAAGCAGACAAAGAAGTAAGTTTCGTAGACCCTTTTTTTTACTTTATACTTGATTATTATATACAGTTTATGCGTGTCCCTGAATTTCATGTTTAAAGATTGATTAGTATTTAGTTACTTAAATTTAGTTTTATCGTTACATTTTAGTTTAAATTTCGAAACTTCTTTACTTCACTTCGCAATGTTATGTTACACCTCGTCAGTTTCACTTCATCGCTTCATTACTTTGCACACCCTCATAAATCACAGTATTTGTGGTGATATGGGCTTATTGAGTTTCAGGTTCCCCAATAGATCTTCTTCATAAATGAGGTTCAATTTGTAATAAATCTTTTGTCCAAGTGCAAATACATGTAATTAGCCTACCAAGCCTCTATACCAGACAGTGAATTGAAAAGAACTCTTGCTCTTAAATGAGGCTTGGTAGGCTAATTGGCACATTTTGTATGAAAGTTCAGAAAAGTTAAACTGTTTAACAATTTTTTTTTTAAATAATGGGTTAGAAGCAAAGTAAACCTTATAAGTTGTTTCAAGTTCTCTGGCTTTTTGCTTGTGTTCCTCCTGCTCTTTTGCACAAAGTTCCTCAAGTTTGTTGATTCTCCCTTGCATCTTTTCATCCAAAGCTGTCAGTTCAAGGATGGTCTTTTCAAACACATCTGACAACGTTCTGGGATCAAATGCATCAGCTCCACCCTTGGACCCGCCACCAACGACAGTGCTTGCCAGTCGCTCCACATATTCGTAAGCATCAAAATCACCCTTCAAATGGAAAATACAATTCTCGTTACAAATGTTGAGGTCCATTAAGGGGAGTGGCACTTACATGTAACTACAGAAAGACAATGGTTGCTAAAGAAGCTTTTTAGTCAAAAAGCCCCACAAGGTTGCATGGATGGTTCTATAAAGTAACTTTTTCAATGGAATTGTGACATCACGTCAATCAGAAGGCGCATATACAATCAATTAGTCCAAGTACTCTGCGGTGCATTCCAAAGGAAAACAGGTAAAGGCTCTCACGAAACAAAGGGAAGAGGTGGTTTTTTCACCAGATGGGAGCCGTTCCAACATTTTTTGTAAACTGTAAAATGGAATTTCTATTTGGACAAAAAATGGAACTGTTATTTCAAAGTTTACATGTATCAAAGGAGAG
>NC_090870.1:10741895-10746895 GCF_036669935.1 Montipora foliosa | reverse complement strand
ATGTAGCTTCACTTGATTTCATATCTGCAGTTCATATATGATCCATTTCATATATCATTTCATCGTTAATGAATATTATGCCACGCAAATGAAGCTAGCAGTCAACTAGGATTCAAGACAGAATGACGTCTGTCTTGCTTTAAGTATACATGTACACCTGCAAGTTTTTGTTGATGCTTTGGAATGAAGCTCATTTCTTTTGGAATGAAATCTTAGGCTAATAAATTTAACTCAATTTCCAAGGTAGTTTTGTAAAAAAAAAACGCCTGGGTATAATTTATATCACAATTTTTTATTACAGGAACATGTGACAGATCTTTGTCTAACAATTTCGTAACAATGTTAGAGAAATCAGAATCAGAAATTCTTTTCATTAAAAAATATTAAACAAGTGATGTTATGGGAATTGTTTTGCCACTGTGACCAAAAAATCAATTCTTATTTTCCTTTGGATTTCAAAACTTTGTTAACTAAACACTAAGCAACCAAAGTTTTAAGCCTCGATTTCAAAATGACACCTGTTTATTTTAAATGGAATTTTCCTATTTAATGGTCTGCCATTACTAAATTTAAGATCTAGAGAGAGCTGGATCAAGGAGAAATGACGTCAAAGGCCCGTCCCACTAGTTTAAGAATGCAATGCGTGTGTACGCGGCAGAATTAATATGCGGCACAGGAGTTTTGGACTTTCAGACTTCTAAACTTGTGTTTTGCATATATAATAAACTGCATTGACACACTGAAATTTTAAGCTGGCGAGCCTTTTCAACTGGATCCAACCTTCTGAGGTCCAATTGGTCAGTTTTGAATGTGAGTTATGGCTGCAGCAGGCGGGAAATCCAAAGCTCAAAATTTTTTCAGTCAGGTGTTTTGCAAACACACTTTAAAAATCTGAAGAAAAAAAGGAAGTGTTTTTTTTATCACAGGGGCACTTAATAAGTATTTTTTAAATGAGAAACATAATCAAAGTTCAATGTGTAACATTTCGAAGCTGATAACAACTCGAAAACAGAATTAACACACAAATGTTGAACACAACAACTGAAGCAATTTACAGTGTAATATAAGAACACACAGAAAACTTTACATGAGGCTCTTCGTATATGGGCATTCCCAAATATGGCAGTGAACAAGAAAGGCCCAAAATACAGCATCTCCCCTTTCGTAGAATCGTTCCCTAACAATTTCAAAAACTTAAATGAGCAGTTCAACAAAGGTCCACTTATCACAAATCCAGGCTTTTTACTGGCTTAGGTGAACACTTTGGGTACAGTCTGGGTGGGTCTGGTGGTGTAGTGGTACTTGCAGGTGAAGGTGGCTCAGGAATAGGAGCAGACCCTGGGTCTGAAGGTCTAGGTGATGTAGGTTCAAGTGACTTGGGAGGGGTGACACCACTAGGTATTGTTAAGACAGGTGGTGGTACAACTGAAGTTAGCAGTATCACTTCCTGCTCGGGAGCAGTTGAGGTGGACTTGGCATCACCTGCAGGTAGTAGATGATCTATGTGCACATGGCACATGCATTCTTCCACTTGTACTTGGTAAGCCAAGGGACCTATCCGCAAAATCACCGTACCACGCTGCCACTTACCCTTCCCTCTGAAGTTGCGCACAAGTACCAGATTGCCTGAAACATGGCTTCGCGGAAATTTTTGGCCATATTATGCGGAAACATGCGTTGATTATGCGGAAATTACACCGGATTATGCGGAAATTTAAACAAGTTATAAAACTAATAATTAGGCCCGTCCAATGTATTTACATGCTTACGGTAAATCCGTAATCGAAATTGCAACCAATACAATTGCATTTGTGACTGAATTTTGCCCTTTGTGATTAAAATACATGGAGGAGTCACCAATTTGCGAGCAGCTTTTACCGTTGAAATAAGAGGGTTAGCTGTTGGGATTTTGCCGCAACTTTTGGTATAATAAATAAAGCGATAAAAAATTATTTTGTTTCTCGTCATGAATTTTGTTTCAATTTGGAGCAAAATTGTAATACCTTTGGAGTGCGATCCGTTCCCTCGATCATTGACTTAGTTTCTTATCACTCACGTCATTTGCTAAAGTGTAACTGTTTCTCGTCCAATGGAAAGCATTGTAGGAACAAAAACTAGTGTCCAGGCTCATTGGCGAAAAAATGCGCGGAAACTGCTTACGAACTTTAATCTTGCGAAGGAAATGGTGTGTTTTCTTCAATGTTCAGGAAAATAAGCGTTTCAAAACAGTCAATTTCTTCTGCTTTTATGTTTTTGAGGATGTTAAGGAGCTGCTTTATCACTAATATCAGGTATTTCTTCTGTTTTTTGCGGAAAATATCGGAATTATGCGGAAGATGCGGATTCCAGTGAATTATGCGGATCCGCATCGCCGCATCCTGTCAGATGCCATGCTGAAAGAAATGGCCAGCATCATGCTGTTGCTTTACTTTGGTCTGGTGCTCCTCAACATGCTGCGCCAGATTTTCTTGAAGAGGAGACAGTCAAGTGTGTGGTGTCCTGTTCAGGAACAACTTGGCAGGGGTCTAACCAGTGACAGTGTGGGGGGTATTTCTGTACGAGAATAGAGAGCTAGACAACAGCAGCTGAAGTGATTCCCTGGCTCAATCTTATTGTCTGCAATGCTTGCTTTAGTATCTGAATGTATCTCTCTGCCTCCCCATTTGATGCTGGGTGATAGCGAGGAACACGAGTATGCTGAATCCCAGGGTGATGCATCTCCTCAGAAGCAAACTAATGGCCATTATCAGATACGATCTCCTCTGGAAGACTATCCATGAACAGATGACTTAGCATTTCGATAGTCTTATGGGTGGTGGTAGAGGATGTAGAGAATACCTCTGGCCATTTGAGTGGGCATCTACCACCATAAAGAAGTACACACCGTCCTTCTCTGCATAATCCATGTGCACACGTTGCCAAACTCGAACAGGCCACTTTCATTGAACCAGGGGTGCAGTAGCAGGTTGTTTCTCAGTCGACTGACGTGCTGTACAATTTCGTACCACAGACTCAATCACCTTATCGAGACTGGGCCACCATAGGTGACTCGTAGCCTACGATTTCATATGGCAAACACCTGGATGATCAGCATGAAGGTCTTCAAGGATCCTGTCCTGTAATGCCTTGGGGATAACAACTCACAACCCCCAGAGAACACAATCCTGTTCCTCAGAAAGTTCAAAGCGCCCTGTAAAATACATGTAGGGGTGTAAGGCTTCCCCCTGTACTTGTTGTGGCCAACTTCATTTAACCAACTGTAACACCTTGCTCAATACTGGATCCTTCTTTGTCACATTAGCAATATCCCTAGCTGTGACTGGGAGATCATTCACATAGTAGTAGTAGTAGTAGTAGTAGTAGGCCTCTGTCAGTTGGTGTCGACCATGGATGATGATGCGCCCTAGTTGGATGCCGCGTTTGTAGGTCCACGGCTGGAACAGCTACATCTGCTGCAGTCAGCCTCTGTGCACTCCCAGCTCTCAGTTTTGATGTCCAGAGCCCTCAGGTCGTGCCTGCAGACATCTTTATAGCGCAGCTTGAGTCGGCCAACAGGTCTTGTGCCAGAGGCTAGCTCGCTGTACAGGATGTCCTTTGGAATCTGGCCGACTTCCATCCGGTGAACATGGCCGAGCCAGGGCAGCCTGTATTGTCTCAGCAGCGTGAACATTGTCGAGAGGCCAGCATGTGCGAGGACCTCAACGTTTGGCACTTTGTCAGTCCACTTGATGTTGAGGATGCCGCAGAGGCAGCGCATGTAGGTAGATTGTCCACACCTCGCTGCCGTTGTATACTGCCATTTTGGTTGTGGTTGTGAGCTTGGGGCTCTCCCGGATATGTGTGGTGAGCCGACCAAGTGTTGTTGCAGCCTTCCTGATGCGTTGGTTGATCTCAGCATCAAGGGATGGGTTGTCACTGATTGTGGCCCCAAGGTACCGATAGGTGAACTGGTACACGTACAACGCAGAGTTCTTAGTTGTCGATGGTGGTGACAGGTGGCGTTTCCACACCCTGGACTAGCACGTTGGTCTTTTTCAGGCTGATCGTGAGGTGTAGTCTTTGCGGGCTTGAGAGAAACTGTTCATACGTTCCTCAAGGTCTTGCTCTGTATGTGAAGTGACGGCAGCGTCATCACCAGAGAGCAGGTCTCTGATGGTGATCTCACATACTTTGGTCTTTGCTCTCAGTCTGGCAAGGTTGAACACCCTCCCCTCTGATCTTGTGTGCAGTCCTTCTGTGGCAGTCTCAGAAGCATGCTTCAGAAGCAGGGAGAAAAAGATCCCGAAGAGGGATGGCACCAGAACACAGAACACCAGAATGCATTCACATACGTAAAATGGAAAAAGTCACTCTCCTCTGGTGTGTTCCGTTCTTTTGCGGAAAACCACCTCATGATGGGAGAATGTAAGAATTAATTAAAGCCAATCTCTGCAGCCGTGCAGCAGCCAGGGTTGGTACTGCTGACTTAGGGCTCAAGATGGTCAAGAGTGGCTTGTGGTCAGTTTCCAAGGCAAACTTTCTTCCAAAAAGGTACTGATGAAAGTTTTTCGCACTGTAAATGATGGATAGTGCCTCCTTCTCTAACTGAGCATACATGTAGTTCTTCTCACTAGTGGAAAGTGTTCTCAAGGCAAAGGCAATAGGGCGCTCTTCACCACCTTGCATCAAGTGTGATAACACTGCTCTGATACCACATGAAGAGGCATCACAGGCCAATTTAATAGGAAGGTTAACATCATAGTGGGCAAGAACCTTCGCAGACTGCAGCAGCTCCTTCGAAGACTCAAAAGCCTTTTGAGACTCTGGCTGCTACGACCAGGACACACCTTCCCGAAACAAGTTGTTGAGCAGGTGAAGCAGTGTCAAGAAATTAGGTAGAAATTTCCCATAGTACTGGAGCATTCCAAGGAAGGAATGTAGCTCTGTAACAATTTTTGGAGACAGAGCTTCAACAATGGCCCGCACCTTCTCAGGTAATGGGTTGACCCCCTCAGCATCAA
>NC_090870.1:10686895-10724395 GCF_036669935.1 Montipora foliosa | reverse complement strand
TGGATGAAACACGAAAATAAACAGATTCTGACTATACTACAACGAGCTTCGAATGAAAGTTTATTTAGGATGTGTCAGTCAGCAGTACAAATGCAAGACAAGGCTACTATAATAACTAAAGTTAAATATAATCTCATAGACGTTGTGCTACTCCAGATACGAAAAACCACTAAAAAACCACCCTTTAGACGTGGCCTGATCTACTGCAGCAGTACAAAACCCCGAGGAAAGGGTGAAAATAATTAAAACAGCACATGTAAACAGACAGGGAGACTTACTGACCCAGAATGACTCAAGCCTCCCGCCGAAACTGTTAAATACCCTCAACTAGTCCCGTGACATACCGCGAGCCTCTTCATTGTGCCATCAGAATATCAATTTCCGACCAATTCATTCAGTCATTCAATCGTCAGAAATCACATGTTTGTTGGAAATGTGCTTGAATTTCTACAAATGAACCCGAAAATCGGCAGGAATTTGTGACGCTGATGAATAATAAAGTAGCTTCTACTTTATTCTATTATTCTACTAATTACCTGGTGATAAATAAGCTCGTCTAGGAGAGTAAATTTTTGACTTTGCAGAAAGAATGGTCAACGTCAAGCGATGGACAATTCTGATCTTTGTGTTGAATTCGCACATTTCTTGTCGACTTTTTGAACACTTGAAAAAAAAAAAACTAACTAACAAAACAACAATCCCACGTCTTGCCATCATTTTGCCACAGATGTATCCAGTTGTTAGTAACACGCAAGTTAACTTGATCACAGCTGGCCGCTGAAATCGATGTCACTTTCGATTTTGCGATTTAGTTGTACAGCCAAAAGAACAATTGAACGTAGCAAAAATCTCTCAAAATGTTTTCATGTCGCAAATTCTGTTGCTGATGACATTTTTTTCCTCGATCGACACTTCCTCAAAATTTCCTTGTGCTCCTCCTTTAAACTGTGTATCAATACGCTGCTCAGTTGACAGTTATGGAATAAAGCACTGTGTAAAGTTACTGCACTACCACAAGTACGCAATGCGTACCTATTTTCCTTGTATGCTAATGTACTTCTCATGTCGCAATTTGAACCTTTGTTCGGACTCCGGAGGGACACGATATCTTGCTGCATGTATGTAAACCCTCTTTTCTAAGAGTCTCTTGTTTTTCAATACTCAGTTTCTGAGGATTGCAAGGGTTGATAATAGCATGTTGATGGGAAGACAAAAGCCTCCGAAAAGAGAAAATAACCATTAGATTATGTACCCACTAACCACTTGGCAATGATGAGGGGATGAAGCTTGAAGTGTCAGCTTTCTAATCAAGCTGTGGTGGTTGATTTACTGAAATCCTCTAAGTTGATGCAACTACATTCCTGTGTAACCAGATACGAGTTTCTTGAAAAGTTTGAAATCATGGTGTATGTTTTTTTCCCCTAAAAGGAATTATTTTGTCTGTCCAAATGCAAGCTGAAAAAAAGATCAAGGCACTGGTAATTGAAAATGCTTCACTGAAAGAAGAAGTGGAGCAGTTAAAGAGCAACTATTCAAAACTGGAGGTACAAATTTTGACAATTATCATTCCCTTGACCTGTAGCAAAGAACTTACTCGAGATATTTTTTTTGCAGAGCGTTTGTACAATACCAAATTATTATTGTAGGATTTGTTTTTCCATTAAGCCAGAGCTTTCCAGCCCATTAGAAGCTTTACGTAAATGACGGGGAGGGGGGGGGGGGGGGGGGAAGGGGGATTTTGCTTATGAAGGGGTAGGGATGCTTGTCATTTATTTTGAATTACACCCCTAAAGCAAACCAGTCTGGGCAAGGCCCAGTTTTTTTTAGTCCTAAAAGGGACCATATATTAAAACATATTTATGTATTTCTTCGCGTGTAACCCTAAACAAAACCTTCACGGCTACATGGTACATACGGGCTAAATATCATGACATTTTGCCCAGGACACCCTCAGTGAGACCAAAATCCGACATTTACTCCCCTAAGCGAGATTTACGAGCATCCCCGCCCCATTCATATGTGAGTCCCCCGGGCAAACAAGCCATCCAAGCAAAGACACAAGGGTGGCAAGGCAGCGGAATATAGATCCAATCGAGATTGTTTAGGGGCAGAAATTTTCTCAATCGCACTGCAGTTTTTAACATAATGTAGTTCATTAAAACTTTCAATATCGGGCATTGAGTTATTTGCGTTCCAATAGCCCTTTTCACGGTTAGTTTTTCTCATTTGCATTGCAATGTAATCTAGCATGTATGTGAGGCAATTTCAGGCTATTTTGTACATTTAACCCGAAATTGCCTCGCACCCACGTTAGATTACATTGTAATGCAAATGAGAAAAAAACCGTGAAAAGGGCTATTGGTTCACTCGAACTCACATACTGTGATCTTATACATACTAATCTTTCTTTGTTTTTTACAGTCCGAACTGACAACATTAAGACAGAGCTGAAGGGAAGGAAAGCTCTACAAGGGTTAAAGTAAAATTGTTACAAGTAATAAAATCCTTCATTTTTGCATCGCATCAGCATCACAGAGGTCATGGGTTCGAATTCCATTGAAGCCCCATGAATAGACTATATTCGTATTCTCAGTATTGGACTGGAGCTGCAATCTTGGACAAAACTCTTGGGAAACATTCTATCTAATCTTAAGCATCACTTGGCACCCACTGACAAAATATATTGGTCCTTAGCCCCTCCCCTCCCCTCCCCTCCCTTCCCATACCAATGTTGATAATGTGAAGCAAAATACTGTGCAAGCCTTTGGTCGTTGTTTCAACCAACATTGGAATGGGGGGAGAGGGGAAAGTAGGAAGAATTTAATCTTTATCACACAGACGATTAGAGTGTCAAATTTTCCTAACGAGTTTTGTTCAAGATTGTAGCTTGCAATGGGGGCTAACGCGGGGGAATCTTTTCAAATGCATGCGCAGATACTTTTTAATTTTTATTTCCTCGCATTAGCCTCCATTGCAAGCTACAATCGTGGTCAAAAGTTATTGGAAAAGTTGCGGGCATCAGTTCACTTCACACCTAATTCGATTTTTCTAACTATTGGCTGAAGTATTTGGGAAATACCATGCTCTTGTGGCCTCCCTCCCCCATCTTCAATGTTGCAGTTCTTCAGGTAAGAAAAGTCATCATTTTTTTTCCCTGGAAAATCCAACATTGAAAAGGAGGAGGGGGGTTATCTGTAAAGTGAAGCTACCTTCCCAACACTTTTGTCCATGATTGCAGTTCCAGTCCAATACTGAGAATACGAATATAGTCTATTTATCAGCTGTCTTTAAGAGATAAGGGCGAGGATCAAAAAGTGAAGTTAATTAACCGTGTACGGCGAATCTTGTGAGTTGTTTCAATGATCTTTGTACAATCGTTTTGTTCCATGCATGGTCTTTCGAGTCAAGTTGTTTCGCTGTACAGATTAATTTCTACGTCCGTTATTAATAAGCGGAATCTAAACGTTGTTTTGTTAGTTTTTGTTATCAGGTAGAAAAAGAGGTAAAAAATACAACTACTTGTTCGTGAAATCCAGTATTTGATATTAGTTTCTTTTGTCAAATGCGACGACAGCTCTTAATACTGGATTGTTTTCGTAGAAACGTGTTATATTTTGTTCTTAGCGCCTTGAAAAAGGTGGAGTCTTCTTGAGTAACGCGTTACCGTGAATCTTTTTTAAAGAATTTACTTGAACGTAGAATTAATAGGCTCAGAGATTTTGGATGTTTTAAATGATCCATTTGCACTTACGGGGGAGCAAAATTATAGCTCGTCGTGTATTGGTCGAAAATGAGTTTCATTTTTCTAATAGTGATGCGTATTCAGCAAAGAAAAACAGATATGAATTTTTATCAACCATCGCTTTAAAATAATAGTATTTTGCATTTAAATGTCGCTGTCAATATCTGAGGATTTTAATTTTTATCTACGTGCTAAAAATGAACCGTGTACATGTAAGAAAATAGGTTAAATAGTATGTATGAATAAAAGAATCAGTTTTTACCCCTTGCTCACATAGCATATATGCAAGCACCTTTTGATAAATATAAGATATTTTTCGCACTTTCATTTAAAGAAAGAAATCTGTAAATAAGTTAAATTAATAGATGTAATATAATAAACGAAATGACACCTCCACAGAGTGGCTATTCGTCTACTTAATTACAACATAGTTAATAGAGGGGAATGGATATGAAACCCGTCAAATTTCTTTGTTGTAGGTTTTTGTTCTCTTTTTTGGCCTTGACCGTGCACAAAACACAATAGTTGTTTACGCCGTACTGAGTAACTAACCAATAGAAACGTGTTGGTTACGTAATTCATGCATAGTGTATGAGTTCAAAACAAAAGATTGTGCACGGTCGTGGACTTTCCAACCTAAACCTAAACCTTTGATGTTTGCCGAGCTTCCAAACCATTCCCCTCTATTAACTATGATTAGAAGGGTTGCTTTTCACGAACGCGTTAATCGTTGCTTGAATTCCATATCTTCCAGTATTTGGACTCCCACCACACCCGGAACAATTTCTTGTTTTAAGAGGAGGACCACGGGTTATCGTGCTTCCCCGAGAAAACTGTTAGGGCGGTTTTCATTTGAGCGTCGAAAGTAGTTATTGAATTGCTTTGGTTTTGCAATTACTTCATTCGAACAAAGGAGACTAATGTTGCGCATGCGCCTCATCACCCGAAAAATCCCTTGAATTTCAGTCAAATTCATTCGAAACGCGGGAACATGAGAAATGGCGGATGTAGCGCTGGCATCGTTAATATTCATCGCATGTTTCCAAAAGGACGGCTCACAATGAATGCGAAGATGATGAGTCATTTGAAAGACTTGGGCATTACCTTATCTTTATGACTGATACTGGTTCAATACAACGCGAAATACGGCGAAGGATCACAAATGAAGCGAAGATGGCGAGTCAAAAGTGTGGCGATGAATTGCAGAACTGGCAAGGAGCAGAGGATAGTTTTGCCATCCTGGCGTTGTTTTTCCTTATTTAAGAGACTTCAACTCAGAATGGAGTGCTGTTTGATAATAAAGTAAGTCGGATTTAAATTGAAATGTGAGTTTACATTCAAAAATATGGGTAAACTGGCGTTTGAAGCGAGGACAACGATAAATCAGCTGACAAGATGGACTCGAAAAATGGCAGCCCACTGGTGAAGAACATCTCAATTCGCTATAAAGCTTCCCAACCTTGAAATTTTGAACCACATGGTCGAAGTTGAGTCGGGAATTGTTCTGGATAAGAAATAGGGCTGATTTTGAATCTTGAAGCGAACAGATGAAGCCAAGACGCAAGGCTTTACTTTACGAGTGCTCCAGATTATTTAAATTTCCTTGGCAAAAATATTTTAATTCCCTTTTTCGAGACTTTTGTCATAGGCCGTGATACGGGAATTCCCGCTTGCTGCAGTAAGCCCAACAACCAAAGAAAAGATTTGTGTAAAGAAATTGTCATTAAAAGTGGCAAGGCTCAACACAGCAGGTTTCGTGTGACACGGTGTTGTCTACAAAATGGCTCCAAATCTTGTTATGATATCATCTCACTCCGCCCTATTGTGTCTTTGACATGGCACACTTTCACGTCTGTAAATTAAAACACTGAAAAAGCATTAAATTTGAAGCTTTTTTCAATTTGTATTTTGTCATATTGCCCTAAGCTGCGAGAGTTTCAAGTTGATGAAATGACGCGCACAAGTAATTCTAACTCGGAGAACGAGACTCAAGTCGGCATCTCATGCGTTCTCGTGGCCAAATCTTAGAAAATATTTCGTGATACGGGAATCGCCTTTCACAGCCGACACACAAATATCAGAAGAATAATTTAAATTAAACAGTTTAAATTTAAAAGTGGCAAGGCGCGCGCAAGCGACCAGCAAAGTGAGCCTTTTGTCCTATTGAAATCTGCAACTTCGAGCTAGTTGTTTGTTGGAAGAACAGTCATAGGACGTCCCCTCAATGCTATCCAGTCATTGTGGATACATCAAATAATAATTTTTCACAAAAATGTGGCGATTGACACTGATTCGCAGTTAAATTATTTATTATTTATTTATTTACAATGCACTTACACGTTTTCTTGGTATAAAATTTACCTACTCATCTCAGGCAAAGTATTATTTACATTTGTATAAAACTGCTTCGGGCGAGGGAAAAAAAACGAAATTATTACAGATAACGTAATTATATACACTATACCACCAATAGAAATAAATGGTATAAAGTTAACTATACTAAAAAGGAGATTGACACTGATTCATATATAAATACATGCCAAAATGACATAACCAGGTAAAACATTTGTGAATGTAATCCATAATGTGAATACATTCAAATTAACAACAATCTCAGTGAAAGAAAAATATTATATTCTTAACTTTAAATAGTACTCAATCTACAGAACAGTATATCCCATTCAATTGCAATATTTAGACTTATAATACCGGAGTACATACCAGCAAGTACCGGTAAGGAAATCAGTATTGAGCAAAATAGTGTTCAAAAATTGCTTTTTTAAAATAGGATTTTAGATGTGCTGTTTTGAGTATAAAGAGGAAGTCATTCCAAAAGTATTTTCCAATAATAGATAGGCAGAATTTTCTTACATTGGCTATAGCATGAAGAAATAAATACTACAAAGATGCATCCTGAGTTGAATGATTATGTTGCTCCGAAACCAGTAATATGGAAAAAATTACATGGCTTATCGCCACAAAGACGATCATGCACAAATAAATGTGTACATTTTAGCAATATCGTGAAATTTCAATAGACCTAAGGAAACATAATGTGGGATGGGGGAACATCATGAATGATTATAATAACTTTATAAGCTGTGACAATGGGTTTTCATAATCACTACCCTGCAACATAGAGCCATACAGTAAATATCGCTAAATAAGTGAATAATTAACAATTATTCGCCTCAGGCTCAGTGATTATCAGTGAATGTTCACAGAGACGAAGTCGAGGTGAATATTCACTGATAATCACTGAGCCTGAGGTGAATAATTGTTTTAGTGTAAATACACAGGTGATTATCTCAAAAAAGAGAAGAAAAAAACATTTCAACACGAAATCATCTTCACTTACAGTGGCAAAACAACTACTGGCAGCCATTTTGTCGGTCGAGGTGATTATCAGCTGATAATCCGAGATAGCAAGCCAATGAGAGCGCGATTTTGTATAATCACCTGTGTATTTATACTAAAAGATATTGTTTAGACAATGTTTACTGACAACGCTTAACCTTGATTATGACATTAATACATTAATTTTACTAACTTTGTTACAAATGTAATGAATATGATCATGCCAGGAAAGGTGATGGCCAATATAGATATCATACCCAAGTATCTTAAGATTGAAACTGGTTCAAGGCATTGACCAGCTAAGTTTAATGAAGGAAGTAAGTTGAAATTTACTTTCTGATGAGGATTGAAGATAAGATATTTACTTTCCTTTAAATTTAAAGTTAATAAACACTTGGTAGTTCAGAGCTATTGTGAATTAGAAGTTCATCTATATATAGGGAAGATATCTGATGACAAGCATTGATGTGCCAACCACAGGAACAAAAGAACCTTTTGTTTCAACAGCCAGCGAGCCTCTGGTTGGCACATTAATGACAATAGTTAAACAATAAATTATCTTCCCTACAGTGTTTTGGCATGCTGCATTGCAGAGGTTTTCCCTCCCAATGATGTAGAATTTAAACAAATATTTACAGGGTGTCAAGTGAGTAAAATGATCAAAAAATGAGAAAATCGGGGGTTTTTTTAACCCAAAAGTAGGAACAAAATAGCAGCATTTCCACGTGAATACGAAAAGTAATGGAAATGCCTAATTGAAGTCATCATTGAGAGGTTCAAAATTGTTTTTAAATCGACATGAAGTACAAGCTTAGTACATTTTTCTCCAGCCACAAGCACAAAAAATACATAATTTTTTTCTGAAAAGCCAGCGAATTTAAAAGGCTCAGAATAATAGGAAATAACAATAGCTGGCACATTCATCAACTACCTACAAATTACTACAGTACCCTTATTATCTACCCTCCGATTTCAATCCATGGCGATTTAGTAAATCCTCCACACACGTTGCTAATTGTAACTAGTACATTGTAGGAACTGGTGAATCGAAGAAGGCGTTGACAACGCTGGCATTTCGTATAATGTTTCTGTGGACAAGAAGCAAAATAAAATACACCACTTTTTTAAAGGACATTTAATAGGGTGCGCTAACTTATAACTTGAGATTGTAAATAAAACACAAGGAATAGCGAATTCATCTTACCTTAGCAGACTTGACAGCAAGGCCTCGGCTGAACAACCACCTCAATGGATCTATGACAACATTTAACTCGGAAAAATCAATTGTGCATGAAGCCACGGACGAAAAATCGATCACGCGAAAGTGAAAGACTTAAAGGAAATCAGCTTCTGCCACTGAACTACCGCTATTCCGAAAGAAAAAAAGGTGTACACGTCGCTGCTGCTATAAAAATCCCCATAGCAAGTAATCGAACAAGACATCTTTGGCCGCCATTTTGTTTGTTATTTCGCGCGCGCTCGCGAGAAAAAACCTGGGTACAAGCAAAACAATCAACCAATCAGACAAAAGTCTCCTTTGTTCTTCATTCGGTGATTGCTTCAAAGTTCTCGCGCCATTTTTTCAACCAATCAGAAGTGAAACCCAAACCAATCGTGGCTCGCGCATGCACGTTTTCCCGCGCTTTGTGTCGGCTATGTGTAATTATTTGAGTTTTGATTGGTTTACAACAAAGGAGACTTTTGTCTGATTGGCTGTTGAAAATTGTAGTATCCAGTGTTCCAACCGCGCGCTGTAATATAAACAAAGATGGCTTTCGAAGCGGTTATTTCAACCTGTGCTTCTTCGATCGTTCTATATAGCTTCTGCCAGTTGAAGGTGGTCATTTATAGTTTACGTGACAGGGAAAGATTCTGCAAGGGGCATTTTAGTCGGCGGGAATTTTTCTTTCGTTACGCTTTTTGTAAGCAGCCCTTTTAGTCTGCTCGGGGAAGCAACGCCTCTGAAGTTGCTTCGAGTCAGCTTTTATACTTTTTAGCTTTATTTCTCCATTTAAGTGAACAACAAATGCTCAAAGTGCGAAAAGACCCGAGCAAAGGCCAGATTCCTTTGTTGGGAAGGGAGTACTATCTAACGTGGTTGCGAAATATATCCCTCGAGCTCGCAGGCTTCGATTTATCCAACTTGAATGCAGCGCTGGAAGGAAGTATGTCACTTCATTCACTTTCTTTCATTGATCGTTTAGAGTTATGAGATGTCCTCAGTCCTTTGAAAGAACATCTTATCTCAACAGATACGTCGACAGAAATTTAATACCAGCCGCTATTTTGTGTATGTGTCTGAGGCCAACCTGGTTCACTGCATTTATCTCATGTGCAAACACTCTCAAGATACACTACCTTAAAAATTTCAAGAAATTTCATTTAACGGAACCAACACATTATTCTTAGATACATCAACTGATCATGAAGGCATGCTTGATAATATATGCTAAAATGAGTCAATAATGAAGTTCCAGTTTATTACTTTATTGGATAATTCTGTCCTTGATCTATGGTAACTCCATGAAGTCTAGCCATAGTAATTATTCATTGTTTTCATCATTTATGCTACCAGCGAGTTATTCAAAAGTGATTTTGATGTTCTTAGGAAATCTATACAATAGTGACGAATGATGTGGTCACTGCCATCAGACTTGTAGGTTGTACTGAAATGAAATTTTCTGAATGAGGTCTCTTTGGGGAGGTAAAAATTTCACTTGACCATTTGTAGATGTAAAATTACACCCACATTAAATGTACAATTAAAATTGGGATGTCTGGAAATACATAAAGCAGGTCTTGTGTTCTGTGCAATGTTTAAAATTAAAAGGGCAATTAAAGGCAAAGCAGACTTTGTGATAGAACTCTGACAAAATATTAACTACTAATTAATTTTGATGTGGGCAGTTCATGCTCATTCATATTCATTGCTCACTTTTGTGGTAAGTTACTATCTCACTGCAGAGAATAAAGTAAATTTATCTAAATCAGGATGAAAATGAACAAAATGTGCAGCCATTGATCTTAAATGTTTTTAGTCTATTAATTAACCCATTGATCCCTGGGGGTTCCCTATTGATGAGTAAAATACTAAGTATGGCCGGTTTTGGCCAGTTTAGGGGTGAAAGGGATTTAATTATTAAATATAGTACATCAATAATATTACCGTATCAGTAATTGAGCCAGTATTTAATAACTAACATGTCCCAATAAAATTTAATATTGATTCCAACAGTGTTAAGTAATTAATATACATTGATTTAGGATGATGAAACACCACACACCATTTTGTGTTCATTAATTTTATTTTTTACTTCATTCTTGGTGTATGGCAACTTATAGTAACTGCAAAAAACTTGCAGAAGAAATTGAAGAGAAGGTATACCTGAATATTATGGCTGTTTTGTGTGTCAAAAAATTTAATTGACCTGGTTTTTGTTTATTTTTGCTGCCATTCCTTGCACACAGTCACATGTCTCATAAAACTTGAATGTGCAGACAAAGGTAAAATAATTCACTGTACAAAGTTTAAAGAATTGTTATATTTGTATTATTTATTAAATGGGATTCCAAAAGCAGAAAGGTGCAAATAGTGACACACACACCCATGCAAGGCAGCCACACAAGGCAATGAAAATTTTAAAATATACATTATTTACAAAATATAATGTATAATTACTTATCACGTAAATCATCATGAACAAAATTATTATATTTTACAATAATTACTTGTCATGTAAATTTTACTATACAGTTTGTAAATATCTTTAAAATTTCCGTTACTACAGTTTCCTTCAAATTTAAAGTAAGAAATTTATCAAATCGAAAAGTGCAGTGCAAAGTTGTGGTAAGCAGGCATTTGTATTTGTAAATATTACTACACTAACTAAACATTTTTTATGTAATTAAGTATAATTTTTAATAGCTGGGACTAATATTTATTGCAATAAAAGCAAGAGTCTTATTTGCAGTACATTGCATTTAAGAATGCATTGCATCTGAATAATTTGACCCAGAGTTGAATCAACGCATCACAAAGTGCCAAGTTTCGATGGAAATTAGGTTTACTTTCAGAGGGCATTTTCGTGCGCCCTGCCACTTTTGAAGGAAAACTTTCAAAGCAGTTCGATTCTTCACAAATATGTGCTTTCCATACTAATGGCGATCGCTGGACGAAGACATATTTGCTGAGATTTGACCGAAAGTAACGTGAACACTGACGCCATTGTCCGATTTGGGGTAAGAAAATTTCAGTTGCGCGTCAAATATACATGGTTGTAGTTCACATTTCAAGAGGAGAAAAGACAAAAAAATGTCCAGAAGGTATGAAAATCACACATTAACAATACAGAGACTTTTGATGTCTTAGTCCAGAGAAAATAACACTTGATGGTGGAAAAAACAAGCACTGTTTCGTCGACAAAGAAAAGCACTTTGGTAAACGAAGAAGTCGAAACGACGGGGTTCAGTATTCGCTGTGCCACTTTTACCGGGAATATCTCTAGTCAAACCTTATCTTTGGCTCACAAAATATCACCTGTTGACGGCTTTTCTTGGACCAACGTCGGAGACAAAAGTCCTGTACTCTTAATGACAGAGTTTGGTTTAAACAGAAAAAGCTATAAACCGATTGACATTTTGCAAAATGACTCTTTCGTCCGGATAGAATGTATTCGCTTCAAAGAGAGAACAAACGAAATTCTTCTGTCATGTTTTTCTGTTACTTACCTTAACTCCATTCATTGATAAATTTTAAGCTGTGACATCCTTTGAACGGATTATCAGCTCATTTACCACTGACGCGCCATACGCAAATCCCGTCAACCTGGCAAATTTGTTTTGCATTCACTTCAAGCGCGGGTATCCAGGTGAAAAAAACCACAGCGGAAAATTTTAATGCCGGTTCCAGTTACTTTAATACGTGACATTATTCACTATTGTGATTTGCACATTCAATCATGACCATACGCGTTGCAAATAAGGCAAAAATTTTCCAACTTCGCGCAATTCTTTGACAAGTCTGAGCACACCGCATCATTCTAAAACAGCCGATCTAAGCATGTTTCGTTTCATCCGAGATAAAGGACTTTCCCAAGTAGAAGGAATTGCCGAGGTCTTTCTAGCTTTTGTCCATCTTCTTTCGGTATTTGTACCACAAGTGCATAGATAGCATTGAAAGTGAATGCAATAAAACCTACAACTAGCGACAGCGTCGACATCTTTTCTTCCCGCGTTCTAAGACTGTCTCGAAGGTTTTCAACCAATCACAATGCAAATAAAATTGAATTTGCCATTGATAATGCGCATGCGTGACATTAGTCTCCTTTGTTTTGGTTTACTGGATTGTCTCCGTCCTTTTTGATTGGCCAAAGTAACTACTTTGGTTTTGGTTTTACGACACTCGATTGAAACTTTGTCGAAGTAATTCAGCACGCCCACTGTCTCGGTAAAAGCCAATCAAAACAGAGCTATCTCAGCGTCAAGAGGAATATGACACTTTTCCCGGAAAAAAAACTTGTTCCTAAAAAATAAATTTACTCGAGAAAGTGTTTACTCAAGGAATGATCTCCTGAACTGGATTAGAGAGAGTGGTTTTGGAGCAAGGATTTCAAAAGATTCGCTATTGGGAATTTAGCATTGCGTACGAGTAACGTGAGGCTGAAAGTTGAATTGTCTTGCTTTATGGCAAAAACACGGTGGCCCACAAGGGACATGCTGCACATTAAAGAGTTGCAAATAAAATAAAGTTGCTGCAAATTTAAAATAGTTGCTGCACATTAAAACATCAGAAGTATGCGTGCGCACTGAAGGAAGGACAGGTACAAAACACAGGTCACATGTCACAGGTCATTGTTTTACCAATACAAAAACAACCCTAACTGCTTACAAATGCCAACATTAAGGCCTAATGATGTGACCAATTCCCTCGTTCCAGTACAATGCTTCACTACAGTAAAAGCGAAGCCGTTAGTTGGAATTTAAAACTGTGCAACTTAATTAATCGATGTTCAGGAAAATGAAAACATATTCTGAAGCACTGTTCCCTCCTTAAAAGTTTCGATAGGCTGGGCATCCCGTCTTCGACCCTGTCCGTCTTACGTCATAAGCTTTTGACAAGCAATAAAGAACTTTTAGAAATTCAACGAAACCAACTCGAGCTGTTGAGAAATGAAGGGAAGCTAGGATGGTCTCTACATATTGTCGGAAGTAAGTTATTTAAATGGTGCCGCAATTTTACTTAAGACCATAATTCTTTGCCAAATAGTTTTTTAATCCAAACTTCTGCTGTCAAGGCAACAAAGGATCAACTAGTCAACGCCGCTCGAGAATATACGCCGTTCAAAGCATTTTTGGTGATGGTATTGAGTACATTAAGCCAAGTCATGCGAATGCCAACCTAGTAAAAGTACCTAGTAAATTTTTGAAATAGCAAGTTCTCATTCGCAACTATCACGTCAACGAACGGTGATAGCGACGACAAAGAAAACACTACAAAACACGAGGTTTAATGAGGCAAAATCATGCTTCACGACCTTCATTTAGCACAGTCCTTTGCCGTCTCTGCATATTAAACAGCAACACGAAAAAGTTCAAATTTGACAGTTTGCGAAGAAAATGGTCATACGAAGATTAGGTGAGTACGCTCTGATCCAAAGATATTATCTTTGACGTGCCTTCTAGAAATTCATTTCGTAAGTAGTTTAGTCACTTTGTACGCTAAACTTCACTTCGTGCTCGCCATGCAGCATGTCTCAACTCGGTTTTATTAGTGGTCAGTACGTGCTAGCATACATGAAATGTAAACAAATTGGCGGGAAAACTGATCAACAAAGACAAAGATCAGAACACGACCTCTCGTTCTGCCAGGAAAAATGTCGGGGCATCGAATAATATGTACGAGCGATGATGCTAACGAAGGAAGGGAAGCTCTGGACTTGTTTAATGACGATGATCCCTTCAGTCTTCCACCGCCATTACCGCCTCTGTCGCCAGAAAGAGACGATAGCACGAACAATGATGGCGCGGAAAATCAACATGATCAATCTGCAAGCGACATCAACAAGAAGGAACCTCATAAAAAGCGAAGAGTGAACAGATCGCCAAGGCCTAAACTCGACGAAGTCAGGTGAGACTATTTATTTTTGTTTTACTTGTGTAGATGTCATGGTGTCCACATATTCCTCACCACATCGATCGGCTTAATATGTAACTGCAGAATTAAGAGCTGGTAAATTCCCAGCTTTTTGCTTGATTAAACTCTGTAGCTATTAGAGGACAGAGAAATGCCGTGTCTGGTCAAATCGACCCTGGTATAGATCTTCGAGGAGGATGTTTTGCAGAACTTAAATTACGGGATCTTCATTTTTTTTAATTTTGTCGAGATCTTTAAGGATTGTCAAAGATGATTCAATGTCAAAATCGTAGATGATCGTCAACTGACAAAGATCCGTAATTTGTTGAAATTCTCTCACTTCCAGATTCTCAGATTTACTTGGATCTTTCGTTTATAACGTATCAGGTTATGAATATGTATATTCACTACTGTATATCCCTTCAAGCTCCTTGATGACCCCTTTCAAGATCGTTAAAATGTCTTCATCTTTAAGTATCTTTATTAGGTATTTGAACAGTTTAAAAAGTTGTTGATGAGCCTTGAGAATTTGCCAAAGTCCTGTGAAGTTTTTCACAGTAGACCTTTTTGCACATACGGCAGCCATTTTGATTTCTATTGTGTCAAATAGCAATTATGGGATGCCCAGGTATGTATTTGCCCCTTGAGCATCCCATAATGTCTTTCAAAACAATGGAAATCCAAAATGGCCGCCGTATCTGCAAAAAGGTCTATCTGAGGGTTAGCACCCCCCCCACCCCCCTCAGTAAACAATTATTTTTGTGTGGGTAGCAGGGTTGAAGCAGTGAGAGCAGTCCCCACTAACCAGTGTCCCGCAGCTTGTTGGTTCTCCAAGGAGTGCTCTGATCTTTCTCTTTCATGCAAAATCAACATTTGATTTAAATCCGGACTGTCACTTTTCATTATTTGCATTGATTGCAGTCACTCCAAAGTTTAGTGGATGATTATTTTTATAATAAAGTTCTATGCTGATTTTTAGATTGTGTGGAGATCGTGGAATTCCAGCTTTGAGACATATTTGTGAAGACATTAAATTTAAAGGCAAGGGACATGAGGTAAAATAAATAATGTGACCCGCAGTAATCCTTGATTACTGCGGTTCATTGGATTCTTGTTTTGTCATTGATGAGGCATTTGAAAGTAGTTTGTATATTTTGGGGAGAATCGTTTTGTACCCTTTTCTAGTATACAGTAATAAAGATATCACACTATAAGCATTTTGACTATTATCTTGGTGTTATTAAAAATAAAATACATGTGTTTTAGTGCAATATCCATAGCCATTCTTGCTGGATAGCCAAGTGGTGTGAATCCTTGGAGTGTACAGCTTGAGGTATTACCGGACAGTCGGCCCATCCATGTATTAACCCCATCCAAAAGAGGTTAACTTTGGTTGACAAAGAAAAAATTAAGGGAATTGGTGTTTTCCCTTGGCCATCCATGTGTGCCAGACAGACAGCCAGTCCAAGATGGCAGAATGCTGAAATCGTATGGCATCTTGATTGATACCAGAGGGACAGCACGTTAGCCTGCGAACCTAGAAGTATTTCTGACCGCCGGAAATACGTCTGCGTTCACAGGCTAAGATCACATGGGACTGACACAATAATTAGCATGTCTTCTCCTTTGTTGAGTGCAATAACTAAATAACTTTGTTGCCCCACTCAATGGTGGGTGAACATTAGGTACAGTAGTATTGGGACACTAATGATAGTTATTGATAATTGCCAATGGAGTATGTTGCTTTTTTTTTATCAGGTGTCAGATCTAAAGCTTTTGATGCAGCGATATGAACACTGGGCTCATCGATTGTTTCCAAAATTTCCATTTATGGATGTGGTGGAACAAGTTGAAAATTTAAGTGCCAAAAAGCTTGTTCAGGTGAGATAGTTAACTTCAGCTGGAATTATTCTATTTTGAGGCTCAAAATTGGACCTGATAACAGATTACAAAGATTTGACCATTGTGATGTTGTCTGGGATAACTGTTGTATGACCCTGAATGACTGAGCCTGAAGTGAACGAATGAGGCAGCTCTCTAATTGGGAGAAGAACATATTTTTCTTCGAAACGTAAGGGATTGTTGTCAAAGGTGCAAGCCTGCACTGTTTTTCATTTTGCTCCTTGTATCATCAAACTATAGATAGTTTCACTGTCATGCAACAAAAAAAATCGAAATTGTTCAATGAAAACGCCAAGAACTTGGAATGTTGTAGGAAACAAATCTTTTAACTGAGCGTTTCCTGCATTTGTACACAAACTTACAGAGTTTAGTATGGAGACACCATATGGTCCACCATTATGTGTAATCAATGGGAAACATCTGGCCCCAGATGCTCAAAAGTTGGATGATGCTATCCACCTGATCAATCACTACCCATTGGATAGTGCAATTGGTTTCGCTGTGACTTATCCACTGGATAGTGATTTATCCAGTGGATAGTGCTAACATAGTTTGAACAACTGGGGCCTGGAGTTCACTTTGCGATGAAAGCTCTTACTTTTTGATCATGAGAAAATACATGTGTATGAACACATCTCCAAATGTACTAGAAATGCTCAAACTGCTGAGATTCATAGGGATAGACATTTTTTTCGACCAAATAGCTTTCAATCATGCAATGTGACAATTTGGAATTCTAAATGCTGTATTTGCGAAACAACAGACATCACGGAACTGGAAATTTGAAAAAAGATATATTTCTAGGTCATCTCCAACCTCCTTTAGATAAAAATTTAGAAGACCTTGTGATTTTGATTTTAGAATTTGACGTCAATGTGAAAACCATCTATTGTTTTCTTTCTTCTCTCAATTGGGATCCAGAAGAAAGTCCAGCTGGGGGTCCAGGTTTTGTACCATCCATGCTCAAGACGTATTAAAATCTCCCGTCGTTAAATTACCACAAGAAGTAATGTTTAAAAAACCAGCAGCAGTGTATTTAGACCCGATAGAACATGTGCTGCGAGTTGTTTGAACGGCTTAAAAAACATTCCACAAAGAGCATGTCCCTCTGGACTCAAAACAATGGTTCAATTTGAGAGAGGTGAATATTAGCATACAAGAAAAACAAGCTATGCCTTACTAGTATTCTTTATGTAAAGAATACTAACGAGGAGTGTTTTATCAGGATATAAAGCTCATACATGTACATGTGACGTTTTATCAATGTTTTGATAGACTGTTAGGCTCATGAATTATTAATGAGTTTTAATAATAATTTAATAATTATTGAACACCTCCCTTCCCTTCAGCAGCATTTCTACCATTTTAACAGGTAAACAAGTTATATTATATTACCTTACTGTACATTTCATTCATGATAAGATTTTTATCTTTAAAGAATTGCATCAAAAGAGTGAGGAGAGGTGAAGAGGAATCCGTAAATGACGAGGACAGATCTGATACAGAAACTGCACCAAACAACCAAGGTAAGTGTAAAATTTGAAATCTGACCGGCTAGTTTTTGTACAGGTTATTTAGCAAGGCATTAAACCAACCAAGCAACTGATTGGCTACCCTAAGTTCCTGTCGACGGACTGCGTGAATAAATGAAAATTTGAGGCCAGAGTGATAGTCGTCAAAGGAGGTCTGACAGCTTCACCTATTGAATGACTCACAAACTGACTGACTGCCTGACTGATTGACTGGGCATGTATATTTCTGTCTTTCCTTGTGTGGGTCCACTTCCATTCTCATGCCAATTCTCAGATTTTCCTGGCATCTCCAAGCAGTATAAATTACCCTGAATACCGATAGTTGAGTAGAGGGCGGACTTACTTACTACAGTACACTTTCTTTTAGGCTGAATAGCCGGCCACAAATGACACAATGGACAGCCAACTGAATAAAAAATTAATATGTAACACAATTATCCCAGATCTGTGATTGAGTGACCGGCTGATCATACTTTAAGTGCTACTGAAGCAAATGCAAAGGGACTTCTTGGTACTAAATTATGTTTTTCAACCTTAGTGGGGTACAAGTGAAAAATAAAAATTATCTGTTACCATCAAAAAGTTTCACCAATCGGCACTTGAAGTGGGGTACCAATATATGAAAAATTCTGAATAATCAACTGATTGAATAACGATCGATAGCATTGGCTTACCAATCATTTACCATTTATTTGCACAAAGTGTCTGACTGTGTGATTGGTACACTGTCTGATTGATTGCTGGACTGTCTAGCAGTCTGTTTGACCAACTCACTAAATGTCTCTTGGACTGATTCATTAATTTTCTATTGAAGTGGATGACTGACTGAATGACTTTGTCTGACCGCTCACCTCCTCATATGTACATGTACTGGTATATCTAATTGAATCAGTGACTGACAAACCAACCAAATCACCGGTTGCCAGGCTGATTGACTGATAGTCTGTGAGCAGGCTCTCTCTTCACCTGGCTAGCGAGAAAGATGGAGGACTGGGCGAAGGGAAAGAAAGAGAACCTGCGTGCATCCCTAAGAATTTTGTAAATGTAAATGTAAATATAAATGTGCGCTTAGTTGACCAATCCCTACAAGGAATTTTCATGATCAACCGGCTCAATGGGATCGGACTGAATGCGTGTGAAGGCGCCCACGGCTGCCGCCATATGATCTATGTGTGATCTCGGAGCACTACAAACCCAGCCAGATGTAATTGACTGGGAGTCGATTTTTAGGAGGGAGGAAAACCGGAGTACCCAGAGAAAAACCCTCGGAGTCAGGTTGAGATCGACTGAAACTCAGCCCACATATGACCCAAGGCCAGAGTTGAACCTGGGTCACAGAGGTAGGAAGCACGATTGATGACCACTAAATCACCCTGACTCTCCCAATACCTTATCCAAATTATAAACACAAAATAATGATTGGCTGAAATTTAATTACTTGGTTATGTCATCATCAATCAGCTTTTGCGAAATGGTGCATCACAGAGATGAGGTGGTTAGAAATACCTGTTATGAAATCTTAAAATGTTGCAATTTTTACCATGACTTTAAAGGTCTTGTAGTGTGATGCAAGGGTTCTCTGCTGGAAGGAAAGGATATTGTAGCTGTGTTCTCCATAGGATTCATGAAAAGTCTGATTTTTCAACTGTTTGTATCACACAATATCATGGTCAAGTACTTGACCCCATCTTTCCTGGTAAAAATACCCACTGGTGGCTACTGCCTGGTTACCACCTTCCCAAAGGTTGGCTACTTTAGTATAAAGCCACAGCCTTCTCTTATGCCAGACCACCAAACACATCATCTTGTACCTGATCCAATCTCACCACAAAGCATGTATCCTGACAGACAGGAAGCCCTGCATACAGGCTTACAAAAAACTGTACCGCGGGGAGTTTTCAACAAGTCCCTGTGTCCCAATCTTCTTTCAACTGTGGGCTGGTATCATTTAGCTGCTGTGAGAAACATGTCCAAATCCGTGATCCTTCTGTTTGATGTCACCAGCCGCAATGTCCCTGTGTGTGAAGATGAAGCATACTAAGTGTGCACATGCACAAAGCTCACTCAGGACTTGAGTGCATCATTTTACCTCAACAGGTACTAGATAGCCTGTTAACAACCCTGCGTATCCAGCTTAGGTGCTCAAGGCACGATTGCTCGCTCTCCTTTAAGATAGACCTCTTCTCTGTACCCAAATTTGGCAGCGGCTGTGGTCTACAAGTCACATACAGTGGAGATCTGACAGGGAAAGGGTTTTTCTTCATTTTGATTCCCATTGTATCAAGTTGGTGTGCTAAAATCTTGCCGTCAACCTTTTTCCCGAGATGAACAAAACACATTTTCCATTGAAATGGACTTCAACAAATTACCATACGGAACATTGGTCCACGATTTACAGCATCTGCAGTAGCTGTGAGAATTTTCTGGCAAAGGCCTCCTTCCTTCGCATTTTTTGGGAATTTTCTGCTTCAGCCATTGGAAAACCACCAACACAACATGTGGCTTACTGTTTACCTCGGTCCATATTTACTTCCAGTGGGAACTGATTGGCTAATGTTTTACAGTTGGCCCAGTATGACATCAGGAAGGCAGCATTCTAATTTCTAAAGGATGCATGCTGGGTCTTTCTCCCTCCCACCTACATGTACATGTAACTGACCGACTGATGACCCCGGAGCTCGTAATGCCTTCTTTATCTCAACTGTTATCCTTTAATGATCTACAAGAAGTGGTGATAGATGTATCAGTATTAATTCTTTTCATCACCAGAAATTCACGAAAATGGGACTGATGAAGCACCATCACAGGAAGGTGGTGGAGCTGTGGATAACAATGTGAGTACTTCAAAATTATTTTTTGTTGTTGTGGGTGACATCAGTACTCTTTATTGTACCCAAGGTTGCTGCCTAACGGTTGCCTGGGGTGCCTTATTTGCAAGCGCGGGCGACCAAATTTCTGAACAAGTAGCCCGAACAGGCGCCTTACTTGATTCGTCCTCACTCTCTTGAAAATATGATGCCAGCTGGAATTAATTAATTCTGGGCTCTTGAAAAAAAGACTTGGGCTACTAACTTTTAATGTTGGAAGCCCGAAGGGCTCCCGGAAAATTTTCTTAGGCAGCAGCCTTGATTGTACCCTTACAATGCCAATAATTAACAACTATTCACCTCAGTGTCAGTGGCTAATAGTGAATATTTACCAAGATGCAAAGCTGCCTGGTAAATATCTACCACTAGCCACTGACACTGAGCTGAATAGTTGTTTTAGTATATACTAAAACAGTGAGATGAGATAGCACAAAAAGATGATTTAAACTCATTATTCCTCCAACGATTACTGTAACAATATTTTCAGGGGCAAATCTCTTGCGAGTTGCTCCAAGGTGAATAGCAAAGGATATCCGGGCTTTGAGCAGCCAATCAGAGTGAGCTTTGAATGCTATCCACTGTTTTAGTATACACTAATAATAATAATTATTATTATTGGAACTTCCTCACGTGTGTGGTTGTTGTACTTGGATATGACGTGGATGATGATGTTTGTTTGTTTAAAAAGTTTCCATTTTGTCTAATCATGGGTTAAGTCAATGCAAGAAATATCAAAGGGGTTCTGCATAAACTGCCACAAGTTGACTAAAACGTCAACGCAACTTGTTGCCTTGGTTGTTTCTTGACTTGAGACAACTTGGTACTGATGTACTTCTGGCTATGTTGACAAAAAGAACAAACACACTTAAAGGTACATGTATGATCTAGTGGTATTTTACAAAACCAGCTCATTTTTTTTCATTAAGTTGTACACTAAACAATGTCAAATTACATTTACACAAGATTTAAATTTGTCTAGAAGAGAGGAGCATGGAAGAGGTGCCTGATAGGTCTGTGGTTTCAGGAATGTTATCATCATTGTATTTGAGAGCTTGCAGTAACCATGATAACTTTGTAGCTTCTACCCAGATGCTGTCACTCTGTTAATGTTTAACCCTTTGACGCCTAAAACCGGCCAGACGTTAATAGTATTTTACTCTGTCTAATGCCAGACGATTTTACTCATCAATCGGGAACCCCCAGGAGTCAATGGGTTAATCACTCACAGAAAAACCCATTAACCATCAAAGAGTTAAACATTTCTTTATCTCATTTTATCGAAGGGATGTCAGGGACAGGGGAAAGTGACTTGCAACATGGGCTGTGGAGAGGGAGGGGCTATAGCCTCCCACTTTTTTCCGATGGTGTTGTTTTCTCCTGAACCTCTCCCCCCTCGCCTGACACTTCCATGATTCATACCACCCCCCCCCCCCCTCCCCACTTTTAAATGTACTCTTTGGCCCCTGTGCAAGGGTGTGAAATAGAAAATAACACAAGAAGAAAGACCTATCCTTCACAGGAGGTGTAAGTTCTTACAGTCCCTGTTGGCCCTTGAAACTCATGGCCAGCAATATTGCCTTGAGTTCAGCTATGCCCAAGTATCCGATACCATCAATGATTAATTTTCTTTCTTCTCTTATTTCAGCTGCAAACGTTTGGTGTGCAGGTAGAGGCCAGTAATAAAATGGTGGGCATCCAATTCTAATTTCTTCAATAACTGATATGTTTCAGAGTAGCTTTGGACGTAGTAGAAATATTGCCAGCACTTACCATTTGAATTTAAATTTTTATTGAGAATTTTTCACAAAAATAATGAAACCTGCATCACTTCTGACTACTTCCATAGATACGTTTAATAACGAAGGAGATAAAAATAATTTGTTTACAAACAAATGGCCTTGTGTGGTTCAAATGTGCCAACCATTGGAACATACAAACCCTCTCCTCCCTAAAAGGACAATCACCAAAAAGCACAGGAAAATAATAATGTTTACAATCTTTTTTTTTTTCAAACAAAGCATTTGCATTCTTTTCACTTTTGAATTTCCCAGGTGCTGCCATATTAATTAAATAACTGTGCAAAATCCCTTTGTGTCGGAACAATAGAGCAATCACAACAGGGAAGATGACGTTGCTCACAAATTCTAAAGAGGGACTAAGCGATTCTGAAATTCTTTGCCTCCATGGCTTAAAAGTTATCGTTTAAAGAAGTGGAGGTTTTCTTTAATATCAAAGGCTTTTGCAGCTCATTCTCTGTAAGACAATATTCGATACAATCACTGATAAATTCCATCAAAGGACTCATCATAGGGGACATCAATCCTGCCCACCCCCGAAAAAAAGAAATTTAATTCATATGAAACCAGAAACCCATAAGGGTTGAAAAGTGTAACGCACATTCACTGCCTCCGAACATTCAGTGCCAACTGATTGGTTGAATGTTTCAGTGTCAAGTACCATATTTGGAAACCCCTCGCTCTTGTTGTTCCAAATATGGTACTTAGCAAATTGAATATTCAGAAGCTTGTTTCCCAGCACACAAGGGGCCGTTACACATTTCAACCCTTATGGGTTTCTGATGAAACCTAATACTTCCGGTTGAAATTCCCTGTCTCACTCAGGATAATAAGATATTCTCCACTTCTCTGGCACAGAAAGTTACCAAATGCTTGGGGTGTGGTCGATTGGCTTTCCAATTGAGAGTGCATGGGTCTTGAGTTTGAGGATGCACCCACCCTTTTTCTTGGTACATGTAAATCTGTTTTAGCCAAAGAAAGCACAGGTTTAACATGAAACATTATTGAAACATTATTTTACTTGCAACCAAAGAATCTATACGTTTCACAAATCTCTATCACGGTTATCCTCTTTCCTCAGGTAAAATAAGATTGGAAGGTCGCAGGAACTTGGAAGACATACTCCCCTTTAGTCAAATAACTGCAAAAACTCGTTTCTCAACGCAAGACAAGCTAATTCCCCATTCCCTTTGTTTCTTCATTTTTTTGTAGGTTATTTTAACTCCCGAACAACAAGAACGCATTCGCCTAAATAGAGAAAGAGCACTAGCGAAACGGAAAGCAGCTCAAGAGAAACAGACTGGGCAGATAAACACAGAAAATGGCGAAATAGGTAAGGCTCCTTGCAATGTGCATTAAAATTTTCCTTCCCAATTTTGCCACTTTTTTTTCATTCCGAGGCATGATATCGTTCAAATTATGTTCTTTTTCCCCAGAAGTTCAAACTGCAGAATCAGAACACATCTCGGGAGAGGCTGCTAATAATTTAAGGAAGGACGGCAATGAACTACAAAACCATGCCTTGGAGAATAATCTCGTTGAAGCAAACGACATCGAAATGGCGAATGAACTGTTCGAAGGAGATACTGTGTTACTTAAGGATGATGAAAAACAATCTACTAAGAATGGACATCCTGCCAGTTTACCTTCCATGGCTGCTCCAGATGAGGATCGTGTAGTTGTGGAAGATAGTGAAATGGACGCTGCTGAATCGGATGATGTTATTGGAGGTGCGGGAAATACCGAGAGTGGAAGTGGCTTTCTTGACGGCGGCGACAAGCCAGAACTCAATGGCCCTAAATCAGATGATGATTCGAGTATTTCTACTAAAGAGTTGCCACATGGCACAACCATTGACGCTCTTGCCTTAAATCAAGGTAAAGACGGAATTTTTATCTCTTCGCATAGCAATATTGATGAGTCTGCCAATGCGAAACTTGATGCCTCAGCACTTGAGAAAGAGGTTAACGTCGAAACACTGGGCGTCCCGAATCCGCATGCAAACCCACCAGCCCTCGGCGTCGTTAGCGAAGTAGAAGAACCTTCGTTTGCCCAAATGGAGACGGAGTAGATTGTCACTTGACTGTAAGATTTCAATTGTGATTTGGCCTTGTTTAAATGCTGTACTTCACAAATTTGGACCTAGCCAAATTGATGTAAGGCAAAGCATCGTTGCTAAATAATCGTACAGTCGTTGGAGGTGTTTTTAAAGAAGTGGAATCACAGTTTCCTTAGCAAATCCGTCACTTTCGCTAATCCAATGTTAATTCATTTGCTTTTTTTAGTTTCATCTGGATTTTCATTTTATAATCTCGCGATCATTGAGTTTTTCTTCCGTTTGATGGTTCGCTGTCTGGATGACTCGGCCTAAAATCGAATCTGAGTCGACTCAAGTACACTCCGTCTGAAGTAGGGCTGCCTCTTCTGTTTTTCTGTTGAAGAGTGCGAAGTGTTCAACATAGGTTAAGCGTCGAGTTTACAAGAGACCTCAAACGGTAGTAGTGAACCTTTGGGGCGAGCGGACGGGTGTTAAGTGACCCTCTGCAGAGATAGAGAGCATTCCTAATGATTGAACTGCCTCGCTGGAGAATCACTCCCAAGACTAAATAATATAAGATTCGTATATAGTTTTATGAGATTAATAAATTCAAATCAGTATTTTTTTGCTTTTGCCAATAATAAAAATCCTACAACTGAAACGCAAACGTGTCCTACTAGTTCACCTCGAAATTTTGCTTTTGATGTTCCGTATAAGTTAACCAACCACAACCTCAACCACAAATCCTTTTTTAATCCACCAAATAGGTTTACATACACAGACCACACGCAAATAGCCGAGCTAGTCTCGGCGTGTAGTGTGGGGACGCTGGTAACAACACCAAAAAGCAAACTTCATTACGTTAAAATGACAAACAATAGCAACTTCAGATAACAAAATTTAGGTTTGGAATAAGATAGCACTGGATTATGATACACAATTACACCTTATTTCCCAGTGGATACCGCGTCATTTTAGTTCATTCACTTTAAAATAACTCTCCTAACCTAGTAGGCTCGATTACCAGCCGCTGTTTCGGGAAATGAGCCAGCGCTCACTCCCGAAATCTCGGCTGGACGCGTGAGGTGAACCACTGTTAATCTCCGCCAATCAGAAACTCGCCTGCAGAAATCCGTCTGGCATAAATTATATGTTTTGTCTGCGAAGGTATTCTTTCACCCGGCCAGTTCGAGGTTTACAGTGCTTTTAAGGTAGGAAACATCCAAGATTGCGACAACGAAAAGTGTTCAAGAAGGTGGAGAATGGGAATTGTGTCGTTTTCTACCGCCTGAGTTCGCAAACTTCACTGATTTTCCAGTTGGCGCCAAGGTCAAAATACGGCTTTCAAATTCATTGCTTTTGCAATTTTCTCCTCATACTTCGCTAATGTAAGAGCAAGTAAAATTGCTCAAGATCAATTGAAATTACTGCTGAGTTTATTGGTGGCAAAACGAGGGGGCCGATGAAGTCGACTGAGAGCTAAAGCAGCCGAAGATTTCGTTCATGATTCGCTGGTTGAATTCAAACTCACATTGATCATTTAACCACAAACTCAAGCTCGTATCATCTGGAAACTTCGCACAGACGTTTTAAGCATTGTTATGTAATTTCTGTTTTCTTAAAATCAGTGTTTTTGGGATGTCTTATGCTATTTCCCCGAAACTATTAACTCGCATAAATTATATTTTGAATTTACGTCACAGACACAATCTATCGCTCACGCGTCCAGCCGTCTCTTCTCGGGGAGGATACCCGAACTCGAGTGAGCGGCGGAAATCGAGCCTACTAACCTAGAAGCATTTGGAATAAGTTATTTCAAATGTTGGCAAAACGAGACGTCTGTGATTAAAGTCTATTCTCGATTTTACGTCACAATGTAGTTTGTGTAAAATCGAGAAGACTCGACTCGTTGTCGTAAGCCAGATGACTATTTGTTTTGTCAAATTAACTTGTGCAGCACGTAAAACGGGAAATTTCAAGGTGAACAACGGATAATATTTGAGATTAGATGAACTTTAAAACGTTATCGTCTATTAGTTGTCTGTTAATGGTTAAACTTCTTCTGTCTGGAATTCAACTCAACGCTCGGTAAATTGAAGAAATTCAAAACCACACGAATATTAACATGACGTGCTTCGATTTTATATACCACAGGGGCACCCAAGGAGAACATAGTTCAAAACTACTTAAACATAGCGTTGTTTAACGTATTTTAGTTTTTAAACGGTAGATATAGGCATATTTTTATCCCCTAAAAATTTTTCATCTGTTCGGATTCTCTAGCTGAAAGTCTTGTGATCTGAACATTATAGGGATCAAAACTTATCTTTTCGAAAATTTCAGTCAGAGAAAAGGCTCCCGAAAATTCTAGGTGACCTTTTTAGGGTAAAATTCCGTTAAAAATGGGCAATTATACCATGTTTTAGATGTTCGAAAATCCTAGGACAGGCAGGCAAGCAAGGAATTTTACAACGAATGTTCCGAAAATTCTAGATCTCAAATCGTCATCCGAACAGATATTTTCCGAAAATTGACGTCGGGTGCCCCTGTATACCATCTACTGTCACTAGTTCAAAGCTTGCGCGGATAATTCTTTGCAGCTAAAAGCGACAAAAATGTTAAACAAAAATTGACTATCTTTACTTAAAGGGACAGCTTCACGGTTTTGCGCACGTCCAAGCTTTAGCGATAGCAGTTGTAAATTTTACGGTTTCTTACTGAAGCAAATGATGTTAATTAAACACAGAGAGTATTAAAGCAAAATACACTGAATGACTAAGGCCCAAATTTGGTGGAAGACACTGCGGGTTTACACAGAAAATATCGAATTTAGTTTTGATCTCGAGTTTATTGTACGGGTCGAAAATTTATTCTACGCACGAGTAATCTATTCGCATGCAGTAGGTTCATAACACAAAGGAAATGATTACAAAAATAATTCCAATGAGTAATCCATTACTATGGGATTGTTTCCGTTTCCTGCATCAGTGCTTTCGATTGTTTCAATAACAATGGAATTTAATGGGCTGACGTGACAGTTTGCCCATGCGCAGAGACGTGAAACTCCCCCTTTAAATTTGTCGGTTAAATTTATTGAATGCTAAATGATCAGTTTTACAATCTGGAATTCGCGAGTTACATGATTGCACATTTTTTAATACCCTTGAAAACCATCTTTTACTGACATAATAATTCGTTTAATAAATCGCATAAATTGATCAAAAAACAATTTCAACAATACTTAATTAGAGTAGTTTTCAAATGACTGTCGAAAATAATTACGCAACTGCACTTGCTACACTTAGTGACTGGTTTATCAACCAATGAGAAGGAAAACCAAAACAGATCGCGACTACTTGCACGCGCAGTTTTTGCCGCGCGTTTAGCAAGCTACACGGAATTGCTACGAATTTGGATTGGTTCATTGCTCTGTTTGCACCTGCAGTGATTGGTCGAAGCAAGAGCCATACAGCGGTTTTCAATCGCGTGTCGAAAGTAATTAATTTTGCGAATTACTTTCAATTGGTTTTGCATTACTTCACTCAGTGATTGCTTCAAAGTTCTCGCGCCATTTTTTCAACCAATCAGAAGTGAAACCCAAACCAATCGTGGCTCTCGCGTGCACATTTTCCTGCGCTTTGTGTCGGCTACGTGTAATTACTGGAGTTTTGATTGGTTTACTGGATTGTCTCCGTCCTTTTTGATTGGCCGAAGTAATTACTTTGGTTTTGGTTTTACGACACTCGATTGAAACTCGCTCTATGGCTCTTGGTCGAAGTAACTACTTTGGTATTTGTTTTCCAAAACTCAATTGAAAACTTCTCTGTAGCTCAAGTTGTACCTCTAAGAAAGTTTCCCTCATAGACGAAAATACGAGGACTTGTATCAAGCTGTCACGCGAAGCTGTGATCTTTCTCACAGGATGCAAGAGGAAAGTAATGATCGTTTACAACCAGAAATGTGTTAACTACAGCAGTTACGTACCACAGTTTAAATCAATATCCTCCAACCAAAACTTTAACGGACATCAAACTTCTAATTTACTAGATATACAAATAAATACATGTTTTCCCATCTGGTACCCAGAAGATGAAGTACTTTGTGAAAAGAGGAGAAACTGGAGCGAAGCACGTGATAGGATAAACAAGATATTAAAGAAACAAGGAATTTTGAAGGCAGCACCTTTGCTATTCCCATGAAAAATACTTTACGTCAAGTTTTGCACATCGACTAACTGAACATATTCTACTGCATTTTGGTTTCTTCGCACAAAAACAGTCATAATTTGTTTTTAAGGTTACTTCCCACCTTCGCGGGTGTCCTTCGGAAAAAATTCCTAAAAAATTCGTACGCGTGCTAGTTTCAATAAAATCCTAACAAACTATACATCAGAAGAAAGCTTAATAAATGTAGTTTACAATGAAAATATAGTTTAAGTGTGTTTTCCTTTTAGTAAGCGTCAGGAGCCGGTAAAAAGTGAAACGACCGGTTCTATTGAATTTGAGCAAATTGATAGTGTTGTGTTAGCGTGAACTTTGGACTGTGTAGGCCGTGCGCAATAGGGACTGGGGAGAGAAGGAATAAAACATGTCAGTTGTTGATCAGCTTAGTTTCGTCCTGTGTCTTAAAGTTGGATAACGCTTCATGGTGTCAGAAGTGGTAGCTTCACATTAGCTTTGAACCTTCGCTACGCTTCCATCGAACTGTGAATTAACCGTTGAGTTTGTTTGGAAAGCAGAAACAAAAAGGACAAACAGGACAAAGACATGTCAACCGCCGAGCACGAGGTTTCTCCCGGTGCGATTTCCTCGCAGCAAAATCCACCGCCCGTAGCTCAAGCACTGGAAGCCGCACCAGAAATCCAACCGGTCGCAAACTTTCAAGTCCCTCCACCGGCGAAATTTTCATTCAAGCCGGAGGACTGGCCGAAATGGATTCAACGATTTGAACGCTTTCGCAAAGCCACTGGCCTCGAAAAGCGAAGCGGCGAAAACCAAGTAAACACGTTAATTTATGCAATGAGCGATCAAGCTGATGACATTTTCCTTTCATTTGAGCTCACAACTGAAGAAGAAAATGATTACAGTCAGGTAAAAGGCAAATTTGAGAACCACTTCATTGTGAAAAGAAATGTAATCTTTGAGCGAGCGAAATTCAATTCCCGAATCCAGCGAGAGGGGGAATCTGTTGACAGTTTCATCACAGATTTGTATGGCCTTGCGAGGTACTGCAATTTTGGTGCGTTGAAAGACGAATTGATCCGAGACTGCATTGTTGTGGGACTACGAAATCGCGACCTCTCGGAAAGGTTACAACTCGATCCGAAGTGAACTTTAGAAAAAGCTACAAACCTGGCAAGACAACGCGAATCGGTAAAACACCAACAAAGCATACTTGATGGTGGATTTAAATCGAAATCAGTGGAAGTTGACAGTATCGCTAAAGGAAGAATGAAGAAATTTCCTACCAAAAACTCTCCGGCAAAACCCAATTCAAGCCAAAACTCAAGTTCAAACAACAAGCTTTCGAAATGTTCAAGATGCTTGGGAAACCCACACCCAAAGAAAGTCTGTCCAGGCCTTCTTCCTAAGTGCATAAAATGTCAGAAGATAGGACACTGGGCACAAGCGTGCAAGAGTTCAGCAAATCCAAAATCGGAAACTGTTTTTGAAGTTGAGACTGAGGAATCATTCTTCCTCGGTGAAATAGTAGAGTTAGACGAAGTGCAAAGCAATATCAAGACACCGTGGACTGCCACGATATCGGTGAATGAAAAACCATTGCTATTCAAGCTTGATAGTGGTGCTGACATAACAGTGATTCCACGCCACAATTTTCTCGAATTGAGCCAAGCACGGTTACAACCTACCACCAAGGTTCTACTAGGCCCATGCAAATACCAAATGAACTGTAAGGGAGTGTTTAGAGCTCGTCTTACCAATGAACTTAAGTCCATTGAAGAAGATATTTACGTTGTAGAGGATCTGGCCCGACCACTCTTGGGCAGGAATGCAGCAGCCAACCTGAAACTCATAAGCAGGGTGTGTGAGTTAACCAGTGACGACTACAAGGCAAGAGTAATGCACGAATATCCAAGGCTGTTTACTGGTCTGGGAAAAATGGAAGAAGAGTACACCATCAAGCTCAAAGATGGATCAAAGCCCTTCGCCTTGTCAGTGCCAAGGAAAGTACCAATGCCACTTTATGCTGAGACCAAGAAGGAAATTCAAAGGATGCTTGACACTGGAGTCATCTCACACGTTGAGCAACCAACGGAATGGTGTGCGCCAATGGTAGTGACCCCCAAGCCTAATGGTCAAGTAAGAGTGTGTGTTGACCTCACAATGCTAAATGAGTATGTACAGCGCGAGAATCACCCGTTACCCTCAGTTGATGTCACCCTAGGAAAGCTTGCAGGAGCGAAGTACTTCACGAAACTGGATGCAAATTCTGGATTTTGGCAAATAAAGTTGTCAGAAAGTTCAAGACCACTAACCACCTTCATTACACCTTGGGGTCGGTATTGCTTCAACGTTCTTCCCTATGGGATCAGCTCAGGTTCCGAGAAATTCCAAAAGTGCATGGGTAGAATCCTTGAAGGATTGGAAGGAGTTGAATGCAACATTGACGATGTCCTTTGTCATGGCCCTACCCAGGAAATACATGACAGAAGATTGAAAGCAGTTTTAGACCGCCTGTCCGCAGCAGGCGTGACACTCAATATCGACAAGTGCATTTTTAGTGCCCCAAAGATCAAGTTTCTTGGAAACGTGGTCAGTGCTAACGGAATTGAAGCAGATCCAGACAAAATAACAGCTATTGTTAACCTTCCAGCACCAAGCAACATTCATGACGTGCGTATATTCCTCGGTATGGTGAACCATATGGGCAAGTTCGCAGAGCACTTAGCTGACAAGACAAAACCTCTTCGTGACCTGATGCAGAAAGAGAGCCAGTGGATCTGGGGACCGCCACAAGAGAAAGCCTTCCAAGAAATCAAGTCTAGCTTAACAAAAGCACCAGTCCTAGCATTATATGATCCCAACAGAGAAACAAAGATTTCTGCTGATGATGAAAGCTGGAGACCCGTGGTATTCATATCCAGAGCACTCACCCCAGTGGAGTGTAGATATGCGCAAATCGAAAAAGAGGCCCTTGCCTTGACCTGGGCATGTGAGCGATGCAGTGACTACATCGTGGGTAAATCCATCATTGCAGAAACGGACCACAAGCCACTGTTGCCGCTCCTTACAAAGCGTGCACTGAATGACGTCCCTCCTCGGATACAGCGTCTTCGGATGCGCCTCATGCGTTTCCACTTGAAAGAAGTCATCCATGTGCCTGGAAAGGAAATGTACGTGGCTGACGCACTCTCTAGAATCCAGCCAACCAGTTCTGAGTGTGAGACCACCATAAAGGAACAAGAGATGAACATATATCTCGACAGTGTACTTGACTGACTCCCTGTGTCAGACATCAAGTTACTACAAATCAAGGAGGCTCAAGATGAAGACACCATTTGTAAGGAGATTAAAGATTATTGCCTTGAGGGCTGGCCGAACAAGTTTAATCTTCATGACGCACTGAAACCGTATTGGTCAGACAGAGGAGAGCTAAGTGTAGTTCAAGGAGTACTGCTGAAATCATCAAGAATTGTCATCCCATCATCCCTGAGGTTAGAAGTCCTCGACAAGCTACACGAAGGACACCAAGGGATAACTAAATGCAGAGAGCGAGCTAAAAGTTCTGTTTGGTGGCCAGGTTTAAGTCGTCGGTTACAAGATATGGTGGAGAACTGTACAATCTGTGCAAGGCACCGAGTAATCAGGCCAGAACCACTCATGCCAACACCCTTCCCTGAGCGTCCGTGGCAAATGACTGCAACTGATCTCTTCGAACTCGATCATATCACTTACTTGATAGTGGTTGATTATTTCTCTTGCTATGTAGAGGTAGCGGCAATGAATAAGACAACCAAATCGTCTGAAGTTATCAGAGCGCTCAAGGCGATCTTTGCACGACACGGCATTCCAGAGGAAGTCAGGAGTGATAACGGTCCACAGTATGCATCAGCAGAATTTACCCAATTCGCAAAGGACTGGGGATTTAAACATACAACAAGTAGTCCCCGCTTCCCACAGGCAAACGGCGAGGTTGAACGAGCAGTGAAGACTACCAAGTCTCTTCTGAAGAAAGAGAAAGACCCAACCAAGGGACTGTTAGCATACAGATCTACCCCACTTGCTTGTGGACACTCGCCAGCAGAGCTACTCATGGGACGGAAAATCAGGACCACCGTTCCAACTTTTCATACAAATTTGGCCCCAAGTTGGCCTGACATCGACAAGTTGCGTCAAAAAGAAGCAGAGAGCAAGGACAAATTGAGGACCAACTTCAACCAGCGTCACAGATCTGTTCCGCTAGAGCCACTACAACCCGGCACCCAGGTGTACATTAATGACGGGAACACCGCAGGAACAGTTACAGGAACAGTTGCCAGTGCAACAGAAACACCAAGATCCTACACGGTTGAGACAGGAAGAGGCACAGTGAGACGGAATCGATCACACATCACACCAGTTCCTGGCCACCAACTCCTGTGAAGTCCCTTCCCTCACCCTGTATATCCACAAGGCAAAAGAGACTGACCAAGCCTTCGCTTAGGTTGAAGGAGAGTTTAGAACTTGCATGATTCAGATTCGTTATATGTTCGTTTTAAATCTCAGACAAGATCTAGTCGCCGTTTCTTATTTTTGTTTGCTGTCTGAGATAAGAACCTTAAGTTGTTTGTGATTTTAAAAAAAAGTTGTTTGTGACCTTGAAAAGGGGAGATGTTGCGTTAGCGTGAACTTTGGACTGTGTAGGCCGTGCGCAATAGGGACTGGGGAGAGAAGGAATAAAACATGTCAGTTGTTGATCAGCTTAGTTTCGTCCTGTGTCTTAAAGTTGGATAACGCTTCAGATAGGGTGTGTAGATTTGACCCATTTTTGTGAACTTGCGCCCAAACCTTTCAGAGATGATAACACAAACGAAAGAGTGTCGGGAAATTCTGATATTCAAAATATTTTTCCTGTGGGGTCCATTTAGACAACACGTCTCACATACTTTTAGCTACACCAACCTTATTGAAACTAGCGTGCGTACGAATTTTTCCCGAACGAAACCGGCGAAGGTGGGAAGTAACCTTAAGTAAGAGCATATGTTACCTTTGCCACGGCACGAAAGTATAAATAGTTATAGAAAGCGCAAAGATACTACAAACATTCTCAACTCGGACTTCTTGTTCAGTGAATTAAACCTAAGCTCTTTTTAATGGCACTCCCAGGATAAAAATTTAATGCATGCTTGTTCTTGGAAAAAGGTGGCAGCCACAAGTTACAGCCACTTCACAACCTATCAACTGAAGGGAAGCAAGGCTGCTGCCTAAGAAAAATTTTCCGGAGCCCTTGGGGCTTCCAGCTTTAAAAGTTAGTAGCCCAAGCCATGTTTTCAAGAGCCCAGAATAAATTAATTAAAAGTGAGGATGAATCACCTTGTGATAAGTTAGGCACCCATTAGGGCTACTCGTTCAGAAATTTGGTCGCCTGCACTCGCAAATAAGGCACCCCAGGCAACCAGGCGACCGTTAGGCAGCAGCCTTGGGAAGCATAATTAATTTTAATTTCTTTCCCTTTAACGGAAAAGAAATCAACCAAGCATTGATCTTTTGTTTCAGTTGTTTGAGTTGCTGGAAAAAGAGGTGCCCCGTACCTATGGCTGCCACTGTCAAATCATTCATTTTGATGAAAAAGTGTAAAAAATAAATATGTAGCATTGCTAGACACATGTAAACAATTAACGTTTCCTTGACAGACAATCAACTGATTCAGAACAAAAATCAGACATTGACTTTAAATTCTATTCAAGTGTGCCCATTTTCCAATAACCTTCATGAATTATCCATGCTGATTTGGTATGCTGTGTTTTACTTACCGCAAGAATTTTCTGGGTAATTTTAGTATTGAGGCTTTAAGGTGTGAACACTGATAACTATTTGGCATGACAGCAACTTCATGCCATTCATTGCGTTGTACATCAAAGCACTCCACAGTTTTCATTAAGTCTTCTTCATTTCTTCCACCAAACAAGTAAATAATGTCATCCATGCTCACTATGCCACTGGCAGCACGTGGAAATGCAGGACTGGTCACCAGGCTCCACTCATTTGCACTTGGGTTGAACATTTCACATGTGGCTTCTGTGGTCAGTGATGACATGTCACTGTATCCCCCGACAACAACAATTTTCCCACTAGCTGTAGCTGCAGCAGCAAATCTGCGGACCCTTGAAATACTTGGAATTGTCCTCCATTGGTCACTTGATGGGTTATAACACTCCACGCTGTTGTGACAAACTGTACCATTGTCACCTGCAATGACATAGATGTGTTTCTGCAGCACAACTGCACAATGAGCAGCACGGCCAGTTTTCATTGGTGCCAATTCCTTCCATTCACCAAGAACAGGATTGTAGACTCTTGTCTTACACCAGTCATTCACACCCCCAGTAACATACAGTACTTCATTGAAACTGGTTACCGAACAGTGTTCAGCACATTGGTAACTCTGTTCAATTGAATTGGACCATTTGTTTCGGTTAGGGTAAAAACACTGCAAATATTTATTGGAGGTGGTGTTACCCACCACATACAAAAGACCCCCACACACTGCAGCATCAAGACTGTGAAAACATCTGGGCATTGTGGGTAGGGAATCGAACCATTTCTTTGTTGACAGCACAAAACAGCGAGTGTTGTTAGAAGGAAAGCTGTTCTCATTTAGTCCACCAGTGATAACTACTACATCCTCATATTCCGCTAAGGACAAACGAGGGGTAAGCAAAGTACCTTGGAATTGATCCGGAAATAGAAAGTAGTCCAGTCCATTTACTACAATGGCCACCGAACGTGGGCTCTTCTTAACTAGTTCTTCTTCAAGGATCTGACGAAGACTATACTTTGACATCGAGAAAAGCCTCACACATTTCAGTAAGTCGGGGAGAGAACATTCTCTTGATGTCACATCATGTTTAACCCATCTCATCATTGCTTCGTATACCTCTTCTTCTTGTCGTACGTTAATTTTGTCTTCACCGAGCAGTTCCTTCACTTTCTCTAGCTCTAGCGACAGAAAATCACTTGACTTCGACACGGCCACGAAATTTTCACAGGAGTAAGTGACTGCTGCTTGCCCTAAGGACTCACAATTGTACTGGGAAGCGAAGGATTTTAAAGCCAGGCAGTTCGAAACACTGATGGATCCTTCCAGGAAAAGCTCAGCCTTTGATTTCAAACGTGGAACTATCAGGTAATCGGCCGCGATAACCAGATCTTCCGCATTGGACGAGTTGATTTTCGCTTTGCCAGTGTAAATATATTGAAGAACCTCGGTCAAGGCGTCACACGTTATCTCTGTCAGCTCTATAACATTGTCTTCGTTTTCTTTCACTCTCAATTCACTCGTGAAGAGAGCGCGGAAGAAAGGACTTCCTGCAGACAAGACACATCGATGAGCCTGGAAGTCTTGTCCTTCAGCTCGAACAGTTGCGTCGCATACAAGGTTCGATTTCCTGAGTTCGTCTAACTTGTGTATCAACTCTTCTTTAAAGTCCTGATCAACCTCTTGGTTTTCCTGCCTGTCCATCTCTGATGGCTATGCGCTGCTTTATATCTTCGGCTAGTACTTAAACACGGAATGCCAGAATGATGGAATGCCGGAATGCTGGAATACTTAAACATGGAACGCCGGAATACTTAAACACGGAATGCCGGAATACTTAAACCCGGAACGCCGGAATACTTAAACACGGAACGCCGGAATACTTAAACACGGAACGCTGGAATACTTAAACACGGAACGCCGGAATACTTAAACACGGAACGCTGGAATGAGACAACCACATTTACATTGCTAACTATCTTTTCTCCATTAGAAATGATTCGTATAAAAATCTGGGAGACACCACTGTCCTGGTACGAGAGTTGCCGTCCGCGTCTCACAAGCTTGAGCTCCCTAATACTCTATAACTGAGAACGCAGCAAGCGATACGTATCCCCCGGGCACGATCTCCTGGTAGCCCTAAATAAAACCCAGTAAAAATTGTGACAGTATTCAGACGAATGGCATGTCTACCCTTACAGATTGAAACCCAATTTTTTGACAAGTTTTTTGTAGACTTCGTGTTTATTTCTTCCAGGAAAATCTTATGGCCGTTCAACGCAACATAAGAAAGTCATTGTCATGGTATTGAAAAATTGCTGGTGTTAATTATGTTTGCAGTTGAGATAAATAGGCTGAATAATGGAATTAATTTGTTTACTGCTTCATTGTACCCCCTTGGGACCAACAAGAACAAACTTTAATATTTTCCCACCATTTGAAAATCTATGATAATATTCCCCCGTTTACAATAATTATGATAATTTATTTACTAGTAGTAATCAAAGATTAGGAGTGCGTTCTCCGCCTGTGATAATTGTTGTCTGTTGCTGAAATCATTACTGTGAAAGACTGAAGTTTTACAGACATATAACATACTGACAAAGTCCACTGTTGTTCTGTGGATTTTGATATCACCTTTGATGACACGTTGCGTGACGGCTCCAGTTTCGGTAAACTGGCAAATTCATGTTATTAAAACGTCTCATTTTCACTTTTACTGATAATGTTTAAGCATAAAGGCTAAATTTGAAAAAGAATACGTGTGTTACATCTAGTACTCCGTGTATTCTGAGCTGGAAGCACAAATATCAGCTAACATCTGTAACATTTGCTGTCGCGTTTCCGTTTATCCGTGGTTTATTTTAACAAACTCCCGGACAAACTCCCTGCGACTGGCAATAATTTTTATTTCCGCCGATGATTAAAAATGGCTTAACTGCAGAATACCCCGCCATTTTGAAGCTGCACCTCTGAAAAGGCTGGATACGCGGATACGCAGTCGAAAGTACCACCCCTCCCCAGGTAAACTTTAAACTATATTGAGAAGTGGATACGCGGATACGCGGATACGCAGTGGAAAAACATGGATACCCGGATACGTGGATACGCGGACATCACACATGGGAACTGGATACCAACTTCGTGTAACATACT
>NC_090870.1:10679395-10681895 GCF_036669935.1 Montipora foliosa | reverse complement strand
ACAACTTTTTCTGGTTGATCAAGTTTCGAACGCTTCTAGTGTAATTCCGTAAAAAAACACGATAATACTGCAAGGCTGGTTGTACGGCTGTGAGGATATATATATTTGTTTTTGAAAAAAAATAGATATATATATATATGTATATATATGAAGTTTGAAGGGACCAAGGACGGACAACTCCTGGATGACATTTTCATTGGGAGAAAAACTTTTTATGCCCTGAGCGGGAACGTGGGTTCAAATCCCGCTCAGGGCATAAAAAGTTTTTCTCCCAATGAAAATATCATCCAGGAGTTGTCCCGTCCTTGGTCCCTTCAAACTTCATTAATTACATTTCGCCAGAGGCTTGGACTGTGAATCCATTTGTGATCCTCCTGGGGGGTAGAGATGCACTGTTGGCTCGAGAGACCCTCTAAACTTGTATATATATAATTATTAAAAACTGGATCATTGGATAATGCAATTCGATAGTTTTGATTGGCTAAACCATCAGGGGTTATGAGCCATTATACCTTCATTATACCATGATCTACAAACACGGCAAGCATACGCGTGATTTTTTGGGCCTTTTTATTTTTATTGTAGTCTAGTTTTCTATATTTTGGGGGCGTTTTTAATAAAACAATTATTCCACTCGCGCTTGTTGGATATGAGATGATTATAGCCAACTCGGCGCTACGCGCCTCGTTGGCTATCTATCATCTCATATCCAACGCGCTCTCATGGAATAATTGTTAAATATATATAAAATCAAAATTTAAAAAATAAAAAAAAAATCAAGAATAAGGTGAATCCTCACAGCCGTACAACCAGCCTTGCATATTATTTTGTTTTAAATCTACAAATTATTTGCTGGTTAGATCCTATGAAAGTGTCCCGGCCGTTTTCGATATTCTGATTGGTTGTCTAGATATCCGCATCTAAGGCTGGAGTAACCAAAAATATGTGAGAAGTGTTGTGTAAATGGACGCCACGGGAAAAATATTTTAAATATCGGAATTTCCTGACAAAACTTTGTTGATTGATACCTTGTGAATGACATTGTGAAGTGATTTTACCCGTGCTGTGGCATCCGATACCCGATAAATTCAATAGAAGAACCCTCCACGGTTTCACGTCTTAACGGCTCCGATCCTGACATTTTTACCAACAGGAAAACTCGCTTAAACAATATTTTTATCGTAAACGACATTTACTGAGCTTTCTTCTGATGTATACTTTGTTAGGATTTTATGGAAACTAACGCGCGTACGAAATTTTTCCCGAAGGACATCCGCGAAGTAGCCTTAACTGGTGACCCGGGGATTTATGTGTCTACTTTGGCGGAAATGTTATTATTGATCCGGTCCGAGTTTTGTCGATCCGATCCGATCCGATCCGATCCGATCCTGATTTTGCCAGCGGCCTTTACTCTGTGCTTTTATCCAGTTCCCCCTCCCTCCCCTCCGACCCCATCATATTTTTTTCTGAGCCCGGAGGTTGTCAGGGACGTTTTTGTCAACACAAACGTCTACCGGAAGTGGTTTTGCAAGGAATATGACGTCACGCGTCACAGAGGTCAGGTTTTTTTGCCGTCTGCGGTGAAAAGCAAGAACGTGTGCGTTATATGATGACTTATAGTACTTAGTACTTATGTATTGTGCACGAAATAATTTGGAAAATGAAACTGGCGGAAGTTACTTCAAAATTTCCCAAGAGAGCAATTTTGCAAAATGCTCATGCTTTGGACGTAAGTGATTCAAGCCATATACTTAACGGACCTTACGGCTTCTACAAACAGCAAAAATACTGCGATGTTACACTTAAAATTAGCGAAGAGCGAAAGATTCGAGCTCATCGCGTTGTGCTCGCCTCGGTAAGCCATTATTTTGATTCGTTGTTCGGGGATCGATTTATGGAGGCGAAGAAAGATGAAGTAGAACTACTTGGTTTCGATGGAAGTGCCATGACTACTTTGGTCGACTTTGCCTACTCGGGGAACATTTGTATTCATGCAGAAAATGTTCTCGCTCTTCTCGAAGCGGCCAGTTATTTGGGCGTTGAGTTCGTGCAAAAGTCATGTGCAGAATTCCTAACATCGTGTATTGAAGACAGATCCTGTCTGATGATTTTGGACAAAGCGGATATTTTCGCTTTGGAACATTTGAGAAAAGCCGCAAAGCAACATGCTTTAAGACATTTCTCAAACGCCAGCAAAGATGATGGCTTCTTAAGCCTTTCATATCATCTCCTGAAAGAGCTAATTGAAAGTGAGGAGGTCTGTGGTGTAGTTGAAGATCTAATTCCTTGCGAAGTTGAGAGAGAAAAGATTGTATTACAAGCAGTGTTGAAGTATGTTGAACACGACCCAGCTAGTCGAGTTAAATGTCTGCGTGAGCTTTTGTCTCTTATCAGACTTCCAACCCAAACAATCACTTCTTGTCTCCAAGAGATGGCAAGTCAGAAACTCCTCGGAGACCTCTGTGACAGTGCTTTGGATAGAATTCAGTTCATCAAATGC
>NC_090870.1:10669395-10674395 GCF_036669935.1 Montipora foliosa | reverse complement strand
TCTGTTTCGAATGGAGTGTTCCGCTCTTTTACAGATTATCCTTGTGGCTTTGTTTGTGTGTTCATTGATTTTTTTTTCTTGCCATTAGGCCATCGCCTTTTTTTTCTCCGTTTAGCGTCGTCCGACCGACCCAAATTTTTGGCATTTTCCAAAAATAAATAGGTAACGACGTTTTAAAGCCATTTTATGTCGCATCGGAGTTTCGGTGGTTGATCCTTTTTACCACGCTGTCTTAAGGACGGTGCCTACTATTGTTAATGCGCATACGTTCTGCGCATCTCGAGATACTCGGATTTCCTATCGGTGATGCTTACTAACACTGGGATATTTTTGCGCGGTTTAAAACTACCCGGAAAAAGTATATCTTAGTAAGTAATCTTGATATCCAAAAAGAAAATTGGGGGTAACCATTTACAGTGCGACGCGCCTTACCGTGGCCACCTAACAAAGTTTTTTTACAAATTGTCCGCCAATCAGGATGTGTGAATTTGATTGACAGTCACACCTCCTTGCAAAGTTCGCTAGTTGTAAGTTGAAAACCGTTGCGTGGGTTGTTGAGTTGACGTATTTACATGTAATTGTCAAATGTGAAAGTTTGTTGGGTGGCCACGGTAAGGCGCTTTGCACTGTAAGCTTCAATTTGAGAAAGAATGCCATACATTGCTTTGTATTTTAAAGCTTTTTACAAATATTATTCATGAATTATCTTTAAAAAATGCGTGGTTACCTCCAATTTTGTTTTTGGATTTCAGTAACACTTGTTAAGATCTACATTTCCTGCATGATCACACACCGGGGCAAAAATATCTTTAATTAGTAGGCACCGTCCTTAATTTTGCAACAACATTCACCAGCTTTTCCGCTGATTATTGATTTTGGGTTCACGTCTTGTTGTTTTCCTGGCTCAACAGCTATGATGCTGGGGTGCCAGGCCTCCGATTCCGAGAATGCTTATGATTTTTTTTTTTAGGCTTTTGTTTTTTTCAATCCGACCGACCGACCCAATATCAGGAAACGCATTCGACGGTAAACGAAAAAAAAAGGGGATGGCCTTAAATTGTAATAAATAAATATTGTATATTCAATCGCCAGAAATCGATGCTGACAATAAAAAGAGAATTTTTTCCTCGTTGATATGAAAACGAGAATGACACAAGTACAAATTACAAAGTACTAAAATAACTAAGGGAAGTTTAAAAAGTAAAACTTCCATTTTGCGATGAGAGCAAACATTTAGTTTCGATTCCTTTCCGCCCGCGATGATTGACACAGTATTAAACCTCACATCTGAAAGTATTTGATAAAATGGACAGATCATTTTTTCTTGAAAACGGAAAGCTTTAAAGGTTAAGAGAATTTTCTACCTTATTTCTAGTTCTTGCTTCATTCTTTTATGTTCCACATAGACCGAGTACTCCAATCGACCTGTTTCTTGCGAACTAGTTTGTTCACTCCTTCCCAAACATTTTGTGAATCGAACCATTGTGTTCAAGCAGCCATTGTGTCAAGCATTTATCAATCGAACCCCAGTCCACGAAGGGATCAGTGTTCGACACTTTCTTAGTAATTTGCCCTTTGGGCAACCAGTTTTGTTTTTTTGATTGGCCACCCATGGATTTTTTTTTTCGGTTGCGAACCTTCTAAAGACCTGTTGTTGCTCATTAAAAGTCAAAGGAGACAGACCAACTTGACTCCTGCTCTGTTTCTATGGTGTTCTAGTAGCCTTCCGTGCTGTCACGAACATAGAAATGCTCAGTTACAACATCGACTGGGCTAGAGAAAATAAGAGTAGATATTTATCACAAAATTGTACTTTAAATCAACGAATTTAAAAAGGGAAAAAAAAATTAGCATCTCCCACTGAAGTCCTTCAAATTTCTCGATTTCTAAACATAAAGCTGGTGACCCGCAAGGATTTCATAAATAACTTTCGTGTCTTACCTCTGATAAATACAATATACAAACGTTTTGCAATTTTAACTAACTAAAACAAAAAAGCTACTGATCGTCCTCTTGAGAAGCCAAACAAAAAATCCAGTTTAACGCTATGGCGCGAAACATTTCGTCAGCCTATCGCTATTTCGTTGCTCCGTGCCTTTTTCACAGTGTTTTGTATTCAGACCGTATTTTATACCCGGTCGGCAGTCCGTGTTTTATACCTAGTCCGCGTTTTATACTGACTGTTCTAAGTTTAACCCAAGCCGGGCTGGCTCACCTCATGTCATAACGGGTTGAAACCCATCCCGACAAACCCGACCAGTCCGACTGACCGGGCTGGCCTCGGCAGCTAGGTACAAAACACAGGTCACTGGTCATTGTTTTACCAATACAGAAAGTATCCTAAACATTCGTAAAAGCTAACCTTAGGCCTAATTTAATTAGGCCCAAACAAAAGCTTTTAGGCCTAAGGTTAGCTTTTATGAATGTTTAGGATACTTTCTGTATTGGTAAACCTGTGACCTGTGTTTTGTACCTACCTGGCTGGTCAGGTTTGCGGGGATGTCTTTCAGCCCGGTATTACATGAGGTGAGCCAGCCCCGCTTGGAGTAAAAATTTAGAATATATCATGTGAAAAAAGATAACAACATCAACAGCAAGAAGTGGACAGACGTTTGTCTCGCTAAATTGTTATTAAAATTCACCATTCTACAATTTAAAGAAGCCTTATGGTTTGCTATCTTATTGATCCTTTATTTAAACATAAAAAACGACTATTCCGAATCACCGTTTCCCTAGCAACTCCGTCATTCCATTCCTCTGTTAATTCATTGGATTTTTTTTGTTTTATTTTGATTTTTACTTTGCAATCTCGCTATACAGTGAGGCCCGATTCGCACGGTACTAGACAAATTTTCTACCAGTTGAAAATTCGTGCAGTTAGGGGATCCATTCACACGTAACCACGCTTAATGCACGAAAATTTAGACGCCTCGCCGTTCAAAAATTTGAACGCCTGAATCGTGGTAACTCATCAGCTACTATCATTAGCCTTCTCTTTCTTGGCGCCATTTTGGATTTCGCAAAGTAGCGCTCTGACAAAGACTAAACTTTACTCAAGTTCGTTAGTTCCGTGTCAACAGGGCGAAAATGTTGCACGGTACGGTGCGAACAAAATGGCCGGCCAAATTTTTCAACCGGTAGAAAATTCGTCCGGTCCCGTGTGAATGGGCCCTGAGTTTTCTTGTTTGATGATTGCAGATGTAAGTTGGGTGTTTGGACGAGTTTACACGGGGTCGGCCTAAAATCAAATTAGAGTCGGCACAAGTTCACTCCGTGTGAAGTGGGCCAGAGATGTTTACCTCTGACTGGCCGCATCTTCCCTTTTTCTGTTGAAGAGTGGGAAGTGTTCAATTTAGGTCAAGTTTACAAAAAACCTCAAAGGAGCGAATCTTTGGGCCAGTGACTGGAGGCTCCGTCAGTTATAGTTACACGGTAAAATTTGTTACTAGGGACCTTTAGATTCTAGGACGAAGACGAGAACGAGTACGAAATTTGACTGCCCGTTTTTAGCGAAAAGACTTAGAAGATTTATAACTCGAACGATTAATCTTACTTTTTGCTCAGTTATTCTAATTGCTGGTAACTTAGTCTTTTTGCTGATCGAACAATGCCAAAACTGCTACCTTGTTAGCCCTTGTTATTGACTTGTTTTGACACGACAACATTTTTTCAAAACCTCGTACTAAAATGAGGACGGTATCACGTTTTTCCGGCCAGAATGACGCTGGTTTGCGCGCGCTCACTGTTGTTCTATGACAAAATCTCGTACTCGTAGTCGTCTTCGTCCTAGAATCTAAAGCTCTCTACTAACTGAGACGACGGAGGCTTCGCTAGATAGCCTGCTTCCAGGCCCTTCTGTTGAAAATGTCGCGCGGTCGAAATGTAGGGGCTTGGTTACTAGTTTCTTTCTTTCGAAACTAGTAACAAGCCCCTATATTTCGGCCGCGCGCCATTTCAACGGAAGAGCCTGCTTGCAGGCTACCCTCTAGAGAGATAGAGAACAACCCTAATAGTTGAATTGCTTCGCTAATGAACCACTCCCAAGACCGGTTATCTATAGATGGTTTTCACAATGACGTCATCAAATTCGTGTCGGGAATTCACCTCAACGCTCGGTAAATTGAAGAGATCCAAAGCCTCGAGAACATTCTCAACTTCACGTGTTTCGCTTTATTTTGACTATTTTCTGTCGCTGGTCCAAGCTAGTGCGGAGACCTTTATGCAGTCAAAGGCGAAAGTAAGCTGAACAGAAATTGACAATCTCGGCTTCAACTTTTATTGAATGCTTAAATCAGTTTTAAATACCTTTACAATCTGGAATTCGTGAGAGTTATACTTGCACATTTTAAATCCCATTAAAAATCATTTTTTGCTAGCATATATTTATATATATATATATCAAATAATTCGTTTAATAATACAGCGCACAAATTTATCCAAAAATCTTTCAACAATACTTCATTTAAGTTTTACCTCTGAATAAATTAAAACGGGGACTGACTTATATCAAACAAGCAAGCGAGGGTGAATCTTTCACACAACACGCAAGATATCAACAGTCAAGAGAGAGGATAGTAACAAATAACTGACATTGTTTACAACCACCAAATCCCAGAAATGTGTTAGCAACAACAGTTCCACATCTTAAATTAATATCTTACAAACAAAATTTTAACCGATATCAAACATCTAATTTACTAGAGACATATATATCTAAATACATATTTTCCCATCTCGTACCCATTTGGATGGGTGAAAGTTGAAGAGTTATCTTTCAACAGGAACGAATGCGAATGGTGTTCAGCCGTTCCCCTAAAAACTCCCAAAAAGTTGGCAGTGGTCTGTATTTAAGTATCACAGATTTCTCATTCTTAGCTAAGCTGTGACAAAATGCAGGATATCTTCCATGCAAATTTGTCATAGTAGAAATTTGAATAAAGCAGATCCAACGAAAATTTCAAAGGATGACAAGTGATGTCCGTTTCAGTGAAAAAGAAAAG
>NC_090870.1:10644395-10664395 GCF_036669935.1 Montipora foliosa | reverse complement strand
CTGTTTCCGCTTGGACTCGGAATTTTCACGGTTGAAATCGACTTCACTCGATTCTCCGGAAACAATGACAAAAGCTCTAGTATCTGCTGCCTGATCGACACCACTCGTGGATTTTCCTTCGCTTTCCCTCTTGTCGTGTTCTCTTACCAGTATTTTCACAAGATCAGCATCAAATGTCAAGTTAACAAAATCAGTTAGAGCTTTATGTTCGGGTACTGTTGTTAATTCCGACTTTCTAATCCTCAAATTCGACTTCTCTTTTCCTCTCTGTTCGTTGCCGAGTTTTTCCAACTCCTTCATCGATGTTACCGTATCTTCCTTTCCATTCTCCGATACGGTATTTCCGGGCCCGTTCGGGCCCAGCTCTACCTCTTCCTTGTCTTCTCCGGAACTCTTCATATGTCTTGGATCTTCGTCATTTCGTTCCGCATGATAGTCCTCGTTTGATTCCAGATTTTCTCCGTACCTCTTAAACAGCCTTTCTGGAATTAAACTTCGCAAGTAAGTCTTTTGCGTTTCTAACGTCTTTTTATGAACACTTGACAACCACTCCTTGACGTTCGCTAAATGGGATTTATGACCTTCGTCTTTAACTTCAGTACTTTCCGACCCGGCCTTTCTACGAAATAGTGATTGCTCCAGTAAACCTCTCCAATAAGCCCTCTGTTTTTCTAACGTCTTCTTGTGAACACTAGAAAACCACTGTTTGACATTTTCAAACTGCTTCCCAAAGAAGTAACCTCGGTCACTTTCTTTTCGAGCGCCGTCTCTCTCGGCGTCATCACCTTGTTTCATATTCTCTGCTGTTTTCTCCTTCTCGTGCAATCCAAATTCACCTTTCCTTCTCCTTTTTTCTGTCTCATATTTCGCTTGTTCTCGAACAACAGCGTCATATTCTGTTTTGCGCTGTCGTTCATTTTCGGCTTCCTTAAACTTCTTCCTCGCTTTTTTTCGCTTCTTTGAGAGCTTTGCGTTTCTTCCCTTGTTCTCCTTTCGCTTTAGTTTCTTCACTTCTTTCAACCATTTCTTTAACTTTTCCCTAGCGGCCTTTCTTAACGCTTTCAAACTTCTATGCTGTTTCCGTAACTTCTCCTTTTCTTGAACAATCTCAGCTCTTAACCTTTCTACTTCTTTCGCCTTTTCTGCCTCCAACTTCTTTTTCAACTTTTTCCCTTCCTTTTCTTTCGCCAACAATTCTTTCCTTTTGTCCTCGAATTCTCCTTTCAATTTCTTTAACTTACTTTTTTCTGCCTTCAACTTCGCTGAAAATTCCTCGAGCCGTCTTTTATCGTTCTTATAAACCTTTACTTCCCATGAAAACGTCTTTTTCTCCTTTTTTAACTTCCTCCACGATCGACGTAATATGTCCTTTTTCGCTTTTATTGCTCGCCTTTCTTGTTTCAACTCTGACAACAACCGGTTTGTCTCTTTCACGCGCTCATTCATCTCCTTTTCTTTCTTCTTCAGCTCTCGCCGTTGGATCCTGTGCTTGCGAATTTCTTCGCCACGAAACTGGGTTAGATTTCGAAGAATTCCTTTTTGTTTCCTGAGTAACAGCTGTTGCGACTGCGCCGACGTGTTGATGCCATCATTTTGCGCCTCCAAGATTTTTCTCGGCTTCAAAACTCTAGGAGGTGCATCCAAACTTTCCCAAGCACACCTACGAGAAGTGAAGTAGCCTTGGTAGGATTTAACTTGTTGATCTTTTCTATACTTAATTTTGTTATTCTTTGACGTTAATTTTGGTTCCACGACTAAAACGTTCGAGTCTTCCCTTTTTGGTGTTTCGGATGCAGTCTCTACCGAATAAATATTGACGGAAGTTTTCTTCGGCGCTGGGTTGACCAAGAGCTCGGATTGTTTCCTCTTTTCGAGATTATTATCCTCCAACAAAGTCGGAGCCTTGTCGCTCGTTCCGAGCCAAGGAGAAAAGAAATCTTGAGAAGATCGAAGACCATGCAAACGATCTTTGTTCATTTCGTTTGTATCCTGAAGTTGATTCACAGACCGTTCTTTGTTGCCTCGGTGCAAAGACTCGCTCGCTTCTCCTCCTTCAGGAATTTTAACACGAGTTTCTCGTTCGGTAACGTCCACTTCGGATGCAATGTTCGCAAAAACTGGTGAAAGCAAAGAAGAGACCTCCTTGTGTTGCGACAACGATGTTAAAGAACGTTCTTGAAAAAGCAACGACACATCTGTCCTCTTATTTCTGTTTCCAGATGCGCAATTTTGGTTCTTTGAAGAACTATCAACCTCTTCCCCATTTGATACCGACTGCGAATCTTTGGTCCAGCGGTTTATAAACTCGCTCCAAGCCTTGTCACGAATGCGCGCTGCTTTCAGCGTTTTTGGCTCCACTTCATCGCGGGCGGTCACCTCTTTCGGTTTTTCATCAATTTCGGAGACTTTTTTGCTATCGTTTAAACCCGGATTTCTTTCTGCATTCTTTCGCCAGCGACTGAGGAAATCTCTCCAATACCTGTCACGTGACAAATGAGACCACATGCATGAGAAAACGGCGTGTAGACCAAACGCCTACCTCACCTCATACGACTCGCCCATCTTAAATTTTTCACAAGTAACCCTAATGACTGAATTAACTCAAGGGACGAGAATGAACAGCAATCCGGTTTATTAGAAATAAAGTGCTTGGAAACCTAATCTTCATTCACTTCTCCGAGGGCGTGGACAATAGATCACAAATCTTGGGTGGTAGAAAGCACGCTTCACCAAAGGGTAAAGCCTGAAAGGAATTTAATAATATTTAGTTCCCAGCCAAAGCAAAAGAAACTGCAAAGGCGTCCGCAAGCGAGGAAAGAAACAACGTCGCGGAAACATTGTTGCAAAAGCAAATGTTTCCCCGTCTGCGACCCCAGGAAACATTTTGCTTCCTTAACAAATGTTTCCTCGTTTGCGCGCCGAGGAAACATTTCGGGAAACAATGTTACCAAAACAACGTTTACTCGATTACGGGCGCCCTAAGGACGGTGCCTCCTAATTCAAAGGTATTTTTGCCGCGGTCTATGATTATGCAGCAAATGTAGATCTTAACAAGTGTTATTGAAATCCAAAAAGAAACTTGGGGGTACCCACGCATTTTTCAAAGATAATTGATGAATAGTATTTGTAAAAAGCTTTAAAATACAAAGCAATGTGTGGCCTTCTTTCTCAAATTGAAACTTAATAATCTCTCAAAAATGCATGGTTAGCCCCAATTTTCTTTTTGGATACCAAGAGTAATTACTAACATCTACTTTCTCCCGGTAGTTTTAAACCGCGCAAAAATATCCGTGTATTGATAAGTATCACCAATAGGAAACCCGAGTATCTCGAGATGCGCAGAACGTATGCGCAATAACAATAGAAGGCACCGTCCTTAAAAGAGGTGTTAAATAATCCAACAGTGAATTTACCCGTTTTCCACTGCAAAATAATAATTAATAATTTCCAAAGTCACTTGGCAAGGTGTTATGAGTAACAGTCTCGCAAAGAACAAAGGAAGCCCCCTTCCCCGCCTTAAAGGTAGGATGGGGAGCAGAAGGGGGAAAAGCCGAGGTTTCATTTCCTATTTCTCATCAGTTCTTCCCTTATATAGGTTGACTTTGGTTGCATCATTGTTATCCAATTTTCATGGTTTCCTATTATAAAGTTATTTGACTATGGTGATGCCTGTGGTCAGGTGATTCAAATAATAAGTAACAGAGTGGCTTTGCTAATTTCATGACTCAAGCTGTCACAAAAAATATAGCCTCAAGGCTGCTGCCTAACGGTCGCCCGGTCGCCTGAGGCGCCTTATTTGCGAGCGCAGGTGACCAAATTTCTGAACAAGTAGCCCGAATGGGCGCCTTACTTGATACATCCTCACTTTCTCGTAAATTTGATCCCAGCTGGAATTAACTAATACTGGGCTCTTGAAAAAATGACTTGGGCTACTAACTTTTAATGTTGGAAGCCCGAAGGGCTCCCGGAAGATTTTCTTAGGTGGCAGCCTTGAGCCTTCTTGCAGATTAAATGTACAGGCTTTCCAAAAACGCACCTGTCAAATTTGATATCACTAGTAGCCTCAACCTGGTGCAATTTTGTGTTCTCATTCATACGTCGCCACAAATCAGCAATGTGTTTTTCATGCAAGTAAAGTTGTTCCATGTGCTCCAACTGTAGCTGCAAAGCTTTGTTCCATTCATTGCCGCCTCCCCCTTTAGATTTTTCCTCCTCATACCTAAGTCGCCAGAACCAAGACATTAGTTTACTTGTGCGTAGACGCTGCTTCATACTTTCATGCAAACTCATAAGTTTGAAATGCCTTTGTTGAAGTTTTTCATGCAAAGCTTTGGTGTCAAACAGGTCTCCTGGCTGACGTTCGGCATCCTGTTCTCTCTGTCGATCGAGATGATCTTCTACTTTCCACATTGTCAACTGGTCCAGAAAATCAAGTGAAATTTCATCTAATGGCTCCATCGTTTCTGAGGGCAGTGGAAATGAAGATGTTTTGGGTCCAGGCCTTTTGATGTTCCCAGATGCCTTCAAGTCCTGGCTACCAATGTACAAACTCATTCCTACAAAAATAAAAAAAGAACAAGTGTCAAATTAGCTGAGGAGCCAGAAAAGGAAGAGAACATAAAGGTTGATATGCTGCAAGCAGACACAAGTTGGTGCCCAGTTTGTTCAAATCTTAAAGTGCCACTACGATGAAAATTTTGCATGTCCTTTCTTCTTTAGATTTTGAAAATAGACGTACTAAATAGGTATCATGCAAATTTTTAACTCAAAATTCCCACGAAAAGTATGATTATTGTAACGTAGTTTTTCGGTTTTCGCTGTCCGCCATTACTCAAACGGCAAATGACCGTGAGCAAGGAAAAGGGTTGGGTCTAGCTGGATCGCCTGGGGTCTGACATCATATGCACAACACTCAAAATAAACACGGCTAATTTCCCATGCTGTCTATGAGATGTGAGAGATCACCAGCGAGTTGCTTTCTGCTGATATTATATACATTACTCCTTGATCGACTTGTTCGCTTTGTCAAACGCCCAGGAAGCGATGCGTGTATGACGTCACGAGCCAAGTCTTGCGTGAAGACCGCTTACAAAATAATCGGAGGCTTCTCCAATGCCGTCCGAGTAATGGCGGACAGATTTTTAGCGGTTTTTGGCTGGCTATTTCCCGACTTATCTCACAATATCACATATTGACTTAATTGACGTTGAAAAAATTAGAAAAGAAAACCCAAAAATTTTCATCATAGTGGCACTTTAAGAAACAATATTATTACAACAAAACCCCCACTTCATTTAAACTAAGCAAATGAGCAAACGAACAAACCCATTACATTAAACAAATTTTTAGTGTTATTTAAAGGGCAACCACTCTTTACCAAAGGGAAACCCATGTCATCTATCCCTGTACCCCTCAGTTATTGGCAGGTACAAAACACAGGTAACTTGTTTTACCAAATTAACACAGGAAGAATCCTAAACATTCGTTTAAGGTAACCTTAGGCCTAATGTTAGCATTGATAAATGGTTAAGGGTTTTTTTGGAGAACTGTATGGGTAAAACAATAACCTGTAACCTGTATTTTGTACCTGCCCTTCAGTTGCATAAAAATCAATCTTACCGTATCCAATAAAGAAACCGAGAGCTGTTGTCACACCAAGGAGAGCAAACAAAGTTGGAACATCTAGAAACATGGGACTTGCATCACATGTACCAACAGTTGTGACAACATTATCATTCTTATCGGCTTTCGCATTCCTGTCTTCGTTGTCATTACTGCAGGCAGCGGCAACGCCAGAATGTTCTTCCTCCTCATTAGCATCTTCATCCAAATCAGTCTGATTAAAGAGATCACTGTCAAAAGAAAACACGCTAGATCTGGATTCACCCATCACTCCAGAGGGTTCATGACTTAGGCTAACAAAGTCCCCACCGAGATCTTCCTCTGGGATCGGCTCGACGTCATTGTCATCTTCCAAGCTTTTAGATTCAACAGGAAATGACAAAGAACCACTTTCCGAGAGTTGAGGAAGCTCTTGCCAAGCATCAGCAGTTTGGGAGGAGATGTCAGAGGATGGATCATTTCCTTGAATACATTCAGATGAAAGTGAATCCTCAGCAGAAATACCACCTACAAAACCGCTACTCTCATTTGGACAGAAGTGATTGGAAATTATCATCATCCCATCAGACGCAGCACAATTGCAATCATCTTCTTTGCCCTTCAAAACCTTGCTGTTGTCCTGCAGGTTTTGGACAAGACATACACCTTCCTCAGCTTGGAGCCGGACTGGATCTACTGCTGATGGTGATTGACACTGAAATGCACTTAGAACTTCAAACTCAGGCTCGCTCTCACTGTCATCTCTGGGTTTCAATTCAGTTTGGGAAACTAGAGCATCATTTTTTGTTGAAGGTGACTTGCAGTAAGAAACAGAGTTCTTTCTTGCCTGAAAAAAGAGTTCAAAGTGACACAAAATTCACTTTTTTTCCTAGTCTAAGACAATGCAACATAACACCTCAAAGCTAGACTTATAGGAGTTCCCTTAGATTCAGTCAAGCTTTTAGCTTCTATAAAGAAAGCGAGCTAAACAAGTGACATGACTTATGGAAGGAGGCTTGATCAACTAACTAGTACTGCAAGCTGCCGTAACTGATTTTCCTTCCAAGACTGCCACTTATACATTTTACTCTTATGTCAGATGATTTAACGTCAGGCTCAAAATTGTTTCTGCTTTTTTTACACATTCAAATAAAATATTCTGTAGCATTTCTTTTTAGCATTTGTTAGCATTCCCACTATTTTTAGCATTAAAGCAGTTTGTATTTTTATAATATCTTTTATATTGATTGTAATCTAACTTGAAAGCCATGATGGATTTCTTTTTATTCTTTTTTATTCTTGTTAATGCATTGAGGCAATGCATAATGCATTCTAAAAACTGGAATAATAATAATAATAATAATAATAATAATAATTATTATTATTATTATTATTATTATTATTCTGCCCTTAAATATAGTTAGGGTAATCATACCAAGACGAAATTTGGCCATTATACATTTTTCACAAATCACATTTTCTTCCAAAATACCATTACCATGGCAATGATATAAGGCATTTCCTTTAAAATCAGCGGAAGTTGTCTTTTTTGAAAAAACGGGACAGCAAAATCTTCCCATACAGCGTTACCTGATAGTGCAAGAAATAATCTCTGAGATACTTAAAATTGAAAGAAATTTGTAGGCCAGTTTTATGGAAAAATCAGTTTTCTTACATTTCAAAGAAATTAATTCCAAACGGATTGAATTTAACATGCAAAAATGAAAACACTTTACTGTCCAGAAGCAGAAATATAATCGAGTGAAGTTGCACAAATCAAGAAAAATGAGGGGGTTACAAGATCAGCATTACGTATGCATCACCCTCTCAATCGCATCTGTGCGCATGTGGAACTACAAACAAAAACGGATTTCCGTGACCATTAAAAGCAGTTTGTGCAAAATTTTTGTAATTCTTGTGAATAGGAGATGTATTAAGAATTAGATGAAAAATGTGCGAAATCAGTGGTAAAGTTATTATCTATGGTCACCCATTTTGATTCATGAGCTGATGAGCAGCTGAAGTATTGTGTGTGGCTTACACACAAGTGCTCTGCTGAAAACCCTTTCAAGCCTCCTTAACTTGTCAATGGGTGACCCCCTAAATGTGAAACGGTTACCCCTGGTAACACGAATGTTCCCACAAAACTAATGCCTTTTTGCGTATCAGGGTTCTAAATTGTGACCAATAATTATTGCAATACAGTCGCATTTGCTACTTAATTTCCATTTGCAACTAAGATATCAGGAGCAGTCGCAAATTTACAACTAGTTTTCACCTTTGCTATTACAAAATTAATGGTTAGCATTTGCCACCATGCAATTTTGATAAAAATAAAGAAAAAATGAATCAAGAGTTTTTGTTTGTCTGAAGACATGGGGCAAATTCATAGAGACATTTAGGTGTGATGTTACATACACATTGTCGCCATTCCCTCTATCATACGCCATTTTCAGCGGTTTGTTTGGATATGTACTGCAAGCTTATATTTTGTTTTCAAAATGTTAAACATTACTGGCAACATTTCATACACTGTGCGACTAAAATTCTCAAATTTGTGACTAAATTTTCTTATCTTGTCTTGAGCTAGAGACAGGCATGGTTCTTTCCCTGAGATGCCGACACAAACTGCTTTACGGTGCAAAACATCTCTCTGAAGTGGAACTCAAAGAACATGTAACCTCAGGGATAAGTCCATCCCTCTTACTAGCTTGACAAGGGGATGAACAACTTTTAGCACCTTTTTGGCTTGTTAGAAGCAAAATCGAAATAATTTAATTAATGTGAATATTTTATGGTGCTGAAATTTGTAACTGCCATTAATAATAGTACCTTTCCAATAATTTGGTGAATTTTCAAACAATCTGCTGACACCAAGGTTACATGGTGCAATGTACAAATGCTGGTGAATGAACAAAAGAAGCTAAGGAGAGATCTTCTCTTTTCATCTACCAACATAGTGGGAATGACTACCTGGGTTCTTGTCTCGAAGTTCCTCTTGGAGATATATTTTTTTTGGTTAAAATTTAAAAAACGATCTCTGGCTAAAATGATTAAAAACTACGAGCTTTTGACTGCCCAAACTGCAGTCTTCGACGGGTAAAATGAATGATAAGAAATCAATGAGAAAATTTAAATAAAAACGTACATTGCAAAATGATGAGAATGTAGAAAATTATGAATATTTGTTAAAAAGAATGTTGTATTGTCCAGGTAAAGGGCACGAATTGTTATCTGCGTTAGGTGTCACTGTGGTATGCCACGCTTCTAATGTTTTTCTCGTTCTAAAAGTGTTCTAAAAGCTCGTAGTTTTTAATCATTTTAGCCAGAGATCGTTTTTTAAATTTTAACTGTTTCATCCTGGCTGCGGCCCTTCAATATTTTCACATATTTTTTTTAGTATTGAAACCAAAGCTCTAACATTGCATTAATTGACATAATTATTATTTCTTATATAATTATCATTATTATTATTTGTCTGATGACCAGAAAAACACAAATATAAATATTTCAGACATGCAGAAAAATGAGACATTTCTAATAATTATTATTATGCTGGATTTCAAAGTCCATGTGGTGATGGATTTCAAAGTCCACGTGGTGAAAGCGTTCTATAATTGATTATACTTAGTAAATTGGCTTTCACACACCACATCATGTGCGATTCCCATTTTCCGTTTTGGACCGCTTACCTAACCAACGGTGACGAATGACAGAAACCTGTTCATCACGTGATCACAAAGTGTTTGGAAGATGTAAATTAAAATCGCTTGGGTACAATTGTAAACACGAAACAAACACGGCTGCCAACTTAAAAATTATATAAATACAAGTTCACTTCCACATGAATCAATAAGGTCACAGCTTTTGCATCCCCTTATTTCACAGTATGCACCTCAACTATGCACAACGCTGGACTATCGACAAGGGTCTGTAACAACAGCTGAAATAAATATTGCAAATTGGCGAAGAATATCTTCAACTTCTGCCAATTATTTACTTATAATTTGCCAATTTCATTGGACACGAAATACCTAAGGCTCTTTTTTCGCTAATCCAAGGTGAAAAAAATTAACGCTCTCATAATTAAAAAAAAACAGAGGTTCAATGCCTTTAAAAAGACGACAACTTAAGTTTCTTATGCACACCTGAATGTCAATTTTCCCATCTCTATCGACAAAAGTCCAGTCTTTTTCAAAATCGTCTGACGCTGTGGAGGCCATCTCTTCCGTGGGAAAGCAATCACATAGCTATCAACGAATGAAAATTGTCGAAATCCCGCCTGTTTCTGGCTAAAACTCACACGACAATGTTTTGGATGTGTTCATCAAGGCGTCAATGTTTTGCTCGTCGAATAGATCACGTGGTCTAAACTAACCAATAAGAGATTCTACTGAATAAAAATTTGCCCACCTCAAATAAGAACGAACCAATCAACGATAAAATCGAAGTAAACAAATATTTCGCGGACATGAGCTACGCCGTATCGAATGATGCAATCAAAACAAAACTCCGAAGGAAAAATTCGTTAGTCGCCACGTAAGCTGCAGACTGTGGAGTGATTTAGAGCGTGAAAATCGTCGGAACATTTCATGCAAAGTTCCATGCACCTGAGGTTGCCTCTTCATTGGTTTAAATTGTTCAAACATAAAATTCTTGTGGGTGTGAAATTGGAATGTTTTTATTATTTTAAACGCCGCTGAATTTATTAATTTTTAATCTTCATGTTTGTTGAAGAGTTGTTGCTGGTGCCGATTTAATAATTGCAAATTGCAGGCAGTTTGTCCCGTATGCCTTTTGCTAGCTGGTTGCTCGAAGCACCATGCTGCATGGTTAGCGCTAACCAGGCTTTGAACAATCAACTCAATCATGCCGTTCATTAAAAAAGATATCTGTGCCTTTTAGTTATAGCAATTTCCCGCATTTTGCAGCTATTACAGCGGAAGGAAATTTTAATAAAATTCAAGAACTTTCTTAGAAATCAGAGGTGTACCATTTACTTCTTGATTCTACATGTACCGTGAACTTCAGCTTTTATTAACTTGCCAGATCTGAGGTGAAATCCTTATCGATGCCTTTCCTATTTCCTGCCATAATCCGAAAGGGGGGGGGGGGGGGAGGTTCTCCCTATAATGGCCTATACGGGAGGGATCCGCTTGAAAGGGGACCCTTTTTCACGCTTCAGGTATATGAAAGGGTAGGGATTTTACGAGTCAAAGTTTATGAAAGGGTGGGGAAATCTGTCATTTAGGTATTTAAGGATGGTGCCTAGTATTGTTATTGCACATACGTTCTGCGCATGCTTATTAATACAGGGATATTTTTGCGCGCTTCAAAACTATGCGGAGAAAGCAGAACTTAGCAAGTGCTCTTGGTATCCAAACAGAAAATTGGCGGTATTAACCACGCATTTTTCAGAGATAATCAAGCGTGGCTACCCCCAATTTTCTTTTTGGATTTCAATAATACTTGTTAAGATCTACTTTTCCCGCATATTCAGTAAACCACGCAAAAATACCTTTGAATTAGTATACACCGTCCTTAAAAGGGCCTTTCATTAAAATATTTCAAACACACGTACCTTTAATATGACCGAGGGCTAGAGAGGGGATGCAGTGTTCTAGGTTTGTGAAAGGGGTACCATCCATTTGTCAATGGAAGGTATATGGAAGGGCTATTTTTCTTTCAAAAATGGTATATAATAGGGTAAGGGGTAGGACCTTAGGGCGGAGCCTCCCAGTACTAATTTTTTTTTTAGTACTCCCTCCCTCCGGGCCATAATCACAAGGTGGAATGACTTCAATGACATTCAATGGCTGATTTCAATTTACCTTGGTGATGCCTATTTTTAATGTTCTGCCAACGGTCGCTGTAAACATTATTGGTATGAGTAAAAAGAAAAACCTAACTTGAAGGTTGAACTTCAGAGTCCACTGATAGAATGAAAATTATGTGCAGAAAATCCCTGTGCAGCCTGTCTCTGTACTTGTGCAGGCCAAGGTTTGATTTCAACAAGGTAAAAAAAAAAAACAATATTTTCCTGAAAGGAAATTCTAAATATTTTGTATTCTCAAGGGGAGGAAACTGCTCCTCCACCAGGGGGCTGCCATTTTTCTCATGAACTTACGGGGCTTGCAGGGAGGGAAAAGGAATTTTCTCTGGTTCAAAATTCCCTTTAATTAAACTGTTGCCCAGCACTTACACCTTAAAATACAGCTACAATTCAATGCAAACTCCATTTTGATAAACAGTATAATGTGTCACTGATTTGCAAAAGCACGGAGGATTTGGGTAGAAATGTCTTTTGGTTAGACTGTCTACCTTTCCTTGAGGTGTAACGTTAGGAGAACACTTAAGTGATATTTCTTGAGACAAGTGATGTGAAAGTTGAGGCTAAGGATGAGGGGACGCTGTGACATTTATCACAAAGAATGTGCATTTCATTATCTTGCATTTCTGGACATTTGAGAACTGTGTTGTGTGTATTCCGTAATTAACCCATTGACACCTCAAAGGATGCGCCCAGTTGAAGAGTAAAATCATCTGGCGTTAGAATTAAATATGTGAAGTGTCACTCCTGGGGATCAATGGGTTAACTTCTCCTGTCTTTTACTGGGTCAGTAGAATTTGGACTGTGACCATATTACTGCAGCAGATGCTACTCATAGCCAGTTTTGACCAAGTGGGGTCCACCTTCCCATCAGTTAAGCATACAAAAGAGATAAGAGTATCAGATCAGGTGAGTAAACTCTCTTTAACCCTAACAGTTAACATTTCTGCACCTCCACATTTTTTTCTAACCCCTGTTCTTTGTATTAATTTGGAAAATAGTAACTGGAAATAAAGATGGTGGGTCTCAAACACAGGTCACATTCCACAGGTCACTCATTGCAGGTCATTGTTTTACCTTTTTGAAAGTAACCCAAAACCCTCAATTTGGCTAACCCTAGGCCTAAAAACCAACCTTAGGCCTAGGGTTAGCCAAATTGAGGGTTTTGGTTACTTTCCAAAAAGTAAAACAATGACCTGCAGCGAGTGACCTGTGTTTTAGACCAGCCGAAATAAAGAAACTTGAAGATACCTCTCCTAGCAGGGAAAGAGGCAACAAACCAAAAAGCTGGAAAGAAACAGACTATGAGTAATGTAAGTTTGGTACATTAAAGACAAATTTTCAAACTAAGTAAATTTGAAAGCTTTGTTTGTTGCAAAAGTTGATCTGTTGGCACCGCAACTTGGCTTTAACAAGACCACTAAACTACTCAGTCAACTTTATTTTAGAAAAAAAATCTCAGAGTTACATGACTTGGAAACACCATCAGTTAGATATACTTGAACAAGAAATTCAGGTTAATGAATGGGGTAAATGTAGCCTTGCTCAGCAACATTTCAGGATTGGAAATAATATATTACCATTTGTCACTTCATTTATGACAGTGTAACTTCCATTTGGAGAGTACAACTTGAAAAATATTACAGAAAATGCATATGAAGTGATTCCTCTAGACCACACTTTGCTTTTTTTTTTTGCAAAGGGTTGCTTCTCTTGTTCCCATTGTCTTGAATTTTTTAGCCTGGTCTTTAATTAACAATAATATTATTCACCGAAGGTAAAGTGAACATTGGTGAATAAAAACTGAGACAAACTCAAGGTTTTTATTCACTGATATTCACCAAGACTGACGTGAATAATAATTTTTTAGTGATTATTTGAAAAATATGCATTTTCTTGGTCTGTCTCCTCGACTAAACAGCCTGCAGGTATTTTGAAAAAACTGCTTAACTGATTACAGTAATAATCACCTCAACAGCAACCAATCAGCATAGAGAATTTTCAATAATCACCTATGTAATTATAAATCGATATTACTGTTTCCTGTGGATAATGAACTACTCTTTAAATCTAGCAACTCAAATGCACAGTTACTTGGTAATCAAAAGTCAACTTCGTTAAAATGAATTACACATTTTTTGGGGAGAGTGATGCAATATCTTGCAAAGAACACAAGGCTCAAATGAACCGCCATCAATCTGTCCCAAAGTAGAGCTGCCCCACCTCTACAGCACAGTGACTCAGTCGGCTTTTCAAGCAAGTTCAAATCTCGGCACACTGCTTAAAAACAGGCGTTAAAAGTGCAGCGCATCATCCTGAGGCTTAAGAGGATTTTTTTCCACGAAGTAGTAACAAGACTTCACGAGCGCTTTTCAAGGGTTACTCGTTCAGATGGTGACCGTTACTGGATCCTGTTAACGGAACTTAACGTGATCACCCAGTTTTCCACACACTTCAATCATCACATCAATCATCAACCTGCTCTTTAAAACGATCTCAAACGGGAGATTAATTCACTGTCATTATGCCTCATCCTCTTTTCCTTTTATCCGTATAAGAAGCGGCCCGCTTATATCTTTTTTCTTTGACGATGAAGTTGTGGCAGAGCTTGCATCAAAAACATCCCCAGCGTTTTCCTCATTCTTTGGATTCCGTTTGCCGAAATATTTTTCCAGGAGGGGCTTGTAAATGTACACTCCGCTCACAACTCCCACTAAGGTCACAAAGAATAGTTGATGCAAGGGAATTCTCTTCACTAGAGAAAGCACCATTTTCTGTATAGTCAAAAATTAGTAGGCATTGCTCGCACGGCGGTGTGAAGACTGAGTTCCACAACGAAGAACGCCTTTCAGATTTCGACAAGATCCTCTTTCAAAATGGCAGTCGAAGAAAGTGGAAATCGTGCTGTTAGGAGACGAAATAGACAGCAAATGTGCCATTTTCCCAGTATTACATCTTCTGAAGATAAATTTGGACAGTCTGGAAAACCTCTTAGTGACAGTACTGGAACAGAAAATCTCTTACTTTGCTTTCTACTGGTGTTTCGAATTTTGAATGCGTTTACCATAAAAACATTTTTCGTCCCAGACGAATTCTGGCAGGGACCAGAAATTGCGCACAGACTCGTGTTTGGGTATGGATATTTGACATGGGAATGGAAAGAAGGCCTAAGAGGATGGACAGTGCCGTTAATTTATGCAACTGGATACAAGTTATTGGCGTGTCTTGGTCTCGACTCTTCAACTACCATCGGTGTAGCTCCAAGAATTATTCAATCAATATTAGCCTCCTTTGGAGATTTGTTTCTTTACAAACTAGCCGTACAAAGGTTCGGTCGTCAAACTGGTGCATGGGCGCTTATCTGCCATTTGCTCTCATGGTTCACATTTTACAGTGTGCCAAGAACTTTGACAAATTCTTTGGAAACTGTCTTCACTACTATTGCGTTGTATTACTGGCCTCACAGCGCCAAAGAGGAAGTAAATACTAAAAGAATCATCAAAGCTCTGGGGTTTGCTGCCTTTTCATGCATTTTAAGACCAACAGCAGCCATAGTCTGGATGCCACTGGGATCACAGTATTTGTTTTTAACTCTGCGTAGATTGAGATTTGTACTAAAATGCCTCTTACCAGTCGGGTGTCTGGCCATTGTGTGGTCGCTGGTCTTAAATAGTTGGCTTTACAAGAGGTTGACATTTGTAGAACTCAACTTTGTCAAGTTCAATGTTGTTAATGATATGGCAACATTCTATGGAAGTCACACATGGCACTGGTGAGGTATTTATTTGTATCACTTTTTCCCTTACCAGAAATCAGAATCCTTACAGATGTTGTGGGGAGGGTAGAGAGATCCCTACTTTGGGAAGATCGTAGAAGATTTTTATGCCTGGTGCAGAATTTTTCTTTACATGTATATACCTGGTAGTTTACTTCAAAAAGGTTGATTTTCCCAAGTGCTAGATTTTCTTTCCAGTGAGGGGATTGTCCTTGCTAAAAGACAGGAAATGGTATATGATTCCAAGCACCAAACAATGGTAGACTATGCATACTCTGAAGATTGAACTACAGTGTTCTCCGATTAGAAAAAAAAAACTTGGCCTCATTCTGGTATGTAGCTAGCGGCTGCACTTCACCACCATTTACCTCTCGCAATCACAGACCAACAATCCTGGACAGAACGAGTCAAGACCTCTCTCCTACAGTGAATTTCAAATTTATAGAAGGTCTTCCTATCTGTACTACGTCCCTGAATATCTCTTCATTGCTAGCAGATCTAGTTAAAGTGCCTGATGCTACTTCTTACTACTTCTTATGAATGAATTAAGTGTTTGGCTGATGGCCTGGTGCTCATCCTTGTAAGACTCACAGTCACCATAGCAATAGCCAAAGAATGGGACTTTTGTATTAGGATGAACAGTAAACCCCTTCCTTTCAATGTTTCATTACTTTCTTCTTTCTGGATTTACACAGAAATTCAGCTTACACCATCCATTGTTTTTCACTTCAAGGTATTTTACTCAAGGATTTCCTGTTGTCATGTTGACTCATCTAATTCCTTTTGTTGGTGGTGTCTTGAAAGCTGCACCACATCAGCGGGCATTAGCATGGCTTATCTTGTGGATCATCTCCATCTACAGGTACAGTAGGTGTCAGTTTTATAGAGAGAAACATGACAAAAATGACAGAAATCATAAACTAGAAATGATTTTATTGCCAAACAAATGTTTATTATATGGCTATTGATATAAGACTGAGACATGTAAAATTATTTGAGCTGTAGATAGGAGCGTGTTACCATAGTTCTGGTATTGTCAGTAATGTTCATAACTGCGATGTTTGAATAGACTAACATGCTGTTGAACTGTAGTCAATATTCACTAAAATTAATTAATCAATCTTTATATATTATTTTGTTTTAATGGAGATACACTTTTAGACTAATAATAATAATAATAATAATAATAATAATAATAATAATTATTATAATTATTATTATAATTATTATTATTATTATTATTATTATTATTATCATTATTAGTTATATGTAAGGAGCAGCAAAGGCAAACTTCTAGAATTATCACTTTATGAGCTCCAACCTTTTTTTTTTGAAAAACTTGGTGCTGGACTCAAAGTCAGAATGCTGTCATTTGTAATATATGTACTGTTTAATAAACAAGCAGGGTTTTAGACCATGACCTGCTAGTTTATTGAATGGCTTCAAGAACATTCCACAAAAAGCGTATCCATTCGGAGTCTGAACAGATTGTGAGAGGAGAACATTAATTTTAATAGCATACAAGAAAACAAGCTATGCCTTATTACTATGCTTTATATAATAAAAATAAAGAAGTCTTGCCTGTGGTCTTTTCTGTTGCAAAGCACACAGAAAGTAGCACGAAAGAGGAAGGAAAAACATGAGACGTAGTTGAGTGTTTTCCCTACTTCTTAAGTGCTTTGCAACAGAACAGATCACAGGCAAGGCTTATTTATTTGTTTTATGATAAAGAATTTCTTAATTTTATCATGCATTCAGCTGAAATTTTCAGAAAACTTTATTCTCCAAATCCTACGAGTGGAGTCAGTGACTTTTTGAAGAATAATGTTATTATTAGGGTCTGGCTAATCTACGCTGAAAAATAATATTTCCTTTGGTTATGCTTTTAGGCCCTTTTAGTGAAGCTTATTGATTTGATTGTATCCTTATTTTTTACAGCTTTCTTGGCCATAAAGAATTCAGGTTTATTTTTCCTGTGGTCCCTTTAGCAATGTGTTATTGTGGTCTCTTTCTAAGCAAACTCTCTGGCTGTCAGTTAGAAAAAACCCAAACAGCTGATCAATGTGCTTTGAACATTTCTCAGTCTGAGTGGAAGGCGAAACTGCTAGTGCTGTTCTTAGCTGCAAGCAATGTCCCAATGGCACTGTATACCAGCACAGTTCATCAGAGGGGAACCATTGATGTTATGAATTTCATTCGAGATGAGAGCTCTAAACTGACAACTAATGATGGGATGTCAGTATTATTTCTAATGCCATGTCATTCAACACCATTCTATAGGTAATTGTGTTCAGTATTGTTAAGATGTTTTACATTTAAAGTGCTACTATGACCAAAAAAATCAACTTTTATTTTCAGAGTAAAATACTAAGTCTGGCCAGTTTAGGGGTGAATGGGTTGAAAAATGGCATATATCTTGCCAAACAAAACTGGTAATTGCCACAGATGAGGCAATGACATCAATAAACCCTTTCCTCCTAAGAATGACATTTTTATGATTTACCCTGGCTGTCTAATGCAAGAAAATTGTTATATAATTTTACATGTACTTGTCACTGGGCAGCCCCTTGGGTCTGAACAGAACCCACATTCACTAAAAAAATGTCCTCTTCAACCCTTTCCCTCTTACTGCGCCTTTCATTAACATGCTGACTGTAAAGCGTAATCGACAAATGCGTTTTTTGCTACCGTCAATCAAATGTCCGGCGGCTTCTCCCAGCTTCCGACTATGTTGACTGAACTGGGCTCCGCAATGTGGTTTGATTACTGCTCGGTCAACAGTGGTCGGAAGCTTGGAGGAGCGGCCGAACATTTGATTGACAATAGCAAAAAATGCATTTGTTGGTTGACCTTTGAATTTAGAGTCCGCGTGTTATTGTAAGTAAGAGTGACACTGATAGATCATTGTCACTCTGTCTATCGCCAGACCATTTTACTCGTCAACTGGGGGCGTCTTAGGGCGACTGAGGGGTCGATGGATTAACCAATCACGATGAAGCATTTATGAATTTATTTATCATTTCCCTTTTATTTTTGTTTATTAGTTATGTACACAGAAATATCAGTATGAGAATATTGGAGTGTCCCCCAAGTGGCGAGGAAGGTTATGTTGATGAAGCAGACCAGTTCTACTTGAATCCTTCTTCCTGGCTCCAAAAGGAGTTTGGTAACCACACTGGGCATGGAGATCCAGCTCACCTTCCCTCGCATATTGTCATGTACAACGTTCTCTCACCAGTTAGTCATTGTACTGTTTTTTAATACCTTGTTTAGTGTCTTTAACTAAGGGGACGTTAGATCAACTCTGAAACATTTTAACTTCAGTTGATTTTATTAACTCAGAATGTTTATTAACAAAAGTCTTTGAATTTGATACAGATTTCCTGGTATTTACATTAACTTTCCCTGTGTTTTTCTTTGTTGCGCAAAGAACCATTTGACACATGAACAATTACGGTAATACAAAGTTGTGGTCAAGTCCATATTGTATCTACCAAATGAATTTAATTTGGTCAAAACTTGAAAAAACTCTCAAACAATGAACTCAGTTGTTTTTTCTTTCTTCATACTAGGCACGTCTTTTCACCTTAACAAAATTAATACAGTGGATTTGTGTCATAAATAAGAAGTACCCTAGCTATTAGTAATTATGATATAATTATTGATTTTGTTGCCACGACTTGCAACAATAGGGCCGTTTATACGATAGAAAATAAGCCACGGAAGCCGTGAAAAGAACTATTTATACGAGTATAAACTCCCCGGCCAGGATAAGCCGCGGCTTGAGAAAGCCGTGAACGTAGATTTTGTACCATTTATACGGGGTGTCCGCGGCTTATTTTCTCTCGTATAAACGGCCCTAATGTTTCCTAAGCATGGCAGATGAAAGTTGCCATTGCAAAAGGAGACAAAAATTAATGTCATTTGATTGAAGGACACAGACACCCTGCTAACAGGTACCCTAGGTGCTAGTAGTTTTTTTTTCCCAAAGTATAAGAGGAAGTGACATGTTTAAGGGGGAAAAAATGGATCTTGGCTTTGAACTCAGATGTCAGAAATTTAAACCAAGAACAAGATAACACAGGGCTGGCATGAAATAGTTTACTTTACACCACCTCATAAACAAATCTGCGACATGTAGTGCAAAAGAGTATTCTCATGGTTTTCCTGCTTTCACATTTTGTTATAATCGTTCCCCTTTTTTATTCCAGGATGTTGCATTGTTTTTGGGTCAGTTTCAGTACAGTAAGGTATGTTTTTAGTGCTACTCTTCTTTATGGATGCATATCAATACTCAGCATTTGAAGTATATACAAGTACATTGTGTATAGTTATTTTCGATCTGCATATTTATTTTATAGCATTCTGATTGGCTCACTGAATCTTAGTCTCCAAAGTAGGCAATAGTGTATGTTTACCTGTATGCTTGAATGATATGATTTTGTTATCACCAAGCCAGCTCTACATGCCTTGTCTTAAATCGAATGTGAACTCATGGTACATAAGTTACCATCTTCAAGCTACCATGAACAGCTAACTTTTTTCTGTATTTTTTAATGCTTAAAACATTCAAGTTTGTTTAGACAAACATTGCTCTGTATTTTAGAGCTTTTTACAAAAATTGTTGATTAATTAATTATCTTCAAAAAAATGCATGGTTACCCCCACTTTTCTTTTTCGATTTCAGTAACACTTGTTAAGATCTGCTTTTCCCGCATATTTAGTAAACCGTGCGAGAATACCTTTGAATTAGTAGGCATCGTCCTTTAATATTATAACATTTACATACACATT
>NC_090870.1:10616895-10639395 GCF_036669935.1 Montipora foliosa | reverse complement strand
GGTGGTGATAGCCGCCCATATCAGGACACTCTCTTATTAAAAATGATGTAATTTACTTGGCTATGAATTCTTTTGCCTAAAACTTTGGTTTAAGTTTTGGGAAAGAATCATTTCGATGACAGCTTCTCTTTAATATATTAAGTTAATTTAAAGTTAAATGAAATGAAACTTTATTAACACAGAATTCAAACAGTTGAGCACTGATTTACATTGAAGCTGTCCACACAGGTTTTCTGTGGTCATCAACGAAAGAAAATCAAAAATTTTTGACAAGAATTTAGGAAAACATCTATCAACAAATTATGAAAAATCAGTCTGTTGAAATTGTATGAAAACAGCTGTTAAATGTACTTAATTTCTATCATTTTAAGTAAGCAAATGCTGCAAGAAAACTAATGAGTGAATTTTTTATAAATGACGGGTAAGCATATTTTAGACCAGGTTTTAATCTAAATGCATTACCATGGTAACAGCCTGCAGAGCACATTAACTGTCAAAAAATATAAGCTTTCCTGGTAGCATTTACCAGTGAGAAAGTTTGAGCTTCTAGGCAAAAACTACAAAAATATGGCAGAAATGTACTTTATCATCTGTCACCTGGGCAACTTGTATCTCCTAAAATATTTGAAGGTATCACCTATCTGCGTCAAATTCTCTGATTCCTGAAAACAAAAAAGTCATGCAAAGCAAATTTAATAGCCAAGGCAGAAGTTTCAGTTAGGTCAATAACTTGTACTTAGGGCAACATGGTGGGAAACCAACCAAACTGGAAGTAGAAAGAGAATACAGAACTTCCTGTTTATCATACAACAGAAAAATAAGCCATCATCATCTTAAAAGTGTCTTGCAGCACAACATCAGTCTTATTTTAGGATCTGTTTAGGATGGTATTGATTGATGTTAATGTTACATTATTGCACTTTGTAATCAACTTTGTATTGTTGTCTGACTGCCTTTTGTCACCAGCTCATTGGTTCTCTTAGTTGGTTAACTGTAATTTATTCATTATTTTCTCAAAACACATAGTAGATCTTGTTTAATCCCCAAAATTTTGCATTATCATTAGATTCAATTTCTCTTGGGACAGCCTCCGTCATGTCCCAGGAGAAATTAATCTGTGATTGCACAAGCTGCTTTGCATGTGGAGAGTTCTTTGAAAACAGTGATAAAGTTCTTTTGTGATGTGAACCCAGTATCAAACCCATTCAGGAGCCCATCACCCGGAGTGTGCAACTTACCTATTTTCGTGCAACGGCGTTTTCACAAGTAAGGTTATTTTTAGATTAAATTTCCCGCTAATGAGACTCCCACAGGAGCCCAATGACCAATTACAAGAAATTAAGCTGACGTCATAGGGTCACCGAACTGGAAATGCCTTTGTTTTTTTACCTAATTCGCAGGAAGGGCTAGTCTAAAAATAAACCTACTTGTGAAAACGCCGTTTCACAGACGCTGTATGGAAGTTGCACGCTCCAGGTGATGGGCTCCTGACCCATTCCCCTTCATTGCTCGGTCATGGATCAAATTATGACCACTTTTTCCATCTTTCAAAGGGAATAAACATGTCAATTTTCAATAAAAGCTTTCTTAAAACAACAAAATGTATTTGGGACGATTTTAGAAAATAAATGCAGTGGGTTGATAGGCACTTCAAGTACCAACTACTTGGTTAAAGTGCCCATAACCCCAAAATATTTTTTTTGCTAAAATGAATCTTTACACCTGTTCGAAACGCATTGTGGCCATTTTTTGCTTTTTCTAACAAATCCTGCCATTTTATAGGCTTCGAAAGTTGCGAAAATCCAAGCATCTTTTATTCACGACCGAGTCAGAAGGGGAGTGGGTCTATTCCTGTTTTGACGTCACAATCTACTTTGCCTGCATTTTTACAAAAAGATAATGCAATGTAAATCAGTTTGTGACCTCAAATCAGGAATAGACCCACTCCCCTTCTGCCTCGGTCGTGAACAAAAGATGATCGGATTTTCGCAACTTTCAAAGCCTATAAAATGGCAGGTTTTTTTTTTAAAAGGAAAAAATGGCCGCAATGCATTTCGAACAGGTGCAAAGATTCATTTCAGCGAAAAAAATATTTTGGGGTTATGGGCACTTAAAGCTTTAACCATCTGGCTCTTCTTCATCACATGGTGTAGTACTTACTAATTCAGCTGGATGCACATTTGGTGCTGTCAACACAAATTAACTATTGAATATATATAGTGCTTGTTACCCTTCAAATGACTGAGACCCAGAATTGGAATAGTCTCTAAATGACTTTTCAAGATTTAAATGTATTTTTTAAAAGGACTTTGCTGTGGAAGCTCCACAAAATATTGAGTGATGAGCAAACTAAGTTAAATAAATCAGTTTTTCTTGTAAAAAGGTTATCTTTTCATTTTACTGCTTGTAGGCCTGTAGATTAAAACTGTCAATCAGTTTACCAAGAACTTCCAATACAGAAGGGTTTTCCTTGACTGAGTTGACATATCTAGGCAACAGAACATGAACCAGTTTCAAGTTGGACAGAAACACAGTTCATTATAGGCATCACACAAAGCCCAACAACCCTCTGTTACTCCCATGACAAAGCCTTTCAGACTGTTCATTTTTATTGACAGACTCCCACTGCTACCTGAGCCTTTGTTAATTTTTGCTAAGGTAGAATACGTTCTTGTTAGATATATCATAAGAAATTTATGCAGCTGTCCCTCCATTCACTTTTAGATTGTTAATTTAAACCCAGGTTTGCAAGTAATAACACCTTCTCAATTTCACTTGTAGAATATTTTATTTTAAACTTTTAGTTATTTGTTACAGCATATATTGAAAGCAAGAAATATATTATTTTATAAATAGAAATTAATATTTTCAATGATTATTCAAGCTTTCAGACAAGGTACCAAAGCAAAGGTACTGGCAAAATATTCTCACTTTACAATATAAATTATTATAAATAAATATAATTTGATTTACAAATTGTCATCATTATTTTTCTTTAAGCCCTCTGGTTATTTCATGTAGTGTCCTTTGACTTGCAAGCTACTTGTTTCGGAGATCAGTCCTTTCTCTTCTGAACAGCAAGATGTGAGGTTCTGAAAATACATTTTTATGTTTGAGAAGTCCATTTATTAAGCTCTTTTTATTGACACTAACAATCTTATCGGGGGTTGTTGATTGGTGAACACAAAGAGCAAAGAGTATAATAAAGGATGTAAACATAAAGTCAAAAATATATGAAAGAATGAAAATACTAATGTGACCTTGAATTACTGTAAATACTAAAACACTAAAAGTCCAAGCTTTCACTGCTCAATGGCACCATTAGGAATGGATAAGATAAAATAAAATATTCCATGAGGGCCAAATAAAAGGGAAACAAGGTGTCACTACACTGATGAGCAAGTGTTACTGTGAGAGGATCCAGTGTGAAAAGAGAGGCATTAGAACAATAGGTCTGCAAATTTGATACATTCTTCTCAGGATTTAAGTGTTGGTTAACGTTTTGTATAGGGAGGCATGGTGGCCTCATGGTTAGTGTGCTTCTGTCCGGATTGAGTGGTCCGGGTTTGGGTCCTGGCTGGGGACAGTAGAGAATTTAAGAAACGATGACGGCTACGACTACGACAACGCCACAAAGCAATAATATCATTGGTTAAAAGAGCATAAATAATCGTGCTGCACGTGCAGCACGGATTTTAGCAAGTATCTCAGCGGTCCTCTGCAGAACGACGACGTGAAATCACTAAATTTGACGTTTTGACGACAACGTAAGCATGCAACAGAGAATCTTTCATTCTCTATTTTAACTTTAAAACCGCTTGTACCAATTTATTTTTAGGATACTTCGTTCACATTGTAGGACGTGAACGAGACTGAATAATCGCGAAAGACTTATGATAGAGCCAAGTTACATTTTGAGGTGATGTTTTCGTCGACCGTCGCCGTTGTAGATCTTAAATTCCCTATTGTGTTGTGTTCTTGGGCAAGACACTTTACTCTCACGGTGCCCCTCTCCTCCCATGTGTATAAATGGGTACCGGCAAATTTAATGCTGGGGGTAACCCTGTGATGGACTGGCATCCCATCCAGGGGGAAGTGGAAATACTCCTAGTCGCTTCATGCTACAGAAACCGGAGATAAGCGCCGGCCGGATGAGCCTTCTAGGCTCATAGCAGACTTTACCTAATGTTAATGCATTCATGGACATGTAGTTTTTTTTGGGAGGGGATTGGCTGGGGAGAATTGTATGAATCTTTAAACTTTTAATTAAATGGGAGATTGATTAAAATTCCCCAACTAAAAATGTTACATTAAAAGCTGAATAACAACTGTTTGCCTGGATAAGTTTATCCAAGCTTTAAACCAAGGCCAGGGATGTCAAGATAGGTACTCAATTTTCGAAATTTAAGATTACAGCGTTTCCTTTTGAGTCTAAATGTCAACCGCTTATTTACAGCAAATTTTTATAGAGTAAGCAATAATAATAAAAATTACTACTATTGACTCTAAACTGATATTTTCAGGTTAGAGTCATGATGATGCAAGCATAAGGACTATCAAGATATGTTAACCATTAACTTGTTTATTAAAGGCACAGTTTTTGAGTGGACCTAGATGTTGTTAACCCTTTCATCCCTGAAACGGTGGCCCCCATTGAGGAGTAAAATTATCTGGCACTGGACAGTCTCAATCTCAGGACTGAAAGGCTTAATGCTCTTTGCCCTATCAAGATGCTCCTCAGTGTATAATATTGTAAATGTAGCTTAAATACATGCATTCCTGGTATAAAGAGCCCTTGGCAAAAGTTATCAAAGAGTAGAAACGGTGGGGGGGGGGGGGGGGGGTGTCATCACCCTGGGGATGACCAGTTCAAAAATCAATGAACACAAATTCATGTACAACGAGACCCTGACCCTGAAAAAAATAGTACTTCTTCCTATACGTATCCAATGAAATGAGCAGTATGGTGTCAGCACAGTGACCTGGCCAGTTGTTTGAAGGGTGGATAGTGCTATCCGCTGGATAAATCACTATCTACTGGATAACTCAATCGGTTTTGCTAGCGTTTATCCACTGGATAGTGATTTATCCGGTACATAGCGTTATCCACCTTTTGAACAACCGAGGCCTGGCAGTTTCGTCGCATATTTTAAATTATTAAAGAAAGACACTGAAGACCGTAAAATAAATAAGAGAAGTACGAAACCAGGAAAAATGTGGCAAACGAGTCCAAGAAGTGCATCGTAAGTAAAAACGCAAGCTTAACAAGCTTACCTGGGTCATGTTTCATGTAATGTTCCCATCCCTGTGATTGCTGAACGCCAAGGCTTCGCCATTCCGTTTCGGACATTAAATGTTTTTTGGGCACCAATTTCGCAATTTCTTTGGGTAACAAAACATGTCTATGAAGTCGGGAAACACAGGTAAATTAGCGGAAAAAATTATTACGAAGCCGGGAAGGTTATAGTTCACTTATTGTACTTTCGGTCAGTCAAATTTGTCCGTATACTTTTTACCTTGTCCTGAACTCGATTAAAAAATCTTTTGCCTTTTTTGAATTTGACATTGATTTTTGAGACCTGGCAACCCTGACAATCGCAAAGTTACCACGTTTACGTAAACTAATTATTTGACTTTTATCGAAATTAGACACAATAGAAAGGAAATTCTTGCCCTTGTAACATTAGCCAGACGACACGCCACAAACATGCGAAATTTCAACTTTTGAAATTAAAGGGAAAATAATATTTGGATAAAAAATTCTCTCATGTAAAACTGTAGTTGCCTTTACCTGTACTCGAAGATGTCGTCGTAGTATTTTTCTGAGTAGTAAATCTGCTTCACGGACATTTTCTTCGCGCACAAAGTTTCCAAGTCCTAATCTTCGCTGAGTTGTGAATAGACTAAATTTTTTTTTTCTTTCACACTTCAAGATTGGCGCCCCGCTCTCTGATTGGCTATTACCGAGAAGCTGAAGACTGGTACAAAGTCCCAAGATATTTCAAAATGGCGGATGACTACGTGGCTATTCGTTTCGTTCACGGCTCAAAAGCTTCGTCAAAATTTTCCCTCATAATCAGGATTCCAAAGGTCACTTTCTGAGAATAAGATAGCGTTATAGCCCATTGTCATGGTGCAAAATGGTGGAATCTGGAGGGGCTAAATATCGCGTGCTCCAAAGACTTGAAAGAGACCTTGTGTCCGCCGATATGCGATGGAGTTTGTTTGTTGCTGCCCTTGAAAGCTACCGCCATGACAGCATTTTGCGACCCTTTCCTTCTGCATATTTGGAAGATGGTGATAATAAGAATTTTCAGGCGTTGGTGGGTGCGATTTTGAAAAAAAGTAAAGAGTGAAAATAGAATGGGAACCCTGTTTATCTCTGTGGCTGTAATTTAAGGATTTCTTTTCATCTTGGTTTGTTTATCTCATGAGTGTCTTGTGGCATCAAGGTAGGCCATCGACCAAAATTAAGATGCTGTGAAATCCACTAAAACCCTTTTGAGACACGCGTAAAAAAATAGTGCCACAGTACCAATATTTGGAGTGCCGACTACACCTCCAGAGATGTTCTCAGCTTTCTGGTATGGGTGTCAAATATGCCTTTTGTTTGTTCTGTTTACACCCAAAAGATTTACCGTGCCGTGTCAGAAAAACATATTTTGGAATACAGATTTTTGTACTAGTGTGATGTGGGCTTTACTCCCCACGGGAATTCAAATAACAGGTTACATCTTTCATCTTTACTCATGAGAAACAAGTTAGCTTTGCAGACCCACAAAAATGGGACCTTCAGGTATTCAAAAACTTGCCATAGTAATTATGGACACTATTTTCTGAAATGAAACAGTACTTGACATTATTTTCTGTCTTTTCATTTTGCACTCCTAGATCCTTATTTGCAACACAATTCCTTCTTTTGATAACCTGTTGAAAGGAAAAGTAGAAATTTCACAAGAGGCATGGGAAATCTTGGAATGGTCTATGGACAGGACATTTTCTCTGAAATCTATGGACAAATCCAAGGTAATGCATTTTTTAAAACTTGGCACATTTCATCAGGGGCCACAGAGAGGGAGGGGCTGGGGGGCTACAGTTCCCACCCCCCCCCCCCCTCCACTTTTTTGCTATGCTGTTGTTTTCTCCTAACTCCTAAATCCACTCAAAAACTGTCTGTCTTCTTTAACTCACCGATTCCTAGGAGTGAAACAAAATAGATTTTACTCTGTCTAACTCCAGACAATTGCACTCGTCAACGGAAGGGGCTTTAGAGTCAATGGGTTAAGTAGGTCAGTATAAAGAGGTCTGTCAGCAACTATGTTATGCCTCTTTGGGAAGACATGAGAAAAAAGGTGAAAAAAAGGAATATGAACAGGTGCTACCTTCGAAAGTTGGGAGGGGGGGGAAGGTTCACTCCTAAACCAACCCCTCCCCCCTTACCCATTGACAAGTAAAATCATCTGGCATTAGAATAAAATCTAATTCTCATTCATAAGAGTCAATGGTTAATAATGAATATTATTTCTAGTTCTCAGAGATTGAACAAAAGACTGGTCAAGCAAGTTACAGTGCGACAGAACCTGATTTTATATTTGAGGTTGAATACAGTGAGACAAATGCCCACAATGTAAAATTTAATGAATTGTCGCAGACTCGGGACATTTGGTATGCCTACCATGGCAGTAGAGTGGACAACTTTCATTCAATTTTACACCATGGATTACATGCACACTTAAACAAGGTATGCCTGGTAAATTAGGTTGCTGTGATTTCTATGGGCTGATTAATTAAACCCCTTTCACTCCTAGTGCACCCCAAGGTACCCCCAGTTGAAGAGTAAAATAATCTGTCGTTAAGAGTCTCTCACTCCTGGGAATCATTGGGCTAAAAGGACTGAGTACAAATCAACTTGTGACTAAGGGTGTGTTCCTTTGGGATGATCCGAAAAAGGATCACTGATCCAAGATCACTTGGACCACGGTGCATCAAAGGAACCAATAAATCCACTCTGGGAAAGGATTCTTCAGTTCCTTTGATGCACCATGATCCAAGTGATTTTGGATTAGTGATCCTTTTTTCGGATCCTCCCAAAGGAACACACCATAAGTCACTACCTGGGTTTCTAAAGAAAGGTCTTGCCCCATCAACTGCCATATGGCAGATGTACTGATAAGCTAACTTGCTGACTTGTATCAATTGAAAATGATTGGTGATTGCATTGACTGTTGGGCTAAAAATTTGACAGGCTTACTGATTGACTGATATGTAGATCATCTGTCTGCCTGGCACAACAACTAACTGACAGTGGGCTGTTTGATTAGCTGACAGACTGACTGACAGACTTATGACTGACTGACATGTTTGCAAGCTGAGTGGCTAGATGAAGAGGAAAAGGGTGGACAGTCTTTCAAACAGAAGCTGCACTGTAGTGATATCTACAATTAAAAAGATCCTTGCATTCTGTAACCTACAGACATCTTTCTTTGGTGAGGGGACGTATCTGTCAAGTGACCTCACTGTTTGTATGATGTATAGCCACTTTGGCCAGGGCTGGAAGCACAGTGTCATTGGCAATAAACTAAGTTGTGTAGCAGTGTGTGAGGTGTTGGACCATCCAGATGTCAAGTGCACTATAAAATCAAAAGACAGTAATGAAAGGCAGAGCCGCTCAAGAGCTAGAGCAAGGAACAGTGAGGGAGGGGATGTACCTGAGAGATACTATGTTGTGACCAACAACCAAGTTGTCAGGGTAAAGTATGTGTTGGTATATGCTGAGAAGAAACCTCATACTAGGTACAGTATGTTGAGTCCAGTTTGCAAAGATGTGACATTTTATTGTAGAAACTTGATGAAGTTAGTTCACGACTGGCAGAAGGTTTTGCAGTAAAATAAAGCAATTTTGTGGTCTTTTTTTAACAAAGCCCAAAGGAAAGTGATGTAGTGTCAGTTTTTTATGTAAGGTCAGAACCGGCAGTCCTTGACATCCCTGACTGCGTTAGTTCTGATAAAAATGGCTGATAGTCTTTGAAATTATGAATGCAAACTCAGGTAGACACAATAAAATTACCATGTTTGAAAAGATGGAATGCTTAAGCTGGTATCAAAGGCACAGTGTGGTTGAAGAAAAGGCCAAGATAACAAAGTTGGCTGTGACTTTTCCCAGCAGCTACCTACTATTGACAACCCCCAGTAGCCCAAAGAAGGACTTTTGTTAAAAGTGAATGAAGAATGTGAAAAGATCATTCAGTATTGTCAATAACGGTCCTATCTGGACCACTGTTATCCAAATGATCTTCATGAATTGATGATACAACTCATAGGCTCAAACCATTGTACTTCATTGAGAAAAAATGTGAATGTGATAAGAAAAGGAAAACTGCCCTGAACTAGAGTGAAACTTCATCCACACGGTGAGATCCCACAATTGTTGTCTTATCACTCTGCAGTGAGACAACATACTGGTAGTGATTTTGAACTAATTTACATTGAAAAATCAGCACATTGAAGTATTCAGGAGGGGGAATCTCATTTTATTGATCAAAAAGCACATAGCAAGACAAAAAGCTGGGAGGGGGGACTTCTTATATGAAGGAGACCAATCTGGACATGGCCCAAGGTTTTTTGACGCCTAAAAGAGACCATATTTAAAATGTAGAACATACCGGTATATTTATATTCATCTTTGCATGTAACCCTAAAAAAGAACTCCATGGCTACAAACAAATGATGCTGTTTTGCCCACAACACCCTTAGTGGGACTAAAATCCAAAGTTTACATCCCTAAGCGAGATGACGAGCATCTCTGCCCCTTTCATATGCGAGTTCCCCCCAGGGGACAAAAAGTAACAAAGTGAAGTACAATCATCCATGTGAGTGTATAGTCCTGAGAGGGACTGTTATTAAAAGTGACATTGACAATCACTGCCTTTCCAAATACAAGAAGAGTAATGATTACCAAATCCTTAGAAAGATGACATTAGACACAAATTGCAAAATATGTCAAATAAATGCGTATTACGTATCACTAAATTATGTTTTGGCAAATAACTGAAAACACTTTTATGTCAAGAGCGGTATTGGTTGGTTTCCTCAGACAAACAAATGTTGACCACGTTAGTGTCCCATTTTTTTTTGCTGGGAATGATTATTGAACTCCATTTTTACTGTCTTCAGGCAACAAGTGGGCAATTGAGTTTGGTATAGGGAGAGATGCAAGTGACCAAAAAGAAGAGAGTACTTTGGCAAATTTTCATTTTGTTTTTTTAGATGTGTATGGTTTGCTGTTTAGACTAATCTTTGCTACGAATTAGGCATATTTATGCAATTTTGCCATTTCTAGGAGGCCGCAAGTGTCTCCTATATAAGAAAAGCACCGGTCCCATTTAAATGCTAAAATGTTGGATTTTTCTTTACAGAGTACAAGCTCGTAACTGGCTGGTGTGCAGGTATCCACTGGCTTCAATGATGGTGATTTATGTTGTAATTTTGGTTCTTATTGGATTTTCAAAAACAAGACATTTTCAGAACTTTTATAGTAAATATATTAAGGAAAGCTGACACTTCTACCGTTGTTGGTTGAGATTATTTCGTCGAAATATTGGAAATACGCGCCACGTAATCAGGGAAAGTTTGCAAACTGTCACTATGTTATATTTTATATTATTATTCATTCAAAATATTTCCCCGTTTCTGATTGGTTAAAACCACACGCATAATTCCCCATAACCAGCTGCTGTCCACCAAATTTGGAAAGAAACTTCGTCATATTGAATCAATGACGTCAAAAGTGCAGCCCGCTGCAGATTATTGAACCGATGGCGTCAAAATGACGTCAAAAGTGCAGCCCGCTGCAAATTATTGAACCGATGACCGAAAAAAGCTGGAGACGAGATTGTGTTATTTTTGTTGAGCAGAAAAATGGCTGCGAGTAGGTTAGAAGTTTGAGCGAGGAAAATATTTTGAATGAATAATAAAGCAATTATTGAAGTCGGCTTTCGTAGAATATGAAGAATTCTGCAGATCTCGGAGGATGTTATCCACCTCGGTCTTCGTCCTTGGTGGATAACACCCTCCTCGACCTGCAGAATTCTTCATATCCTACTCAGCCTCATTCAATAATTGCTAAATCTTCTCTTTTATACTACTTATTGCACAACTTCACTTTATTCCTCATTGCACAACTGACGATGGATGATGTTTCATCCGAAACATGTCTTGATTAAATATGAACTTCAAAAACATCGTTTGGTTCATCTAAGCGAAATCTTCTCTTTCCAACAAATGCAAGAATACATGATTAGAATTGATGGATAAGACTTTCCCTCTTTAGTGCAGTGCTTCTGTTTCTTTTAAAACATGTAAAAACGGTAGGAGGGGTGTCATCTCGGTGACTATTCAAATTATTCGATGTTATGAAACTCCGTGGTAGGTTTAATAAGTATTTACTTAGAAAGTGATGAAGTTTCACCCCATTGCACTCCTTGTCTGCTTCATTCTTATTCTTGCTTCAAACAATAGGAGCAAACAACAATATCAGGTATCGTGGAAGATAAATTTCCGCTAACAAAACGGAGTCTTGAGACTCGTTGGTACCGTCGAAACAGTTTGACACGGAAAAAAAGTAGAAATTTTCGTGAATGCGCATGATTTCTGCACCATCGTATGATTCGTAATTTGCAATCTCGTCCCCAGAGTCCGCTTTCTTTTGGTCAGCACCAAGAACATGGACTCTGGCCAATGAGAATGACCACAACGAGGTTTTCTGAGCCCGCGAGACTTAGCACCCCCAGCAAACCATTGTTTTAAAGAAAACCGCTGGTCACCAACCGTTCTGGTCATTGCTGTCTAAGGTCTTCCAAAGTGGCCAGAGTCCGTGTTCTTTATGCTGATCAAAAGAAAAGCGGACTCTGAGGACGAGATTGCATAATGAGCAAAGAAAAATCTGCACTTTTTTGCAATAAGTGTATTACCCACGGCTACCGTTACGCAATGTTGTGTGCCGCCTCTTTATGATGGAAAAGGAGGTTGCAAATTGTTCATGTACAGCCATGAAAGAGAGACTACGTCAAGATCTTGTCATTAACTTTACAACTTAAGTTCATCGTTGCGTCACTTTATTGTTAATATTAGGGAGCTTACGCAACAGGACGGCAGAGTGACGAAAAATTGTCGCGTAAGATCAGGAATGCACAGTCTCGCGCGACATTTTTTCGCCATTCTGCCGTCCTGAGTCTTCCAGCCTTCCTATTGCGTAAGCTCGCTATTCAAGTGGCAACCAAAGGTTCACTGGCGGTTAAAGGCACACCTTCAACTGACAAGCATTGCGTCCCGTGGAACAATTTTCATATTGGAAAATCCCGTCAAAGCTCAAATTCATCCAATCAGATCGCTACGATAAGCAATGCGAATTTCCATGACAAAAACAAACGGTCGAAAAGCCTGTCGGTTGAAGGTGGGCCTTTAAAACAATGGCAAACTCGACCAAAAAAAAAACACTGGGGCCATTTGCTCGAAGGCTGGTTAGCGCTAACTGTTGGTTAAGAGATATCAAAACCTGTAGGTTTCCATGGTAGCGCTAACCATGCTTCGAGCAACCCGGGCCTGATGTGCATATTTTCCATATTAACATCTTACACTACTTTTATTGTTATCTGTTGAAGTGACTAAATTTACAAAAGACTTTCAATAGTCTTGTTTGACGTTTTGCGACCCTATGACAGGCTTGGATAAATTCTGCTCGGTATCCGAAAAAAATTCCAGCCCTTCGGGCCGTATTTATTTTCGCAAATATAGAAGGGAGCCTGGGCCTAACCCCAAAAAACTAATTAGGTATTCGTTATGGGTAGCAAAATTGTAATTCATCTTACTTTAGGTCAAATAATCTAATCAAAGACATGGTATTTTCCTTTTTTTTTTAAATTTAGTTTTAAATTTTTCTTGCAACTGTTATGCATATCATTAGTGCGGCTGATTTTCCCTTATTCTGCTCAAATTCTGCTCGAAAATCCCTCATTCTGCCGGCAGAAAGCTCGCCTCAAAAATTCGCGTATTCTGCTCGAAATTCTACTGAAGAATTTATCCAAGCCTACTCTATGAGATCATACTGCAAAAAAAAAAAAACAAATCTGAATTCGTAATATTTGTGACGTATTATCAATATATGTAGCTTAGATTTTGACTGTGTTTGAAGTGTAGCATTTCTTATCAAAATTATACATTAAGGCAGAAAAAGTCTCCTTCGGCCAGATACGCATCGCTGCCTGCTGAAATCAACCTTGTGGGAGGAGAAGTACTTTGCATAACCAGTCCTGCGGGATTGTGTGATTGAACTGTTACATACACTATATCGCCTTCAAAAAGTCCAGCTACGTTATTTAGCGACATTGGTTGTGATGCCGACGTCTTGAAATGGGAGAATGTCCGTTGTGTTCGGTTGTTTTCCAACTGCAATTCGAAAACCATCAATTCCCGATTCTTCATCGCTAAAACCAAACCAGTGAGCCCGCAGTGTTTTGCTGAAAAGGTGGCAGCTGGAGTGTATGCCAAACACGTCATGCGTACGGTCTGGACTAACTATGACTGATCCCTAGAAGAGAGTTCAATGAACAATATACTATAAACAGCAACGTTTTCGTACTCTGTTAGCAGTCCCTTCTGAGTCAGTCGAGCTGCCCACTTTCGTCACGCAAGCGAGGAAGAATGGGGAGAGAGCGTAGTTCTCCCTCGGGCTCGCTTGCGTGACTAAAGAGGGCGGTGGTTTGACTGACTGAAAAGGTTATCATTAACCGCTACGCTGTCAAGTAATGGTCCACAAGCAGGAAAGAGGTGAGTATTAGCATGCTCAGAAATGTTATGAATTGAAGTGTATCCAAAAGGCTGGTTACCACTTTGACTTGATGCCGTAAAGATAGAAAGTCAAAACGTTGCGGACGACTTTCAAACGTTATAATGGTAAGTGTAATTTCATCCGGTTGCACGGTACACCTGGAAAATCGCTTACCATTATGGAATGGTCACTCCAACCGGAATATTATTCCAAATTGGTCAGCACCCATGGCAACCCATCGATGCGAGAAATGTTTATGACGCCATCGCACGATCGACCGTCCGTACGAACGCACGTTTTTCATGTACTCCAATACGCGAAATGTTCCACTGGTGGAACCCGCCTACCGGTATTTGGCGGGAAGTTTCATGGCCAGCGTACTGCATTTGACATTGCGTTTACTTTTAAATTAGTAAAACTTTGCAAAAGTATTATTCGTACAACGAAGAAAGAAGAGAAAGGGAGAGAGAAAAAAACCAGCAAGGAAGCGAAGAGTAAGCGATGCTCAACTTGGAAGAGAAATGAGTGCACGATAAAACAGGAGAAATTTCACTGACAAACAACGAAGGGGGGGGGGGGGGGGAGAGGCAGAGTGATGTGGGTATTCGCTACGAGAAGTGCATTTCTACGATAGCATTTATTCAAGAGTGTGTATTTGCTACATGTAAGTACTTGCTACAGTAGCAGATACCAACGGTGGGTACGTGCTACGAAAAGTAAGTATTTGCCACAGAGGTGGGTATTGGCTACCTGGCAAGTAATGGTACTGTTTGAAAAAAAAATCATACAAAACTCTCAAGTTTTGTTCTGCTATATTTAAACATGGATTTCAGCGTATTGTCCCTTTCCTTGGTGAATAGAAACACACTCTGCAGTCCAGAGATGTTTGGGCACAACAACACTTCTAAGCCCTGTTGTTGTTGACTTACTGTGGAATCTCGTTACACTGTATAGTGCATTGTCGGCAAGGGCTCCATCTGCGTGGTTTTGAACTGAGTTCACTCACTCGCTGAACGCGTCTACCTTGAGGCTCAAAGCGGGAGGGTCAATTGTTGACATGAAAGCTGTAGGGTAAGTGCCACGAACAGAGAAAGCCACTTTACATCGCCTTAATTGATCTGACCATGGCCTTTACCTTGGTCAGCAGGAGAGGGCTCCTCACCTTACCTCACAGGATCGATCGCCCCCTTAAGTTTCTTAACATGATTACGTCCTTCCACGACGAAATGAAAGGCACTGTCCAGTACGACGAATCGTCTTCAGAACCCTTCCCAAGCCAAAGCGGCGTGAAACAAGGCTGTTTCCTCGCTGCGACGCTATTCGGCACCTTCTATCTGCTGCTGTGTTATGCCCTCTACCAGACTAAAGATGGTGTCTACATCCACGCCAGGAGCGACGGGAGCCTTTTTAACCTTGCTCGCCTGCACGTAAAGACCAGCGTGTCTCCTCCGGGAGATGCTGTTCGCAGATGATGCTGCCTTGACTGCTTACAAGATTGGGCCAAGATGTTAGCAGCCCATCTCCATCGTTGACCACACCCTCGAGGTTGTGCAGGATTCTACCTACTTCGGCTCCACCATCTCCAGCACTCTCTCCAAGGATACGTAGCTACACACCCGGATCGGCAAGGCAGCGTCAGCAATGGACTGCCTAACGAAGAGTGTCTGGGAGACCTCCACGCTGACCACCAGGCCTGCGTTCTGGGCGCACTGCTTTACGACAGCGATGCATGGACTTTGTTCACTCGCCTAGAGCGCGGACATAACGCCTTCCATCTGTGCTGTCTGAGGAGGATCGTGGGCATCACCTGACAGGATCGTATCCTATACAAAGAATTACTTGCCCTAGCAAGAAGACCAAGCATGTTTGCCTTCCTCTCCCAGAGACGCCCACGCTGGCTTGGCTATGTCACCCACATGCAGGATGGCTGGATCCTAAAAGACATCCTGTATGGTAAGCTCGCCTCCCTCTCCAGACCTGCTGGCAGGCCAATGCTTCGATTCAAGGACGTTTGTAAACGAGAATTGAAAGCTGGCAACGTTATCCGAGCCGACCTGGTAGTCACAGCCGCAGACAGAGGCGCCTGGAAGCTTGCCGCCAAGACCTGTGTTATAGTGTGTGAAAGAAGGACAGGGGACCAGTGGGAAGAGAGGAGGGATCGCGGGCGACAAGGAGCAGAATCAGCGCCAATATAAACAGACGCAGGCTTCACTTCCACTAACTGTAACAGACTGTGTCGATCTTGAAGCGGGCTCTTCAGCCAGATAATAATGTAAGGGCATAATGAAAGCTTAATAGAATATCTACACCTACATAACGCCGAAGGCAACGAATTCAGATTTATCTCAGTCAAATACAGTTATAACGAGATAAGCAAAACTCAATGACGGACGACAGACCAAATTGGCCCATATCACTCAATGTCCAAACAAAAGATTTTGCCCGTCGAACCTCTCATTCAGTGTGAGGCTGGACGGGCAAAGACAATGCAAAGACAAAGCCTTTATTCCCCACGGACTCCAAAATGGCCGCCGCGTGATAAAGGTGAATACATTAGCCAAGGTGGAGTACGATGCCCATCTTCTTTATCCAGAGTGAATGAAGTAAAAGTGCCTTAAGGCATTACGCGTAGTGCATGTTTTTGTAAACTATCCTCCATCTTTTCGCTGTTTTGAGTTTCAAATAATAGGAAGAGGAAATCAGACTATGCATATAACAGGGTTTCATGCATGACCCAAGATCGGTTTTGCTCCCTGTCACGACTGCACATCCACTACCAACATTGGCCAGGGTACAAAAAGGTAGATGGCTTTAAATGTAAAATATACTTCGAGCTTAACCAGTGCCAAGAACGAAATAATATGCATGAAAGTTTTTACCGCATTATCATCACTGAGTAGTAGTTGGACTGGTTTCAATTGCTCCACCAAGCTAAGTTCTTATGGGGATTATTAGAGCTCTGAAATCCCGTAAAATCGCTCTTAACTACCTCCTCTATCTTGCCTCTCAGACGGTAGCATTTTCATCTAAAACGACAATTTGTTTGGGGCTAAAATGATTACCGTGAGTTCATTAAGACAACCCGTGCAGTCATGCTTATTTTCCGGCTTTTATAATTTCACGTTCGTGTTATGTAGTTGTAGTCTTTTACAGTGTTGGCTAAGCCGATGAAACCTTTAAGATTTCGGCTTGAACTACACTACTGAGGAAACGCAAACAAAAAGCATGTCATGCGCATTCATGAAAGAGGGCTTTAAACAAAGCGTTAACTTTGCATAAGAGCGTTAAAATGTACTCAACAATTCAACAATATTTAAGAAGCAACAGGAACGATGCTGGTAGAGTTTCGCCTGGAGCAAAGAGATTTCACTGGAAACAAGCAATCTTCCATTTGTAAACATTACATGTCAAAACAAGGAACTATCCCAAGGGATCTGACTAAGAACATCATAGTCTTAAGAAAATGCAAGAGCAAATTTGAATGCCTTTTGTATGAAATGTTGTTCATATAAAAGGAAAAACCACCTTTAACCATTCAAAGTGACCCCCTAAGGGCGAAACTGTTCATGTAAATTAACATATTGTTTATTCGCTCCTTTAAATTTCAACTTTTCCTTTTCACTTGATAATGAGGACAAGATGTCCTCGAAACGTCGTTTAATTAACTTGGTATCTGTCTTCTTTTTGTTAAGTTCAACATCAGAGTTGTGTTTTTGTAGTAGCTCAAGTCTGGTAAAAACAGCATCATCATATAAAGGGTCGATATGATATATGGGCCGACGACGATTGTTCTTTAGTAGGGTATGACAAAGAAATCCGAAGATAGGGTAGAGCATTTGAACACCATTTTTGCCCGAAGGGGCGAGAATTTGAACGACCAGTCTTCAAAAGTTCGGGGGGGGGGGAAAGTTGAAGTTTCTTTACCCTCGGATTTTAGAGTAGCTTGGTGTTGCTAATATCTCCGAGCATTTACCCTCCCAACCATGATACACCACAGAAGACAGACCACAACACCGGGAACTACATGCCCTACTCTTTGCGACAAGTGTGTGGGTTCTTCTACGTCCCACAGGATTATGAACATTGAAGGGTTGTGAGACGGGGCCTACGGTTTATCGTCCTTATCCGAGAAGACTAGAGAGTCTAACCATCTGCAGATGTAATTACAAAGGCAGCTCTTTCTCCTCAGTTATTTAAAGACCCTGAGTGTTGGTCCGGCCGGAGTTGAACTCACGACCTCCGGCGTGACAGCCCGGTGCTCAACCAACTGAGCCACCGGTGTGCGGTGATAAGAGAAGTTTCGAGTTGATCGCGCATTAGTTCACAAGGAAAGGCAGGTGCTGTCACTTGACTAAAAACCTTTGGCAATCGCAGCGCGTTGAGTGGTAATCAGTCATAAGTTGAAAAGCGTTCAGCATTTGCAGCATTTGCATTTGCGTTCAGCATTTGCAGCATTTGCATGAGTTCTTAAACTACAAACAACCTTTATCTTTTAATGCGAATATTTAGTTTTCAATCATAGGTACCCCAATATCACGGAGTATCGGGAATTTAGCGATCGTTATTTAGGGCATTAAAATAGAAATAAAAATACATCAGAATTTCTCACCTTGCCTCCTTGTCTTATTTATAGCATATTCTTAGCATTTCTGGCCGTTTCAGCCCGATTCTAGGGAGTTTTAGTTCTACCGTTTATCTCATATATATAATTCTCGTTGAAAGAAAAAACAGCGAACCTACAACCCACTGGAATAGCGATGAAATCAGTGGCCAAAGTACGCCACAAAAACACTGATAAGGTATCGAGAAGACAAGGTAAGGCATTTTCGTTCGATTCATGTTCTTTATTTCGACTCCTAAATACTTTTGGAAATACCTATTCAAACGCTTATAATTTTAACGGATCGTAATGCTCAAATTACATTGTTAGCTTGGGGTACCTTTGATTCAATCAACAATTTTGAAAGACGCCAGTCAGAAAAACGCAATATCGAGTTTTTTAAAGAAGAAGGCAGCTGTTTGATTTACATAAACTGGTCGATTTGGCCAGAATTGAATTGCGTTAGCTCTCTGAAAGTCTTTACTCACTGTGTGGACCCAAAGTTGAACTTAAAATTTGCCAGGGTCAGCATAAATGAGGGGATCGTCCAACGAAACCAGTAACGAATGCTTCATCACGGTACCTGTTTTGTTCCTGATCGGAGAAAAACATGTTCTGTTGGTCAATATCGCTGCAAATGTATTTCTCATGTTAACAGCAAGTTTGGGAAACCTTTCCATTCTGCTCAGTTTCCTGCACGTTCCATCTTTACGCACAACATCAAATTATTTGTTATGTGGGCTGGCCTTGACTGACCTAGGAGTAGGCCTTGTGGTTCATCCTTTGTACATCTCTGTGATGTACAGTCTCTACAATAACACTACACCACATTGTATCATAAACTCGGTTTATAGCATAGCCACGTCATTCTTTGCCGGTGTTTCCCTTTTATACATCACAGTCATTGGTACAGACAGGTATCTTGCGATTACGTTGAATCTCCGTTACCACGAATTCGTGACAGAAAGAAAAACGAAGATTACACAAGTAGTTCTGTGGTCAGTGAGTGGTTTAATGACTCTTGTGTGGCTTGAAGGCTTTCTTATTTACTCGAACGTCGCAGCCGCTTTTGTCGGAATTTCCCTCGTCGTGACATTTGCTGTTTATACCAAATTGTACTTTGTTGTGAGACGCCATAAATCTCAAATCCAGAATCAAATACCAACGCAGATATATGACTTCGAAAACGTTCGCCTAAGGAGGCTACAGAGATCGGCCATTAACACTTTGTGCATCTTTTTCATCTTCCTGCTCTGTTACCTTCCTTTCTTTGTCTTCACAGCAATGGGTAACTTGTCATCTTCGCCAAAAAAAAAAAAGGTTATTGTGTACGAATACACCACGACATTAATGCTCTTCAATTCATCTATTAATCCACTGATGTATTGCTTTCGTTTACTTGAATTCAGAAATGCTCTCAAGACGACTTTCAAAAGAACTTTCTGTTTGCATTCTTCTCATGAATAAGCAAGTTGCCATCAAGTCTTTTCTCCAATGGACTTTCTCAAGAATTTAAGAGGTGCACGATTTATGCTATGACAGCACATTGACAAACAGTTTTTATTTCAGGCCACATGTATATTTAGGACTTAAGAGCCGCTAACTACGAGAAAAGGCCACCTGATACTCAGGAAAACTGTAAGGAAATGATTTCAGCTCATCGAATAATGAAAACACCGAGTTGCAATTTGTGAACACACGATTTAGCTGGAAAGTTAAAACCTCCAGGAGTGAAAAGAAAAACAGGCTGGGAAACTAGCCTGGTCAGCAGATCGGTAACAGCTGTTCTAGTTAACGATACCTTGGCAATATGGCTCTGTGCATATGTAAGGGTAAAAGTCGGCCGAATCGCGGTGAGCAAACTTATATCTTGCTGTTAACAGTTCTTTATTTCTATTAAAAGGCTCTAGTAAGGAAAGCTTTGCCTCTCTTTTCTCTTCTGTTTCTGTTATTCCCTTTCGTTTTTTGAGGGAGACGCTCAAGAGAACTAAGATTACGGCGAATGGTGCGGGAGATTAACGTAAACCGTAAAACATTGCATCTGACATATTTGCTAAGGGTGAGGAAGTTTTCTATGAAAGACGTTTGGAGAAATTGAAATTAGGAGCGTAAAGGGGCTATGTACATGGCGGAGCAGTTCCAACAAAAAATGTTGAACAAGCGTCATAAATATGCATACTACACGTTTTAACATTGTTGATCCAACAAATGTTTTATACCTGAATGTTTGAAAGTGTAGCCAGGGCTTTAGGTTGAACATTTCTTCAATTTTGCCCTTCCCTTCCTCCTTTTCTATTTTTGCTGTTCTATTCGAACCTTCCTGCATTGTTTTAAATTTTTTGTTTTTTAACGTTTTGCTTGATTTGTTTGCCAATTCCCAGTCGCAACACAGCCCACACTTCAAATGAAACTTAGTTCGTATTGTTGTAAGCATCTCAGGATTTTTCCATCTTCTTCACGTCGTAAAACAGTGGCGTACTAAGACAAGGAATAAGTCATTATAGTATAGGTATAAATGTTGTCGTCAAAATCTAAAATACGTATGGTTGTTTCAATTTTTATTCTCAATGCACGTATTTAGGCTTGCCTGAATATGTGTATTTATTAAAAACTGACTCAACCATTAGAGAGTAATGTGAAGTGCTAGTTTTCTACCCATATGAACCATATGAGCGTTAGCCCTACTAATGGGAAATGGTCCCACACAACGACAGAAGAAAACTCTGACCAGGGTGGGAATTGAACCCTCGTCCTTCGAGTTGGATCATCGCTGCTCTACCGACTGAACTACAAGGTCAGACGGGAGCATGTCGTGGTATTTAAGATGTTAATGTCACGGCAAGGAAGGGTTACGTTTTTGCATAACTCTCTAATCGTTGTGACCGTTGGAATACAAGTGCTACTCGGCCAACGTTTGCAAAAACGTAACCCTTCCTTGTATTACAAACTAAACTTCGGATATCAGATTTCTAGCATATTCATTGGCTCGCTGGACACAGGCTATCAGCTCGTATACCTGTTGTACCTAATATGGTCAAGGAACGCGTCAGCAATAAAGCGAGCTGAAAACATTTTTGCAGCTCTGAGAAAAAAATGGCCGACAAAAGCCGTTTTGGACCGGAATTAACGAATTCAGAAATCGATGCTTTAGTGGAAGAGTTGTTGACCCTGGAGTTTTTAACAAAACAATTATCCTACTCGGGCTTGCTGGATATAAAATGATTATAACCAACTCGGCGCGACGGGCCTCGTTGGTTATAGATGCCTTCATATCCAGCGCACCCTTGTAGAATAATTGTTAAATATCCTCTTTGTTAAAGACCCTAAGCGTAATTAAAAACGCAGGACTTTGTTACCTTTGTGGGAGGCGTGTCATCTACAAGAACTGGTCCAATGGACATCTTCTCTGCGATGAGTCCAACATTGTTTTCGCATCTTAGAGTTACGTAGTACTTGTTACCAGCGACTAACTGTGAGCCTTCCGCTTGTATGGTTTTGTGTAATCCATTGTTTATGTAGTTTGTTATGAAATGGGTGCTATTTCGAATCGTATAACTATGGGGCGCCAAATGTAAAAATATTATTTAAGTACTTTCCCCCTATATTTTGTGTTATTTATAAATAACACATTCAACTACCTTTGCGATTTATAAATCACAAGGTTACGAACTTCGCGATTTATAAATCGCAAAGTTACCAACTTTGCGATTTATAAATCGCAACATTACAAACTTTGCGATTTATAAATCGCAAGGTTATCAACTTTGTGATTTATAAATCGCACGGTTGGTAACTTTGCGATTTATAAATCACAAAGCTCGTAATCTTGCGATTTATAAATCACAAAGTGTGATTTATAAATCGCACATTGCGATTTATACATTACAAAGTGCGATTTATAGACCTAAATCGCACTTTTGCGATTTAATAATATAACCGCAAACACATGAAATTCATGCCGCGGGCTCATGGTCCAATGTTTTGATTTTTTGGTTCAAGACAAAACTTGACAAGACCGCTCTCCTCAGCTGTCTCACGGACAATTTCTGATGCATTAAGTGCTCAGGAATCATGA
>NC_090870.1:10594395-10611895 GCF_036669935.1 Montipora foliosa | reverse complement strand
CAGACATCGAAACTAATAATTTAAAATAAACAACAGGACTTAGTAAATCATGCAATCAGGTGGCGAAATGATGAGCCCAGGGCCCCTAAGAAGTAATAGAATCCCTGAACAGGGCCTGTGAGAATGCCGATCTGCACAGCGTAACCGGAAAAAAAAAAAAAAAAAAAAAAAAAAGCCCAACTGGTTGCACAATTACTCCAGTGAATGATTAATTAAACCTTATTCTATTTTTGGTATTAAACTCGGATCTTTTGTTCAAGCCGTAAGGTTGGAGGGTGCATAACTGTGCGCACCAAAAAGCCTCTCTTGTAAGTAAAACCTTGTCCATGTCATCAGTAGTGTCATTAACAATTTTTTCAATAACAATGAACTCAAAGTCAGACATGTGATGTTCTTTTCTATTGAAATGGACGGCCAATTCACACGTGGCCTTGTTGGTCAACATAGCCGATTTGTGATTACGAAATCTGACCTTGAATTCATTCGATGTTGAACCTACGTATTGAATCTTGCATGTTTTACAGGTGACTAAATAGATGACATTCTTCGACCTACAATGTACATTCTGTCTAATGGAGTAAAAACGGCCTGTACAGGCGCTGTGAAAGATCTTATTTTCAACAAGATAATGTTTGCATAGATCACATTTGTTCTTACATTTAAAACATCCTACGGGAGTGTTATTGCTGTAATGGGTTTTTTTAGGCCTTGCTAGGATCTCTTTTATGTTTTTGGGTCTTCGATAAGAAGGAATAATTGACCCCTTTGGGAAAATCTGGGATAGCAATGGCGATTCATAAATAAGATGACTAAATGATTTGATGATTTTGCTGATGTTTGGTAGATGAGGGTTGTTGTAGCAGAGGAAAGACGATTTTTTTGTCTTTCGGTTTCGAGGCGAGTAAGTCCTCCCTGGGTAGATCTTTTGCCCTTAAAAATTGCTTATTGACTTCCGCTGGATTATATAAATATATTAATATATATATATATATATATATATATATATCAATATATATATATATATCTATGTATATATATATACATGTATATATATATATATATATTAATAGTAGTGAGGCGATCCTGATTTGTGAGGCAATCAGTTGTCCAGATTCCCCCTCCCACCCTACATAAATGATTATATATATATATATTAATAAATTTTGAGTGTAGTCTAATCTTGCGGTAGAGTGCTCGATGCGTTTCGCAGAGCGTAGTATACATATATCTGAGGATTGAACTAATCAATAAGACAACTTCTGTGACTCTGAGTTTCCCGCTTACGCCTAAGTAAGCGAAAATTTTGCCTTGGTCCCCCGTTTGCTATTTTGCGAAAAATGGCCATTTTCGACACTTTTAGAAAAAGTGTTATTTCTCGTCTAATAGGTCTTTTTTCATGCAGTTTTTTCATAGTTCAAATCTACAATAGTTTAGCTTTCAATCCATACTAATTAGGCTATTGTACGACTTGGATTTCCTACTTTTTTAGCCTTCCGAAGTTCGACTAGAAAATCGGCCATTGTTGAAAAATTTCCCTTGGTCGCTCCTTTGCTATTTTGCGATAAATGGCCATTTTCGACACTTTTAGAAAAAGTGTTAGTTCTCGTCTAATACGTCTTTTTTCAAGCGGGTTTTTGCATAGTTCAAATCTACAATAGTTTACATTTCAATCCATATTAATTACGGTATTTTACGACTTGTATTTCCTATTTTTTTAGCCTCCCGAAGTTCGACCAAAAAATCGGCCATTTTTGAAAATTTTTCCTTGGTCTCCACTTTGCTATTTTGGGAAAAATGGCCATTCTCGACACTTTTATAAAAGTGTTATTTCTCGTCCAATAAGTCTTTTTTCATTCGGTTTTTTGCATAGTTAAAATCTACAAAAGGTTAGCTTTCAATCCATACTAATTAGGCTATTGTACGACTTGGATTTCCTATTTTTTTAGCCTTCCGAAGTTCGACTAAAAAATCGGCCATTGTTAAAAAAATTTCCCTTGGTCCCCCCTTTGCTATTTTGCAAAAAATGGGCATTTTCGACACTTTAAGAAAAAGTGTTATTTCTGATCTAATAGGTCTTTTTTCATGCGGTGTTTTGCATAGTTCAAATCTACAATAGTTTAGCTTTCAATCCATACTAATAAGGCTATTGTACGACCTGTATTTCCTATTTTTTTAGCCTTCCGAAGTTCGACCAAAAAATCGGCCATTTTTTAAAAATTTTCCCTTGGTCCCCTTTTTGCTATTTTGCGAAAAATGGTCATTTTCGACACTTTTAAAAAAACTGTTTTTTCTCGTCTAATAGGTCTTTTTTTATGCGGTTTTTTGCATAGTTCAAATCTACAATAGTTTAGCTTTCAATCCATACTAATTAGGGTATTGTACGACTTGTATTTCCTTTTTTTTTAGCCTTCCGAAGTTCGACCAAAAAATCGGCCATTTTTCAAAATTTTCCCTTGGTCCCCCCCCGTTTGCTATTTTGCGAAAAATGGTCATTTTTGACACTTTTTAAAAAAGTGTTATTTCTCGTCTAATAGGTTCTTTTTCATGCGGTTTTTTGCATAGTTCAAATCTACAATAGTTTAGCTTTCAATCCATACTAATTAGGGTATTGTACGACTTGTATTTCCTTTTTTTTTAGCCTTCCGAAGTTCGACCAAAAAATCGGCCATTTTTCAAAATTTTCCCTTGGTCCCCCCCCGTTTGCTATTTTGCGAAAAATGGTCATTTTTGACACTTTTTAAAAAAGTGTTATTTCTCGTCTAATAGGTTCTTTTTCATGCGGTTTTTTGCATAGTTCAAATCTACAATAGTTTTGCTTTTAATCCATACTAATTAGGGTATTGTACGTCTCGTATTTCCTATTTGTTTAGCCTTCCGAAGTTCTACCAAAAAATCGGCCAGTTTTGAAAATCTTCCCTTGGTTCCCCCTTTGCTATTTTGCGAAAAATGGCCATTTTCGACACTTTTAGAAAAAGTAATATTTCTTGTCTAATAGATCTTTTTTCATGCAGTTTTTTTGCATAGTTGAAATCTACAATAGTTTAGCTTTCAATCTATACTAATTAGGCTATTGTACGACTTGTATTTCCTATTTTTTTGGCCTTCCGAAGTTTGACCAAAAAATCGGCCATTTTTGAAAAATTTCCCTTGGTCCCCCCTTTGCTATTTTGAGAAAAATGGCCATTTTCGACACTTTTAGATAAAGTGTTATTTCTCGTCTAATAGGTCTTTTTTCATGTTTTTTGGATAGTTCAAATCTTCAATAGTTAAGCTTTCAATCCATAGTAATTAGGCTATTTTACGACTTGTATTTCCTATTTTTTTAGCCTTCCTAAGTTCGATAAAAAAATCGGCCATTTTTGAAAACTTTCCCTTGGTCGCTCCTTTGCTATTTTGCGAAAAATGGCCATTTTCAATACTAATGGAAAAAGTGTTATTTCTCGTCTAATAGGTCTTTTTTCATGCGGTTTTTTGCATAGTTCAAATCTGCAATAGATTAGCTTTATATCCACACTAATTAGGCTATTGTACGACTTGTATTTCCTATTTTTTCAGCCCTCTAAATTTCGACCGAAAAATCGGCCATTTTTGAAAACATTCCCTTGGTCCCCCCTCTTTGCTATATTGCAAAAAAATGGTTATTTTCGACAGTTTTATAAAAAGTGTTAAGATTCGTCTTATAGGTCTTTCTTCATGCGGTTTTTTGCATAGTTCAAATCTACAATAGTTTATCTTTCAATCCATACTAATTAGCCTATTGTACGACTTGTATTTCATTTTTCTTTAGCCTTCCGAAGTTCGACCAAAAAATCGGTAATTTTTGAAAAATTTCCCTTGGTCTCCCCTTTGCTAATTAGGCTATTGTACGACTTGTATTTCCTATTTTTTCAGCCTTCCCAAGTTCGAGCAAAAAATCGGCCATTTTTGAAAACTTTTCCTTGGTCCCCCCTTTGCTATATTGCAAAAAAATGGTCATTTACGACACTTTTAGAAAAAGTGTTTTTTCTCGTCTAATAGGTCTTTTTTCAGGCGGTTTTTTGCATAGTTCAAATGTACAATAGTTTAGCTTTAAATCCATACTAATTAGGCTATTGTACGACTTGTATTTCCTATTCTTTTAGCCTTCCGAAGTTCGACCAGAAAATCGGCCAATTTTTTGAAAAATTTCCCTTGGTCCCCCCTCTTTGCTATTTTGCGAAAAACGGCCATTTTCGACACTTTTAGAAAAAGTGTTATTTCTCGTCTAATAGGTCTTTTTGTATCCGGTTTTTTGCATAGTTCAAATCTACAATAGTTTAGCTTTCAATCCATACTAATTAGGCTATTGTAGGACTTGTATTTCCTATTTCTTTAGCCTTCCGAAATTCGACCAAAAAATCGGCCATTTTTTAAGCTTTTCCCTTGGTCCCCCCTTTGCTATTTTGCGAAAAATGGCCATTTTCGACGCTTTTAAAAAAAGTGTTTTTTTTCGACTAATAGGTCTTTTTTCAGGCGGTTTTTTGCATAGTTCAAATGTACAATAGTTTAGCTTTAAATCCATACTAATTAGGCTATTGTACGACTTGTATTTCCTATTCTTTTAGCCTTCCGAAGTTCGACCAGAAAATCGGCCAATTTTTTGAAAAATTTCCCTTGGTTCCCCTTCTTTGCTATTTTGCGAAAAACGGCCATTTTCGACACTTTTAGAAAAAGTGTTATTTCTCGTCTAATAGGTCTTTTTGTATCCGGTTTTTTGCATAGTTCAAATTTACAATAGTTTAGCTTTCAATCCATACTAATTAGGCTAATGTACGACTTGTATTTCCTATTTCTTTAGCCTTTCGAAGTTCGACGAAAAAATCGGCCATTTTTTAACCTTTTCCCTTGGTTCCCCCTTTGCTATTTTGCGGAAAATGGGTCCCCCCTTTGCTATTTTGCGGAAAATGACCATTTTCGACACTTTTAGAAAAAGTGTTATTTCTCGTCTAATAGGTCTTTTTGTATCCGGTTTTTTGCATAGTTCAAATTTACAATAGTTTATCTTTCAATCCATACTAATTAGGCTATTGTATGACTTGTTTAAAATGGGCAGTTACGTGACTTTTTAGAGGTTCGACAATCTTAGGACAGGCAGGGAAGCAAGAAATTTTACAACAAATGTTCTGTTGTAGATCTTAAATTGTGTTCGGAACAGATATTTTCCATAAATTGACGTTAGGTTCCCCTGATTAGGCCTAAGCGCTCTCGTAAAATTTTAACTTTCATTTTGTGGTTCCGTTAACTACACTTTTCACGAGATCGTCTTTAAAAAAAGCCATTTACACCACTGCTTTGTGTTTTTCCTCGTTGGCGATTGTGGCAATTGTCATTATCGCCATATTTGCCAAACTCGCCGCTTTCGCCAACTTCACTGCTTTATTTGTGCTTTGCCTCGTTGGCGATTGTGGCAAAATTGTGATTTTCGCCATATTTGCCAAATTCGCCGCTTTCGTCAACTTTTATGGCCCCCCTTCACTGCTTTGTGTTTTTCCTCGTTGGCGATTGTGGCAAAATTGTCATTTTCGCCATATTTGCCAAATTTGCCGCTTTCGCCAACTTTTATGGCCCCCCTTCACTGCTGTGTGTTTTTCCTCTCTGGCGAGTGTGGCAAAATTGTGATTTTCGCCATATTTGTCAAATTCGCCGCTTTCGTCAACTTTTATGGGCCCCCTTTACTGTTTTGCTAACATTGTCTCTTTTTTGCCATTTTTGTTGTTGTGTGCATTTCTGGACATATCTCAAATTACTGAGATCGTCATGGTAGCCATATCCTTTGGAAAAAGATTCAGTGATTGCAGGGTTGATTTCATCTGCAATCCCCATCAAGACTTTCTTCCGCGCAAGATGAACACCACCATCTGGATCTCTTAAATTCGTCAAGTGCAGTCCCCCACTGACATAGTCTTTATACCTAGCATGCATAAACAATAAAATGAGGGCAAAACAGACTATCATTGTAAAGTAAAAGAGACCTTATTTATTCAAGAATTTGAGCCAGCTTTCAACGTCAACGTCGGAAGTGAGAAGCTGATGCTTTATTAATCTTTTCTGTTTTTATTATTGTTATATATTTTACTGTTAAGTATTTGCTTAATCTAGGTTCCAGTCCCCTCAACCGCTTTGTTATATATAAATAGCTGTTTTAAATTTCAACGGTTACTTTTGAAAATGTATTAGAGCACATACGAAACGTCAAGTCATAATCAAAATGAACAAGTTCAATATGTTTATCACTGCTGTTTGTATCTTATTTTTAATCAAACTACGATGGCCCAAGAACAAAAGTATTTACGAGCTTAACACAGTTGCGCCGGAAGCAATATTTTCACATAAAATACGAACAATAATATGACATATGTCTTAAATATTTTCCAAATCCCGAATCAAGCAAGTGAAGTGAATAAGATCATGTGTACAAGTATTTAATAAAACAATATCGTGTAAACAAACCTTTTGAACAGTTCGGCTTTTTTGCCGCTAGTTTTCGCTCCCCTGCATAACAGCCATCGTCTTAGCTGAGGGACAGTACACTCCTCGGCGTTTCCTCTGAGTAGCTTCGCTCCAGGAATATCTTCTTCCGTTAAAACAATTTGTTTTACACTTTCTTCACAAGTGCATTCTTTAGCCGCCATCTTTAAATTTACGCGCGTCCACCCAAATGATCCCAGAAGCCCATTGGAACTGAGTTCGTGCCCAAACTCCTCATAGTTTCCGGAGCGGGAAATACCTGTATTATAAAATCACAAACGGTCACACAAACAGATTGTGTGGGCTGCCTGTGGTTACGGGTTCTGTGCTCCTACCAATAGACATTTTTCGCTTGTACATTTTGTTTTCCCGATACAGGTCATATGATAATACTCAGGAGGTTTGGTCCTTTTTTTTGTTCTTTAAAAAGAGTGCATGTAGACATATTCATGCTTGCATGCACTCTTTTTAATGAACAAAACAAAGGACCAAACCTCCTGAGTATTATCACATGACCTGTATTGGGAAGACAAAATGTACAAGTGAAAAAGGTCTATTGAGCTACAGAGTGTTTCCACGTGACGTCTCAGCGGCGGTGTTGGTGTCCCCAACTAGTCCTCCGGGGATTGAACTCTTTTATCATGCAAACTTTACTCTGGAAATAGCAGAGCAAGGCACTATTTCTTTCGCCTCCAATGATGTGGACGCCATTTTTATCACAAAATGACGTCGAAATCATAGGAATAGACACAAAAGCGAGAAATCGAGATTTTCCATGGCATCACACTAACAGGGAGAGCGTCAAGATTAGTGTTACTGCTCGCCTAGTGGCTTGCAGCAAATACCGGTCTTGCCAAATAATTTAATGGCTAATGACATTGGGTCTAATATCCGAAACTCTCCTGACTGGTCCGCAAAGAGCTGTTTGCCCACTATTTAAAGAAACCAATCAGCATTAATTAATTGTGTTGTGCACAATCAATTACATGCTACGAAAGAATGTCATACAAAACACGAGTTTACCCAAAACTGGAAAACAGTCTCTGATTGGTCCGTAATCCATGACCGGAAGTTGGTTTCGTTTGAGCATACGTTAAGTGGGGGAGGAATGCGTGACGAAACCTTGAGAATGACTGCGTGGGTGGCTAGGAACAATCTAGCAGTGGCCGTTCTAAACACAGACAATACCGTCTCGAGCGTTCTGGATTTTGAACATCTGGTATCGGGAAAGAGAACTTAAGGGGGTTTCCGAATTTTGTTTAAAAATACTAGGACAGCGAATTAGTTTAAAGATATTTCCGAAAACTGAATTGGCAATGGTGTTCCGTTGGCGTGGCAACAGTTGCTCACATCATTAAGAACTGCCTTAAACAATTTGGAGAACTTTACTACGTGGTACTTGAAAAACCCTCATTGAGATTTACATACATACATACATACATACATACATACATACATACATAATTGACCGCTCCCCAAAGGGGCTTTTCAGGGCCTATGAAACTCAACGAAACGGACTGACAACAACAACTGTTAAGAATCTCAACTGGCCGGAGGCAAACCAGTTGGCTATTTACAAGTGCAGCTGGAAAGTTGAACCAGGGACTTCCGGGAACAAACTCAACCAGTGGTCAGAGCGTGTCTTGAACCCGGGATCCCCGGATCTTAAGGCAAACGCCCTAACCACTGGGCCACACTGCCTCCTTTTACGTTCTGTAGTGCAGAAAACTCGCCCCTATTGAAGTCAGTCTTTGCATTACATTTTTATAACGATGTAAAAATTTAAGGGCTTTTCTCTTTGCAATTCTGATGATGACTTTTGGAAGAGCCGACTTTGAAATAAAGGGGGTGTAATAGCGAGAGAGATGGAGAACAGCGAAATTAGTCGGATACATATATAACTGACACAAACTTGCTCATGATAAATTATTGAACTACATTTCATTTGGGTTATTGTGCGTTGTAACGCATTTCCAGTCAATCGACACGCGAAGGTTTCGCAAAAATTCAGCTTCATTTAAATTTTTGAGCTGTCGGACTTCCACAGTTTTATGCATATTGGAGCGAAGATGAGCAACTTTGCGTGTAAGATAAATAGCAGAGTGATCACTTATACCAACATTAATAACACCTGACTTTGATATTTTATCTGGGGATTTCGTTAGCCATAAATCGATCAGGGTACTTGAATATTGTGTGACTCGAGTTGGTTCTGTAATAAGTTCAGACAGACCATAAATATCGATGATATTTAAGAGGTGAGAAGAGTTGTTACTGACAACCTCCTTTAATAAATTGCAATTTAAGTCACCCATAAGATATAGCTCCAAGTTTTCAGCGTCAATTTTATTAATAATTCTCTCAAAGGTTGAAAATAGGTCAGGAGATGATTGTGGTGGTCTGTACCAGGTAGACAGGAGGAAGGGCTTTGAGCGGGATTTAGAGATTTCAACAGTGAGATATTCAAGATTATTCGGACTAAGAATATTACTACGAATATAAATACAAACACCACCACCATTGCTCTCTCGGTCTTTGCGAACTACATCATAACCTGGTAGATGTACTTCGCCGTCTTTGATGGTCGCATCAACTTTTGTTTCATTTATCAATATCTTTGAACTGACTCATAGATACACGTAACTTATCGATATGAGAAACTAAACTGTTTATAACCATAACCAAGCCACGACCAAAAACTGACTTACCATTTGCGCTTTGTGTGGATCTGACATTTGTAGATATCGGTGGCCATGGGTCAGGAATATAATCGTACTCCCAAACGGCAATTGCCTAATCGATATATTTACAAAAGTTCTTCGCTAAAAGGGCAGTGCCGGACTTCGATAAATGTAGCCCGTCCCGATTTAAATGAGTTAGGTTGACATTATTGTGGTCAATGAAGTTCAAGTCGTTCTGGTGGCAAATTTTTTGAGGATTTTGTTGACACTTGAGACCTTTCCTTCTTTTTGAGAGACTCTTTTAATAACGTAAATGTTCCGCAACCGCGCACAAACTACTACAAAAAACAGCTTTAGCTATTTAGTGGCGCAGTTTTGTGGAACAGTTTGCCATTAGAACCAAGGAAAGCAGAGTCCCTCAATCAATTCAAACGAGTGATTAAAGAGGTTATCTCAGCCATTATTCTAAACACGGCATTCATGGAAAGCAGCTTTTGTTGTATGATATTGAGTAAGATAGTTAATGTAGTTTACATAGTTCTATCTATAAATTTTTAATTGTACATGTTTTTTTATATTGCTGATGAATTGCATCGTGGTTAAATAAAAATTAACTAAATAAATAAATAAATAAATAAATAACACTCTATCCGAGATCAATTGTCCCTCAAATCTAAGAAAAACCGGAAACCAAAGAGGACAACAAAGAAAAACCCAAAAAGCGCATCGGATAACAAAACCGAAAAACCGCTCGTATTTTTTACGAAAACCGAAAACCAGATGCTAAAAAACGAAAAACCCGCAAACCGCAATGAACACCAAAACCGAAAAACCGAAGTCTTTTGGCACAAAAACCGAAAAACCGATCTAAAAAATGGCGGCCAAAGCCGCAAAACCGAAAATCCCAATGTCCCCCTCCTTTAAGATCTTTATGTTAGTTTTTCATGCGTCTGTTCTGTTATTGATCATGAATTTCGTCATAACATTGTCAAAGTAGCTGTGGATCCACAAGGCGATAGCAGACTACTTTGACGTTATGACGAAATTCATTGTCAACGAGAAGCTCCAAAAAGCTTACACTGGGTTGCCTGTGGTACGCGTTACACAAATAACTGCAGCGTTCCAGTTAATTTTTTCAAGTGGGGCGTCATTAAGACCATTTGAGGGGTCACCCACATGTCGCGCTACCAGAGGCCCTTAGGCTCACACGTTTAATTAATTTGTAATGTCCTGTCCCATTTTAAGGTCTTTCAGTCTTTTAAGCTTTCGTAATAAATTCAGTTTAAAGATAAAACACGCTCTTGAGTAAAATTCACTCGTTTCTTCTTTACGTAAATAGTCGGCAAAAAACTAACTGCAAATTGCTCTGACGGACGTTTTCAAGCATGTCTAGCAGTTGGACTAAGCAAACGTTTATTGCACATACAAGAAAGGACTAAAGGTGTTGTTTCCGCTTCATAATGTGACGGTCTAATCTGATGCCAGGTCAAAACACTGTTAAACTTTGCGTTTGCACCAGAAAAAGGCAAGCCAAGAGACAGATGAAGAAAAAAAATAACATAGTGTTTATATATAACTATGAATCGAATTCTCATTGAAAGATCTTAAAAACACGAACATTTTTGCAGTCTCTAACGTTTTGTCAAAAGGAAGAAATTGATCACATGCTAGGCAACGGTAAAGGGGCACGTGATCACCCTGTGTCAACTGAATGAACTATGGGAAAGAATGTTTCAGAGTAGAACAGCGTACTTTTTAGTGAAGAAACTTCCGTCGTTAGTTAATTTTGTTGTAATATTTAACTGAATATTTAGATTTCTTCTGTCGGGCCAGGAAGCCTTCTTTGTCGGGTTCCTGAGAAACGTATCTATTTTGACTTCAGGGTGAACTATTTACACAATCGAGAGGTTGAGTGGCCGTGTAATTGAAAATCTAAACATCTATGAGATACAAAAACAGACTTGCGAATTACCGCAAATCACAATGCTGACAAGCACAAAAGCGAAGAAATGGTTAAGTAAATATGAAGTTTGTTACTATCTGAATGTATTTGGGTCAGAGTATTAAAAAAGGGATATACTGTCACGCAAATTATGTAATTTCATGACACTCAAAATTCGCAAGAAGCGCGAGTTTCATGTACACAATCTTCGCACTAGCAAGTCGCAGCAATAAAATTGGATTAACCAGGAAGTTAAAAGAATATTGTTGGCTTCCCAAATAAATTTCATCTTGCACTACAATGACAAAATCATTTGTCAGAGAAATAAAATTCCTTTCTCCTCGTGTATCACATTTCAACGCACGTATGCAAATTTGTTAACTCATTTTCAACCCGATTCCCGGGAAAAATACTTAGTAATAGCAAAAATATTATTTCTCGTCAAGTGTTGCATCTTTTATGTTCAAATAACAGCTAAAAATAAAGATTTTTTAACGATTTATCCGTCGGCTGCCTGGGAGAATACTCTCGAGAGAGTAAAGGAACTTCCGACGTTAAATAAGGTGTACCTTTACCTAGATATTTTTTTCATAATTTAATATTATCTGTCAAAATTTGCACAACAGTCAAATCATAAAAAATAGCACCGCACGGGACAAATTTAGTCGCCGTTACCTCTTCGTCGAATTCTAATGCTTAACACAGGAATTTTTAGTTATTGTGAAAATCTTTCTATGTTTGTTAGCAATCATCCATTCAAATTTCAGAGAAAGCGACCGGTCTGAGAATATTTTACGAGTTTCTTTCAATGGGATGTCAAAAGGCGAAGTGGATGTTATATGCATAATCGGGCAAGTTGCGCGTGTGACCCGTTATAAATCTTTTTTCACAAAATGTTCCCGAATCGTCAAGTATCACCACAGAAGAAACGAAAATCATTCTAAAAGCTTTTTTACGCAAAAAGTAGGTTCTGGAGGTAATTTTGAGTGTGGGAATCAAGTTTACAGCAGATGACAAATACAACCTTACGAGCCATGGTATATTCAACTAGTTATAGCTGTCGCCAAAGTGCCAACGAGCCAAGCTTGCGTGATCTGGCGGCTGCAAACATCACGCGGCGTACTCGTGCGGCACTCTCATTGGTTATCGCTACGGTCAACATTTCATCGCTTTGGTCTACATTACAGCTTTTGGTCTACATTACACTCAAATTTGAAGCGCTTCTGAGATTTCGTCCGCCTAAAAATCTTCTCGCGGCTCTATAAGCTGCCGCCTCGCCAGGCCTTCTGTCTTCAGAAGGCCTGACTCGTTGGCAATTAAGTTAACACAACAGAAAGGAGTCGCTTACCTTATATTTTGACACGAAAATGCTTTACTATTGCCATTAAAACTATCCAGTTAAGCTCGCATATTACACATGATGAATTCATAAAAGCCACCATTTTCCAGCGAAATGCTTTTTGAAACAAACAACATATGTGCCATAAGAGGCAAAAAACCCTTCCTATTTCATTTAATACGTGCGTGAAGACAAGAAAATCAATCGTGTCAAATTAGGGTGACCCGAAAACACTGACCCCCGGTCCATGGACCCCCCTACGGACCGGGTCCATGGACTGCCTTACGGACCGGTCCACGGACTATCTCTACGGACCCCCTCTACGGACCACCCCAAAAAACACAGAATTAAAAATAAATAACTACTGAAAATTTGTGTATACCGGTTGTCTGGATAGACCACTCTTGCCGGTGAAATCTAGCCATTACGCTCCGCAAATCAGACTAAAGCTCAGGTGTTGCCTTTTCCTTCGCTGTTGACCGGAGGCTTCGAAACTAAGTTATTCCGCCATTTTGTTCAGGACTGAGAGATCGAGAAGCCTGGGGCAAGTTCACAAACCCGAGGGAGAATGATCCGAACAAAATGGCGGGGGGAAAGAAAGAAAATACAAATAGAGCTTACTTATTATCAATCTTTTTCGAAGGATTCCGGTCCACAGCGAAGGAAGGGGTAATCTGTGATTAATAGACTTTGTACCCGAGCCTGAGCCTTAGTCTGTTGAATTTGCGAAGCGTTATGGTTGAGATTTCGCCGACACGAGTGACACGTGTTGTCTATCCAGACAACTGGTAAGTCAAATCTTTAGTTTTTATTTATTTTCATTTATATGTTGTTTTAGGGTGGTCCGTATAGGGGGTCCGTGAGGGTAGTCCGTGGACCGGTCTGTGAGGCAGTCCGTGGACCCAGTCCGTAGAGGGGTCCATGGACCGGGGGTCAGTGTTTTCGGGTCACCCGTCAAATTACACTCCGTGTCAAAAACGCAACACGGTAAATAAATTTCCCACGAGTGTTTAGCATCAAACCCTTCACTGAAAAACCCTTTACTTGAATTATCAAGCAAAAAATGGGCAACAAGCTTTCTTTCAAATAATTTTTGACTAACAGGAATTTGTGAAATTTCCAATCGTTAGCAGAAGACTGTGCAGAATTGAGTACAGATCCAAGTCTCTGTTTTGTTAAACCCATAAGTTACTAGAGAATTTTCCATTTGATTTCAGCGTTGTACAAAACACCACACTCGTACAATATTAGAACTACATCTCACAGTTGATTACGGCTCGACGGGCGACAGACTGTTGTCGAAGTCCATTACTCGTCGCTTTTAAGATTCCAGATTTTTTTTTCAGCGCCTTTCTTGTTCAGTATCCAATTGACTTTCCATTATTAAGCTCCATAAGGGTATATTTTGCTTAAAAATCCACTAAAACGCAATTCGCGTTACATGACTTTCGACGCCATTGCCGGTTACGTTGATCATTCTACTGTGTCCACCAGAGAAATCTACGCATTTCCCACTACCCTCTCGATCCTAAGACAATACGCGCAGAAGGCTCTATGCATAAAGACACCACTTAGCAGGGAGAGACAGGCAAGACTTTTACCGACACGGAAAATAAAAAAAATAATAATAATCTACCCATTTTCCGACTGGGCGATAGATTGTTGTCGAAGTCCAGTACTCGTCGCTTTTGAGATTCATGCCTAGTTTATCCAACTGATTTTCTATTATTGAGCTTCATAAGGGTATATTTTGTTTAAGGATCCACTAAAACGCCATTCGCGTTGCATGACTTTCGACGCCATTGCAGGCTAAGTTAATGATTCTACTGTGTCCACCAGAGAAATCTACGCAGTTCCACTACCCTCTCGATCCTAAGAAAATACGCGCAGAAGGCTCTATGCACAAAGACACCACTCACCAGGGGAGTAACAGGCAAGACTTTTACCGACACGGAAAAAAATACTAAAACGGAAATCTACCTATTTTCCGACTGGGTTTCCCATAGGGCAACCCAGTAAAAAAATTGCTCGGCTAGAAGGGAAACCCACCTAGCCGGGTCACCCTTTGTCAACGGTAGCCGGGTCGCCCTCCTGGCCAGGCCAACTTTATTCCATGTAAACACTTTGGCTCGCTCAGTTGAGTCAACTTGGTCGAGGCAAGATGATGAGAGAATGCACGAGTGCTATCTTCCCAGTCTCCTGATGATCGAAGCTGAGCCGGGCAGCTCTTAACTCAGGGAAAAAGGTTAGCTCTTTTCTCACATAAACGCTAGCTAAAGACCCGGCTGGGAGGGTGACCATCTTCCGAGGACAACTTTTCTCCATATCAACAGGGACTAAGACTTGATCCAAGTCGAACTATTAAAACACATACCGATAGGCATTTTATAGGTTGCAACCGGCGAACTTTTGATAAACCGAACTCAGTGCAACATGCAGGGCTAATTCAACAGTTTCCCACATAATTTAATTAGGTAATAAATATTCGACACTCAAAATCATCGTGAACAGGGCATACAGATCCAAAACCATTTGGTAACTTAGACAGGACACGCATGATGATAGAGCGCAATTTACAGACATTTTATGGGACATGACCAAACGGCGTAAAATCTTTGTAAATTTTCGATTTATAGACATTTTTGCAAGATTTTATGTAAATTTCAAGTATTTCCTCTTGTTGTAGCTCCAATAATTTAGAAACATTTTACAGACATTTTATAGAGTTTTACTCAACAAAACTCTGTAAAATATCTGTAAAATAAATTTACAAAGATTTTATATTTATGAGGTTAAGTGTTGAAGTCTGTAAATTTATTATTTACAGACATTTTATGAAGTCTGTAAATGGTCCAAATTTTCCAGTGAATCCTCTAGTTCCTCCGGTTTGTTTTGATCAAAACCTTCAGATCCATTCAGGTTGTGGACAGAATTGTTTGCCTTTCTGTTTAATAAACGTTGTTGTGGTCTTCTTAGCACACTAACCACAGCTTGGCGTATCTCTCGTATTCGCCAGCAGTACACGACTGGATTTAAAAACGAGTTGATGAAGACAGTCGTTGTGGAAAAGGCGTATGCAATCTGCACGGATCGAGTATACCCAATCATGTTGTCCGCAAGAACCGTTGCAAACAATGGAATATAAAACGTTAGGAGCAAGCCATAAACATAAAGAATAGTCACAGCTGATTTTCGACATTTGAGTTCTTTTGACGCATTCGCACCCAAGCTCATGGCCATGTTTTGCTCGCGTATTTGACGTCGATGTCTTTCAACGAGGTGAAATATTTTGTAGGTGCAGAATGCAATGGCAAGAAAAGTAATGAGCAGTGATAGTAACGGGATTATTAGCCAGTTGGTAACTGCAAACCTCAATGATACAGTAGTTGCAGTGGCAATCCATAGCAGCAAAACTGCGAAACACATTCGAGAAACCGTGACAACGGAATTGTATCTTAAATGAAGTGTGAGAGCAAGAAGGCGATCGATGGACACAAGCGTTAAAATGAACAAAGATACGCTGCCTGTTATCCACGCACTCATGGATTGAAGCATTCTCAATGGACAGATAAGGCTTGGATCTCCTTGAAGTTCGGCTATTTTGCTACCAACTAAAGTTGGCTGACAGATTGCTCCAACAAGGAAATCTGCAACTGCAAGACAACCCAGAAGGAAAAAAGATGGCGAATGGAGGCCTCGTGACTTCCAAATCACGTATACTATAATAAAATTTCCCGCACACGTTGTCGGAGAAAACAGCGAGTTCAGGATACACGTAACAACATTTGCAATAAATGTTGCTTCTGTTTGGCCCATGTTCATTGTAAGGAAAAAACAACTCGGATTCGCCAGTGACTTGTTCATAATGCCTGATTGAAGCCTTCACTATATATTCAATATATTGTCCTCACATTCAGAATCTTCAGTTGAGAGCTGCCCTGCCGAAACGTCAACTGAATCTCTGACGGAAACAAAGATGAGTCTTCAAAGATGGATCATTCCGTCATGAAGATGTGTTTAGACCAAGTTGGAGGGCATTGCATTCAATTAGCCGTGCCCGTCTTTCTTTTCAATTTCATTGAACAATCTTTTTAGTTGACTTCACAGTTCCCTTTGCGCTTGTCGATTTGTCAGTTTTACATTCTCAATCATGTTTTCAATTATCTCATCCGGTCGTAATTGACACCAAACAAGGGACGAATATTAAGCCGCAGGTGTATGCAAAAACACGACGTCAAATAATAGTATTGTGAATGCGAGGGATGTAATAAGTTTACTTTTTGAAATTTGAAAGTGAGCTTAATTTTTAGTTGTAGACGAGAACGGATAAAGCTTGTTCGTATTCAAAGAAAATGTTTTTTTTTCACAGCTATCATTAAATGTGAAGGCTTTTAAATTTATATTCAGATGCAAATTTCAGATTAATTTCGACTTAGCTCAAGTAAGACTCGAAAAAAGTATTATCTTGTTTACTTTCTTCCTTAACCCGATATGTGTGTTTGTTTGTTTCAAACACGGATGCATTAGCTTTTCCACGGAATTCGCGTGTTTAATTCGGTTTGTTGAGTTTTAGAATATGTACCCAATAATAATATGGGAGCTATTAATTGATGAGCTGACATGCACTCATTATTTATAGTCCCACTTTCAACTTGATCGATGAGAACTTTAATACGTTGTTCTATTTTAAAAAATCCCACCATTGTTAGCACCATGGGAGTACGCGTTGTCGCTCTTACATTTCGTTAGTTGCCAAAAAATGGTTCCAACGTTGTCGAATAAATTTGAGTTCACAAAAATATATTGGCTCTCCAAAAGGCTTTTAATAAGCTTAAGGGAAACTGAAATTTTCGATTGTTTGCATAGGTCTTTCTGCAGATACCGGACAGCATTGTGTTTTTGGTCACTTGAGGTTTTGTTTTCTGTCTTTTGTTTATTTTGTTTTACGTATTTTTGCTCCGGTACCTGCAGAAGCTGCCGTTTGCATGGGAGTAAAGTTAACACGTATCGCACTTTTAATTGGTGTTTTCAATTACTTTTGTGGAGGTGGTG
>NC_090870.1:10566895-10589395 GCF_036669935.1 Montipora foliosa | reverse complement strand
TTTACAAATTGAGTTCGTTTCCGGTCAGAATTTAACCGGAAAAAGCGAGCAACATCGTTACGTTATCTGCACACCTTCATTTAAAAAACTGTGTCGGGGAATTTTGATTAATTGCCTGGTTTGTTTTTTATACGCTGTTAAACTTAAGTTCTTATAAAACACGCATTAGCTTTGTTTAAATACTCATTACTTTCGAAGGCGGCAAAAAAAAAAAATTTCCTGACACAGTTTTTTGCCACATTATCTGGCAACATTCTTGCCAAATCTCAGCGAAAAAGGATGAAAACTTGCTGTAAACGAACTGGAAACGTGCGCCTCATTCAATGAAATTTTAGTTTTGAGAAATAAAGCAATAAAGCAAAATACACCTGTAATTACCTGTTGATCGATAGAGTGAGGGATCTTCTTACAGAGACAATAGCAATTTATGAGCCATTAGATCGTTTTCACTCACGTGACCAAAAGCTTGGCAATCGTCGCTACGCCGCCATATTGGTGGACCAAAAGTGTAAACAAATGCGCTTGCATGCTTCATGCGAATATGGTATTTTGCTTGATGGTCGATTGTGGAAGCAAAAGCACAAGAGATAAAGGTCTTAATTTTTCTCGAGTACCGTTAGTGGTTACAAATCAAGGAGAAGAAGCCGAGAAATTATCAAAAGAAAGGCGATCGCTGTGGATTTCGGCTATTTCACTAGCGGTGAACGCTTCAGCCCATTCCTTATTAACTGCTTTTGAGGTTTTCCGTTTCGGTGTCTTTTTCAGTTTTCACACTTAAAAAAGGACACGATCTTTTGCGTTTCCTTTTAGAAGACATCTTCCACAACAAACAAATCGTTTACGCGTGACAGACTAATCGCGCGATGCAAAGCAAAACATGCTGTGCTTCTATCACGTGACTTTTAATGGCAGTTTAAATTGATATGACACCGTTTTTCCTTTATAATTTTGTCTAGAAGGAACCTTTTATCGCAGAGCTTTTTGAAATTAAGAGAACTCAATGAGATGTACCTGGAAATATCAAAAACTAAAATTTGGCATAATTATCCAGTTTGGGGTATACTGATACCTTAACTCTGATTGGTCTTTGCAATGCAACATTGTTCTGACATGTCGGAAGGAAGACAAAATGTTTGGTCGAAACATTCTTCTAACAAACGATGTTTAACAAACATCATCAAACATGTATGCTACACGTCCTAACATTGTTATCTTGATCCAACAAATGCTTTATAACAATGTTGGAACGTGTAGCCGGGGCTTACAGTGCGATGCGCCTTACCGTGGCCCCCTAAGGAAGTTTTTTTTCTTACAAATTATCCGCCAATCACGGTGTGCGAATATAAGTGATTGTCATGCCCCCTTGCAAGAGTCGCACGGTTGTAAGTTGAACACCGTTGCATGGGTTGTTGAGTTGACGTATTTACAAGTAGTTTGTCAAATGTGAAAGTTTTCATGTATTTGAAAGGTTTATGTACAAAAAACGAAATACAAAAAATTCACAGGGGGGTTTGCGATAGGTGCGGAAATAACTATCTTCCTCTCCAGGAGCCAATGACTAGGACCATAGTTAATCGAGGGACTGGTTATGAAACCTTAGAACTTTCAAAAGCGAGAACAATGTTATTGCAATCGATGTTGAATTGACCGTGACCCTGCACAATCTTTTGTTTTCGCTTCGCACGGCTTCGCAAATTAGTTGCGCATAATTTAAACGAAGGATTTGATTGGTTATCTTCTCTAAAAAAGGTGTGTTTTGTGCAGGGTCACAAGGCCAAAACTACGGACAAAAACATGAAACAAAGGAACTTGTCCAGTTTCATAACGATCTCCATGCATTAACTTTGGTGTAGCGGAGCTTACAGACCGAGTTATTTTTAAATCGATTTTGCCACGAAACCAGACCTTTCCAGTTAATCACAAGTCTTTTATACTTGAGGGATTGAGAATGGCCACTCGTGCAAGCCAAATCTTATTTAAGAACGCGTCTAAAAATAGCTTGATCAGTGAAAATGCCGTTACTAGACCTAATGTTTGAGTTGTAGGCTCATGGTTATGGTTTTCCGAGTCTGACAACGCCTTGGTTCATATTTTGCTGACTGAAGCTGCCCCGTTCCAAACCGGTACAGAATTAAAGACGGTGCTTACTAATTCAAAGGTATTTTTGTGTGGTGTATGAACATGCGGGATGAGCAGATCTCAACAAGTGTTATTGAAATCGAAAAAGAAAATTGTGGGTAACCACGTATTTTTCAAAGATAATCGATCAACAATATTTGTAAAAAGCTTTAAGATACAAAGTAATGTATGGCGTTCTTTTCCAAATTGAAGCCAATTTATCTCAGAAAAATCCATGGTTACCTCCAATTTTCTTTTTGAATACCAAGAACGCTTGCTAAGTTCAGCTTTCTCCGTATAGTTTTAAACCGGGCAAAAATATCCCTGTGTTACTGAGCACAGCCCATAGGAAACCTGAGTATCTCGAGCTGCGCAGGACGTATGCGCAATAACAATAGTAGGCACCGTCCTTCATGAATCATCCTCGAAATTTTGGTACCCGAGGAACGCCCCGAAATCTCCCCAACTTTTCAGGCGTACTTTGTTTTTTCAAATACCGAAAATATTTAACGGGAAGACTCTTTCCAAGTCCAACCTTTAAAATCTCATTGACTTTCAAAGAACACTCCGCTGAATGTAAGGAGATCAAGATTGACCGGTATCTTGTTGGTTCGTTTTTTTTTAAGTGTAACGAAAGTCATATTTTTAGTTGCAACGTCGACCATAAATCACCTCATGCTTTAACAAACATATTTTGCATTTTTTCCCCTCGACAATTAGCTTTTTCGTATCTACCGCACAAGGTACGTAAAGCTAGCGAAGTTAGTTGTCATTTGACCCACAACCGAGCTCGTGAAAGATATGGATTTATCGGTTATTGCCATTACTGTATCTTGCAAACTGTCTTCCATTCGTGCATTAAAAGAAATATTGCATGGCAAGGCAGTTGTTGCTTTTTTCATTGCCTCAAACAAGGAATAAATTAATGCAACTCATAGAACGCTGGCTGACCATGGTCCAAATGACAGCTTTTTTGCTAACTTTTTAATGCGAAAGTGGTAAAAATATGTTTGCTTTTGGTGGAAGGTTCATTTAACCAACGATAATACTTAAGATTGGCTCTGGCAATGAAAACCGCAACACAGGCCTCGTTTTTCTACAATTCTGACGTATCCAAACTCTCTATGCCATTTCCGTGTTCATGTCTGCCGCCATTTGAAAGCGAGTCTAAGTGCGAAGTTTTTGAGATGGTAATTAGTTCTACTTTACATATGATTGAAAACTACTTTTCATAAGAATAACTTCGCAATTAGACTCGCTTTGAAGAGGAGGCAGATGTGAACTCGGAAATGGCCTATTACATCAAGAAGTGGTTCTTTAATGTCTAAACTCAACAAATAGCATTTGGGTGAGATTATTTTCTTAACTACTTATAGCTTCTTCATTGGAAGGGTTCTTCATTAAAAAGTAAGAGACAATTTCTGGCGTCGAATGAGGCAAAAAGTTAACGAGAAGAGTGAAGGGACATCTGTGACATCACAAAGAACGTGCTTCTCACTATCCTGCAAGCAAGGAGCGTGTTCCAAGCTCTCGGTGGGTGGGGCGAAGATTCGGATAATAGGGCGGCACCGCGCCACTACCCCAGTCTTCCCTCGACATTTTCTCGCCCTGGCCACAATTTTGCTCGTCCCCATCCTCCGACGACCTGGAACAGGCAGAACAGCAAGTTGCGGCAAAAAAACACATAAAAGAGGAGCTCTGCGGAAACGTTTAACTTATTTCTTAGTAAAAGAAATCGTTTGTCTCTCAATATCTGTTGATAGACAGAGTTTAATAGGCAAAGTTGGGATCTTAAAAAGCTTCATACTTAAGGTCTTTCCTTTAGAAATCACAAGAAAACTTTGTATACGTAGAAAAAATTCTCCAAACCGACTCCGAAATTGCACTTGAATGACTTGGGCACACTCCCAGCAAAAAATTCTTGCGTTCCGTAACAGTTTCCATAGTCTTCTACAGCGAAGAATGTTAGTCTCTCTTTCATGGCTATGCGTGAACACTTTTCAACCACTTTGTCCATCTGTTTCTTGAGTGGCGGTTTAAACCACTCAATCTCGTCACGGAAACCGCGAAGCAGACTGGACCGAGGAAATCTACCGTAGCAACCAATGTTATCTGCCAAAATAAATTGAAAATACGTCAATATCTCTGATCAATGAGTGACAGTGTCACGCCATTTGGAAATAGAGTGAAACTTGAAAAACTGGTCAGATTTATTTCGGCTTTGACACAATGTCGAAAAAAATCGCCAAAGTCTTAAGCAATTAGCCCATTACTTCCTGAGAGGGGCACTGACAGATTTTACTCTGTCCAACGCCAGACGGTTTTAAGACTCAGTGGGGAATCCCTAAGTAACGAAAACGTCAATATGCATAAATCATCCTGCTGAAACCTCTCTGACGTCATCTTTTTCCCCGCATGTCACGAGTGTGAGATTAAGTTCTACTTTATTCTGTCATTCCAGTTTTCATCCACTGAGACAGTTTTCTTTTTAAAAGGTAAAGGAACGCATTTTACAACCCTTGGCCTCGATTATTTTTGACACTGATTACATTTAAAAGAACTCAAGGTTGTTTTAAATCGGACTAGTTATACGTCAAAAAATGATTTTTTTCTATGATCGAATTTATTCAGGAAGTATTCTGCAAGGAAGGGAAAGCTCTTTATTTAAAAAGAGCATTTACATTCATAGGTTTTTGTTAAAAGTCTCAGATCGTCGACGCACATTTTTGGTTTGTATCTACAAAGAAGGTAGACATCACTTTCTTGCCTCATATTAACAATTAAGTTCCCTGCTTCAACCAAATGCTTGCACTCATTCTAGTAATTATAGCTTCCTGTCTATGGACGTCCATCAAGATCAGTTCTACTCGCTCAAGCTTTGTTTGCCATCCGTCGATTTCTATTAATTTTTAGGTGTTTTTCCTTCTTGTCCAAAATTGCGGTAAAGATACTGATTATAGAGTGATTGTAGGGCGCTAGAAACTACAGTCAGGGAAAAAAAACACTGATCGAGAAATTCCCCGAGAAGGGACGTTTTCTTCCAAAGCGGAAATTTCCCATTTTCCACTCCTAATATTCGCCCATCCCTTACCCCTTTTTTAATGTTGGTAGCTCGTGATAAGGGAAGGGGCTCGTTCTTTAAGGGCCGGAAAAATGTTTTATCAGCTGCCTGGCTGTTCAAAGATGAACTATTTTGAAATATCTTTTGCACTCAGAATAGAAAATCGATTAAAGAGATTATGCTGCCTGGGGTCATGTTGTTTACCGCTTGCGTTTCAGGCACAAGAAAACATTTTGTTTTCCGCGAAAACTATTTGAACTCGGAAACGCTCGTTTTATCATCCCCAAGAAGAAATTGTCAAGCAAAAATTTACAACACAGGAAAGGAAAACTGAAAAAGCGTCGGAATGCTGAAGATATATTTCTACTTTGTTGAGACCAAAACCAGAAAGGGAAGCTCAACCCATAGATGATCATGAATACCAGACAACCTTCACTTCAGATATGGTTTCTCCATTTCTTACTTTGTATCTCTGAGGTTACATGTTCGAAAATTTAGCTTGCAAACTAGTTTAAAACAGTTATTATGGACAGCGTGTAAAATACTTGAAAGCGAGTGAGTTATTACAGTTAACAGAGATGATCGATAGAAATAGCTGGATGGCTACTTCAATTCTCCGGTCTTAACCGTATTTTACAAGCACCCTCTTGTTTCTTTTGCAACCTAGCTGAAAAAAAACACTGTTGTAGCTTAACACTCACCGTAACATATGTTAGAAGCGTTGCATGATTTGACATCTTCGGAAAGTCCCTTGCAATGTCTTCCACCAGCGATTGGTGCTGGGTTGTTACAATTCCTTGCACGTGACTTTGTACCGTTTCCACATGTTACACTGCAATCTGTCCAGCCGCTCCATTCAGACCAGCCACCATCCACTTCGAGATGTAATGAAAAGTGTTAGTTGTTTAAAAGGCGAAATCTCACCGCTTTGCGGACTTTAAAAATAAACACAATCACTTTTTTATATTGGTGACCATGAGTCGCTTTTTTAGAGAAAGGTGACCTCTGCGAGAAGCCATCATGCACTGTGACGTTAGAACAACAAGTAGAAAGCGGTTTTGTTTTATAGAATTGTCGTTTCCTGAACTTAAGGCTCCCGTTACCAAAAAGGGTTGTTGTAACATCATGCAAGGGCAGCATTTGGAATCGAAGCACAACTTTGCTTACAAAAATGAGGACAAATCTGCTTACGAATTTGCTACAATTATTTCCGTGTAGTAAACATTTCACTTCCTCAGGAAATCCTTCCCCGTTTGGGCGCTGCACTGAGATAGGATTTTAGGAAAAAATCATCATCGAAATATAAGACGGAAATGCCTTTATCCCTAGAGTTGGCTAACACAACGGCTTTGATCTCTGGTTTCTAAACAGAATTTAGGGTAGTAGACGAAATGATATATCAAATGAATCATATATTGAGCAATGCATGGCTAACCTGGACATAAATGAGAGTTGCACACTCGCTCTTCCACTGCTGCTCCTGGACACGTTTTCCCGCCATACTGAGCCCGAGGCTGGCTGCAATTTCGTATTCGAATTTGCGTCCCGAATTCACAGGTTTTGGTGCAAGGTGACCAAATGTCCCAACTGGACCAGCCTCCGTCCACTAGGGTTTACAAAAAAGGGACAGAAACGAAATGAAGTTTACTTAATGTGGGAGTGTACTCATAGACCAAGAGAGTAATTTGACTAACCCAAAGAATTGACCTGCTTCCAAAAGAGTGGCTTCGCAACTCAGGTTGCAGAGCGTTGCACCGGCATCAAAGAGTTTATGGCTTCGAGTCTCGTTGAAGCCACCTGAATTTTTTGTCTATAAAGGTCAATTTCTTAAATTGTCCAGGTAAGTGAATGGGTGGATGTTTGCCGAATGAATGTGTGTATAGGGAACTAGAACACTGGATGGATACATGAGCAGCGGAAACGAGGATGAATCATCTATTGTAACTCGCACGCTGGCAAAAACATAGTTTACTAACCTGGACAAGGCTTCTGTGTGCACACTTGTCTCTTCTGTGTGTCTCCTTGACAAAATTCTCCGCCATGTTTAGGCTCGGGGTTAGTGCAAGTACGTGACAGTATCTCTGTTCCGTTGCCGCACGTAACACTACACGGAGTCAGTACAGACCAACTGGACCAACCACCCTGGACTAAGATATAACAATTCAAGACCCACATTGAGATTGTAGAAAATACCCAAAAACACAACAAAATGAATCAATGAACATGTGAGTGAATAAACGAAAGAAAAAAAATGAATGAATAAAACGAACGATTGAATCAACGAAGGAGCCAGCGCGGAATGAGCGAAGCGACAAACTAGCAGACGGACAGACGGATGGGTGTTTGAATAAATGTTCCCAAGCTCTAAAATTGCCATTGCTTTCTTTTTCGCACGGAAGAGAAAGCATATTTCTTAACCTGGACAAGGATTGCTTGCGCACACTTGTTCCTTTCTTGTGTCTCCTTGACAAAATTCTCCGCCATGTTTTGGGGCTGGATTGGTGCAAGTGCGTGATAGTATCTCTGTTCCACCGCCACAGGAAAGACTGCAAGGTCTTGACACAAACCAGGCAGACCAACCACCGTTGACTGAAAGAACGATATAATTATGTGATTAAAAAAAGAAAGGAAAAGATGTAACCTGGATAAACGAATAAATACACGAAAGAACAGGCAGCTAAAAGAAAGGCCGAACGATGTTTTGCTGATGAAGGAGTATAAGGTCTCTTCGTTTGGTGTCCTTGATTTCAAGAGTATACTCCGTACATGATCGCTCCCGAAATGGCAGGACAATATATATCTATGTATTCAGCTCACATTGTGGGCGTCAGAAACTCATCAAGGGGAGCCTTCCTCTCCCATACTTGGCCTTGAAGTCAACCTTTTCCCGAGTAGATTTATTTACAGAACACCTCCCTTGGGAGATTCAACACGCCCACTGTTGTAAGAGTCAATCAAAACAAAGCTATCTTATCGTCTGTTGTTGGGGAAACACGAACAATTGTCTTTTTGATAAAATGTCGTCATCTTGTAAATCACCTATTGTGAATGGTATTATGATTACAAGTTTTACGTTCTGTGCATGCGCTACCAAAAAAATTGATCTCAAGACCCAATGCTCGTGTTCACCAAAGTTCAAACTCCAACCCCTTCATCCTTGCTTGTAAGCGAACTCCAATCTAAAGGTGGCTAGAAGCTCTTTAATTGGGATGCATCAACTATGTAGAATTGTCCTTTCCTTGGTTGTTACCTGGGCATGAATGAGTGTTGCATTCGCGCTGTTGGTTTGCCGCTCCTGGACACTTCTTCCCGCCATATTGAGGCAATGGCTTTGAACAACTCCGCGTTCGAACTTCTATCCCGGAGTCACATGATCTGCTGCAAGTTGTCCACGTGCTCCAACTCGACCAGTCTCCATCAACTAAAAGATTTCAAGGTAAGTGAGTTAACTGAATTTGACCAGATGTAAACTCTAAGGAACTGTGAGCCAACGCCCGCAGGCTTGTGATTGAATGTCCAAATGGCAATTTAACCTAAAAATATCAAAGAACGAAATCGCAGTTAAGAAGGATAGCCAGTCAATGACTGCAGTCAATGACTGGTTGCTGATATATCCTAGTCGTGCCGTCTTTGATATCTTCTCTAAGATACACAGAGATTTTAATACGTTAATCGAGAGTATCCTACCAGAGATTCAAATTTTTTTGCTCCGTTAGTTTTACATGCTATTAGCAATTTCCAGTACAACATTTTCAATACTTGAAATTATGTGTTAAATTATGCAGAGAATCCAACGAATATTTTGTTTTAGAGCTACCGTTATCGTGTGTTTATTCAAGCGATTAAGTGTCTTCTTTTTCATCTTTTGTGTGCGAATAAAGAATCAAGGGAAAACCGAGACAGATACAGAGGTTTTTTTTTCAAGCTCGGTAAAATTTGGCATTTCTAGACATAGATGGTATTAATTGATGACGAGCATGACATTATATGCGAAGTACCCAAAACACCAATATATTTAAGTCAAATTAGCACTCAGGCTATCAAAAGCGAAGTCAATCGCTTCGTGTCAAAAGAGAAGTGAGGAAGTCCACTTGACAAACTTTCGCGTAATGACTGTTAAGATGACTAGTTCGCGCGAAAAATTGATTACTGTTCAGTTTATGTCAAAGTTACTCGAGTAAACTAGTAGTGCAACGGTTTGGTGTTGCCTAGAAAGTTTAGTTGACGCCTGGTGACTTTTTAAAATGGTTCCTCAGCTTGTAATTTTAAATGCAGTCTTTTTATTTCAAATTCTCTTTTAAAAGCATCTCGACGCGAAAGGCCGCGTAATAGGGAAAATGCACAGATAATCGTTTGCTTATGTAAGGCATTAAGTGAGGGTCGAAGAAACATTGTCGCGTTGGGGTAGAAGACACAAATCTTAGGCTAGTTGAAACGTAGTACATGCAACTCCCAGAAATGGTCGTTAGCACAGTTTTTCGCACTTTAAGAGCAAATATTGTCCGCGCGTTACTTTAAAAAGCCCGCGAAAACCGAATCAATCGCAAGGCGTGCTTTTTTAACTGTGTCAGTTCTGCTTCAGTTTACGTCGGTTGAAAACGCAGGATCTAACAAATCAATCGAAACCGTTGCTTTTATATTTGCAATGGAACACGAAAACCACAACCAATAAAAAACGATTAACTCTAGATTTAAGTCTACTGCAAGAGCACGTCCCATTTTGACTTAATTACTCCTCGATACGAGTTGAGATGATTCATATTAACCCTGATGATTGCCATGGTACCGGTATTTAACCCGGTTTAGGGATAACCTCGTCGAAGTACTTAGGGATAACCTTCCAACACTCCGCCTGTGAGGATAAATTTCAAATGGCTTTAGAGCGATGTTTCGATATTGGTGACGACAAAGATTTTAGGTGAAGGCGGACAACGCTCTGAGAGTTACCAACTATAGCAAAACAAAAAAACGAAAAAAAAAGGTACAACTAAAGAGCTAGTAAAACATGACATTAAAAGACTGAGAAAATGGGAACGTTGCGAAAGGAAAAACATGCAACTCTTAAGTATGGCTTATTGAAAACTTGTCCAAATTTAAACTTACCAGGGCAGGGAAGGTGGTTGCAGGATCGCTTATCCCGCGCTGTTCCTAAGCAAGATTTTCCGCCATATCTAGGTGGCGGTTTCGTGCAGCTTCTAGAACGTTCCTGGGAGCCAGTGCCACACGGCATGCTGCAAGAATTCCATTTGCTCCAGCTTGACCAACCACCGTTCACTGAAATCAGTATGACCAAAGAATAAAAGTTTATTAAATTTGGTAAATTAACTTTGGTAAATTATCGCCATTACTTGGTGGTGGATTATTGCAGCTTCTGTATCGGTTTTGATAACCAGTTCCACATGTTCTGCTGCAAGATCCCCATCTACCCCAACTTGACCAACCACCCGTTAAGTTCACTACAATCAGTTTGGGAGAAGAATACAATTCAGCTACCATTTGATCGTGCATGAAATCCGATCAAAAGGAAATCATACAGTTAAATGTCCACTTAAATTATTTGGTAAAAAGAGCCACTTTTCAACGAGAGAGAGGGAGAGAGAGAGATTAAGAGCGTAAATTGTTTTTAGTAGCTCATTCATACCAGGACAAGGTTTGATGGTACACGACGTCGATTGGCGCGATGATCCAATGCAAGATATTCCGCCATTACTTGGAGGTGGATTGCTGCAGCTTCTATATCGGTTTTGAGAACCAGTTCCACATGTTCTGCTGCAAGAACCCCATCCTCTCCAGCTTGACCAACCACCGTTGACTGCAATCAGTTTAGGAGAAGAACACAATTCAGTTACCATTTGCACATGCATTAAACCTGGTCGTTTCGGTGAGAAAACAAATTGTATAGTTAAATGTCCACGGAAATTGTCCGGAAAAAAGAATTACATTTTTACGGAGAGATTAGGAGAGTAAATTGTTTTTAGCAGCTCATTCTTACCAGGGCAAGGTTTGATGGTGCACGACTTCGATTGGCGCGATATCCCTGGACAAGATATTCCGCCATTTCTTGGAGGTGGATTGCTGCAGCTTCTATATCGGTTTTGAGAACCAGTTCCACATGTTTTGCTACAAGAACCCCATCCACCCCAACTTGACCAACCACCGTTCACTACAATCAGTTTGGGAGAAGAATACAATTCACTTGCAATTTGTACATGCATTAAACCTGGTCGTTTTGGTGAGAAAACAAATTGTACCGTAAATAGCCAAGGAAGTTGTCCGGAAAAAATAATAACATTTCAAGGAGAGATTAGAAGCGCAAATTGTTTTTAGCAGCTCATTCTTACCAGGACAAGGTTTGATGTTGCACAACTTCGATTGGCGCGATGTCCCAGGGCAAGATATTCCTCCATTTCTTGGAGGTGGATTGCTGCAACTTCTATACCGGTTTTGAGAACCACTACCACATGTTCTGCTACAAGAACGCCATCCACCCCAGCTTGACCAACCACCGTTCACTACAATCAGTTTGGGAGAAGAATACAATTCAGTTACCATTTGTACATGTATGAAACCTGATCATTTTGGCGAGAAAACAAATTGATCAGTTAAATGTCCACGGAAATTGTCTGGATAAAAGAATCTCATTTTAAGGAGAGATTAGAAGCGTAAATTGTCTTTTGAAGCTTATTCTTACCAGGACAAGGTTTGATGGTGCACGACTTCGATTGGCGCGATGTCCCTGTGCAAGATATTCCGCCATATCTTGGAGGTGGCTTGCTGCAGCTTCTATACCGGTTTTGAGAACCAGTTCCACATGTTCTGCTACAAGAATCCCATCCACCCCAACTTGACCAACCACCGTTCACTACAATCAGTTTGGGAGAAGAATACAATTCATTTACTATTTCTACATGCATTCAACCTGGTCGTTGCGGTGAGAGAACGAATTGTACACTTAAGGTGCCTCAATGCAGTTTCCAGCACTTTCCAAGACGTAGATTTTTGATGGGTCATAATTACTACCCTTTATCAATTGATGCTACAATCATGGTATCAAAAAACTGCCCAATCACTGGTGAACACGTTGGTATTATTTTTGTGACACAATAGGTTACCATAGCAATACTATGACCTGCTAAAAACACCCTTAATTTCAGCTTTAAGCGCTTATATTTCAAAAACGGCACAGTGAATTTTTTTCTTATTACAGAATTTTGATTAGTAGGATAAGATGTAACTTTTGGCAAAGTTTAAAAAAATTCTGTACGTGTGGTTCAGAGCCGTCTTAATTTTTGCACATTTTTTGGAGGTGGATTGCTGCAGCTTCTGTATCGGTTTCGAGAACCAGTTCCACATGTTCTGCTGCAAGAACTCCATCTACCCCAGCTTGACCAACCCCCATTCACTGTGTTGCAATGCAAAGTGATTTATTCAGTGAAAAGACGGGAAAAGAGATGGGAGTGAAGTCGACATCGTGAAACTCACCTGGACAGGGTTTGTAGCGACACAATTTGGATTGCCTCGATGACCCTTGGCAAGATCGCCCACAATACCTTGGGAATGGGTTTGTGCAGCTTCTGAAACGGCTTTGGGAAGTCATTCCACAACTTTTGTTACAAGAGTTCCATGCACCCCAGCTTGACCAACCGCCATTCACTGTGTTGAAAAACAAAACACCAGCCGTACCTCAGTGAATTGGAGAATAGCAATTAATTACTCGTATTTACAGGATTATTCACCGCCCTCGATTAAACGCTACAGATGGAAGGAAAAGAACCAATAAACGCCGCCCTCTAATAAACACCTCACCCAATCAGAAAAGTGCGGCGTTTATTCGAAGATTTTAAGAAAAAACAAGTACACGGTTAATTTTCTCAACGTTGATCACAAGCCAGAAAATTACAGTTCTATCTCAGCAAAGAAGAGAGACATTGGAACACGTTTTTGTTTTAAACTAGACGCTCCACGAGCGCAAACTGGGCTGTCTGTGGTACTTGTGACACAAAAATAGAGGGACTGAGTTGGGTGGCGTTGAACTGCAGCGTTCCAGTTATTATTTTTTTTTAAGTGGGGGGTCATTTAGACCATTCGAGGCAGTGGCCCTTTGGCTCGCATGTTCTCACGTTGATTAGGACCCAGAGGCGAATCCGGAAATTCCAGAAAGAGGGAGACCGAAGAAATTGCGTCGAGACTAGGCCCCCTCCCCCCAAATCAGCCCCTGATGTCCTGTCCCGTTTTCAGAAGACGTTTTCCTGCATGTCATGCATGCCTTGCAGCTGCACTGAGCAAACGTTTATTTCACACACTAAGGAGGGACGCTTCATAATTCCTCTTCTTTTCATTCTAATCTGATGGCAGGAATTTTTTTTTCTTTTCTTTTTTTTGGCATGACAGTACCTTAAAAGCCGGGAGTTAACAGTAAAAGGCAAGCTAAAAGATACCCTTGGTGCCAGAGGATTTTTTCTCAAGGTTGGAGAGACCTCACCGGTCAACGGTCGACCGTTAATCTGGAGTTGCGGAGCGTTTTCTACGACCTTGAAAAAATTTCTCTGGCACTCAGGGTAGCCAAAAGACAGATGAAGAAAAAAATAACATAGTTTGCATATAAAACTCTGATTTCCAATTCTCAGCGAAAGATTAAGGGCAATAGATCGTAAAAACACTAAAATTTCAACACTCTCTGACTTCCTTGAATCAAGAGAAATTAAAGGTCGATGTTCAGTTAAAAGGAAGAAATTGATCACGTGCTAGACATCCACAAAGGTGCACGTGATCACCTTGTGTCGACGTTCTTGCTTACATTGAAAATGAACTACAGGGAAGAATGTTAATCGTTCGTCGTTTTCAGAATAAAACAACGTACTTTTTAGCCGAGAAACTTCCGTCTTTCATTTTTTAATTTTGTTGCGATATCTGACTGAATATTTGCATTTCATCTGTCGGGGTCAGATAACCTTCTTTGCCTGTTTTAATCAAAAGAGAGATTGTAATTGAAAATCTAAACATCTATGAGATGTAAAAACACACTTGCGAACACGGCAACCTGAATTATCGCAAATCACAATGCTGACAAACACAAAAGCGAAAGAAAAGGTAAATAAATATGATTTTTTTTTACTATCTGAATGTTTTGGGTTAGATTAAAGCGATGCATGTATAATAATATTCTTGAAAAGTCTTCGTGTTCATGATCACCGTAAACAATCTCCGCACAAGTAAGTCGTATCAAGAAATTGGATTAACCAGGAACTTAAAGAAGTATTTTTGGCTTCATAAAAAAAAAACTTCGCTTTACACCACAGTGACAAAGCGGATCTTTTTCTGACGTTAAAAAGTATAGCTACCTATTAATAATTTGCCAGAAAGAGCACGACTTTCTGTCATCTTTAGGAAAACTGCTCGTGGGGTGTCAATTTCAAACCACGTATGCAAATTTATTAAGCTCGAATATCACACAACACGATGAATCAACAAAGGCCGAAAATATCACAAAAACCTTTTCTAGCAAAAGGTTTTATTGAAACAAACAACGTATTTGCCATTAGAGGCAAAAAAAGCCTTCCTACTTCATTGCGTGCGTGAAAACAAGAAACCCACTTCGTGTCAAATCAACTGTACGCAACAAAATGAATTCAGGATCAAGCCCCTTTCTGAGGAATTTTTTTCTTAAATAATGGAACAAAAAAGCTTTCTTTCAAAATAATTTCTTGACTAACTGACTAACGAGAACAAGCTTTCTTTCAAATAAATCTTCACTGTCACACTTCCAATTATGTTTTATCTGAAGACAGAGCAGTGTTGAGTACGAAATAAATGTGAGAGATGCGACTGCAGTAAACACGTACAGATGCACTCAAGGCGTTCGATTCCCTCATACATAATTTGCCATTTGGTTTCAGTGTTGTACATAACATCGCAATTAGTAAAAATTTAATTTAGAAACAAAGGTCACTCAGTTGATACGGAGATCAAATTGTTGCCGAAGTCCATTAGTCGTCGCTTTTAAGATTCCAGACATTTATCTTTCACCCCCTGTCTTGTTTATACAATTGACTTTTCATTCTTGAGCTCCATAAGAGTATATTTTGTTTAAAGATCCACTAAAACGCCATTCGCGTTACAACGACTTTCGATGCCATTGCAGGTTAATTAAATATTCTACTGTCTCCACCGGAAAAAATCTACGCATTTCTACCACCCCCCTAACAAAATTACGCGCAGATGACTCTATCCACAAAGACACTAGTTTGCATGGGAGTGTCAGGAAAGACTTTTCCCGACATGGAAAAAAAAGCGACTAAAGGCCACCCATTTTCCGACTGGTTTGCCATACTGGCAACCCAGTAATAATATTAACAAATGATCTATCGTTATTGTCGTCAGTGACTTAAAGTGCCCCTGTGACCAAAAAATCAATTCATATTTTTCTTTGGATTTCAAAACTATGTTAACAAAACACTAAGTGACCTACGTTTTAAGCCTTGATTTGAAGGCTCTCTTTATTTTAACTGTAATTTTCCTATTTAATGGTCCGCCATTACTAACATTATGTTCTTGCAATTGAGAGAGCTGGATCGAGGAGAAACGACGTCAAAGGCTCACTAGTTTAAGAATGCAATACGTGTGTACGCCGCAGAATTAATATGCAGCACGGGGATTTTGGGCTTTCAGACTTTTAAACTCACGCTTTGCATATATAATAAGCTGCGTTCACACGCTGAAATTTTAAGCTAGGGAGCCTCTGACGTCACTTTTCCCTGGATCCAACCGTCTGAGGTCCAATCGGTCAGTTTTGAACGTGAGTAATGGCGGACCGTGAAATCCAAAACTTACACTCAAAGTAAACGGCCTTTGGATAAAAATCAAAGCTCAAAATTTTGCCAGTCAGGTGTTAAGCAAACACACTTTCAAAATCTGAAGGAAAAAAGGAAGTGGCTTTTTTGATCACAGGGGCACTTTAAGAAATATGATTTTCAAATAAACGCCGCATCGGACGCGCCCAAAAGTTAAAAAACGCCGCAGCGCTTAATGAAGTAAATACGTAACGAAAGGAAATTCAATTGGGAACGTCTCAGTCCTTCTTACCGCATCCTTGCAGGAGATTTGACAAAAGCACGGCACAGTTAAAGATGAAGCTTTGATTCAGACGCCAAACCGTTCACAGGCCGAAATTAAGACATCATTTTGAACTATCATATAACTTTGGCAAAAATTACAACGACAGGACTAGCAGAATAAAGTTCGGCTTCTAAATCTAAAAAGGGAATTTTGTCCAAGGGGGGCACAATTTATCAGACGTACGTCGGCCGCGTTGAGTTCCGAGATTAGGGACTTTAAGGACGTTCGTCCCCCATAGCTACTGCGCATTTTTTTCGCGCATGTCACGCACACGTCATGCATCGTAGACCACGAAGGTAAACACGATGCTAAGGGCGGGTACATTTTCCACAAGAATGGAACATGAAAGCATGTGGCATCATGGGATAGTCGCGCAATGGCGTGACAGTGCAAATAAACAATCGCTATGAGAACTTCGCAGGGATTTTACTCTCTTGAATGCTCGGTGACCCCTATTTCTTTCCGTAGACCACTTCCTTTCCTTATTTTGTCCATTTTAACAAAAAACCAAAGAAATCTGTACGTGAGAAGTTACAAATATTTCAAGGTCTGTTTCACCGCAGAAAAAGATATCAGCTACAAAAGTTTGTTTAGTTATATTAGTGATGTTGAACTGAGTACGTTTACCTGGTCTACAAGCTACTGGGTGATTTGACCAGGCACCTTTGGCACGAGCTGTTGCGTCATACAGGTTACACCACTCTGACTGATTTGAAGGGTTTACCGTCTGATGATTGTAGTCTTGGCCTTGTGAATGAATCATATTGTCAGTGTTTGATTGTATTTATGTTATTCATGGTCGCAATGACCTATGGGTGCCCTAACACAGTTACATTAACTTGTAGCAGAAGAACATGACCTTGAAACCTGTAAATTGCAACTCTTATCCTTGGAACAAAGCTGGGGGTTTTAGGACACCAATTTATTCCCAAATGTGGGCAAAAGAGAGATCGATGCTGCACGCGCGACAAAATGCACGAGCTGCGTTGCATCTAAATAAAGGAAATTTTTAAACTAAAAAACCCCAGCTCTGAACCAGAGTTAATTTAAACGCTTTGAGGTCATGATCTTCTCTTTGTAGTCAAGATCGTGCAACTAAACTCAATTCACTCAGGTGCTTGGCAAGTCGAAACCCCATTTTAGTGTTATCACCATAGTACGAGGACATGCTAAGAATATATATTTTTGAAAATCTGTTGATGTTGCGCACTATCGACTCAGATAGAGGTAGGTGTGGCATGAAAATTTTACGTGCTCTAATTTTTACGGATTGGTCCCGATCCGCAAAAATTAGTTCCTTTAGAATAAAAAACCCGCAAAATAAAAGGCCGCAGAAATAAACTCCCTTCGGTCAAATTAAAAGCTTCGCTTCTAATAGACGTGCCACTTGGCGATATACACTAGACTTAAACGAAAACATTAACACGATTTGCCATTGGACATGCGGGAATATGTGACGCATACAAAACAATATGTAAAGTGTACAGCATTGGCACGAATGGGTCATCTTAAGAAACACCATTTGCTAGGGCCTCTGCAAACCTGCAAACCAGCAAACCGTATTAATCAAACAGTGTTTTGTTGCATGGTAGGGGTAGGCTTTTTGTTTTGTTTTTTTTTGTTGTTCGGTTCCTTTCGCCCAGTATTGAGTAGTACAGTGATACCGTATGTTTCTCATATGGTATGTAAGTCGCGCCAAATGTTACTCATCATACCGTACAATAAAGCCCCGTTTACACAAGCAATTTTATGTGACAACTTCAAATGGCAAATATGTTTGATCGTGTAGATGGCAAAACAAATAATTGTTGACAATTCGCAGTTAAGTGCGTCAGCAATGCCTTTGGACGACGGAGGTAAAGCAGAAACAAGGCAAGGTTGCCTGGTCGTTTTCCAATGGCGCTCACTGAGAGGCAGGAATTTGTCACATTTTATGGGATGAGTAGTCTACTCGAGCAATTTTTCGTATTTGACAACTTATATTTTTCGTGCTACATTGTATCAATTCAGATATTCGTTTTGACGATGGGCTAACGGTCGAAAGGTCAGCTTCTTAATCATCCCAAGGGTAGAGTTTTTCTGTTACCAAAATTTCCGTGTTTTTAACTGTTACGAACTCAGCGCCACAGCTTCTTCATAGACTAACTTTATTAGCCATTCGTATATAAATTAGCTTGGGTATCATCTCCAACCAATATAATCCGGGTTGGATTTTCGAACGAATTCGGCTGGTATGGTCTATTCCTTTCAAAGGGGCTGGTAAGTGTTATTCTCTCTAACTGCGCATCGCTTGGGTATCCGAATCATTTCTATGCTTAGCATTGACACCTGGTAGCTATTTTTACGATTTTTTGTCCTGTTATTCACTGGACAAACCATCTTGATTGCTTTGTTCGGAGTTAGTGCCCTTAACCGGGCAGCATTGAGCGAATGTAAATTGTTTTGAGAATATTAGTTGCTGCTTTTATGCCTAATGGAGTTTTTGCTGGTTTTACACTTTTGGCTTAACCGCCGATAGTATTTCGCATGAGTGTTGTTTTACTACAGTTTAGGATTGCTTTTGGTCTGGAGCACATTACCCGGAGCCGGTGCAGGGACGGCGCAGTGGTGAGAGCACTCGCCTCCCACCAATGTGGCCCGGGTTCAATTCCCAAATCCGGCGTCATAAGTGGATTGAGTTTGTTAGTTTCTCTACTCTGTACTGAGAGGTTTTTCTCCGGGTACTCCGGTTTCCCTTTTTCTCAAAAACCAACATTTGACTTGATTTGCGTTATTTGTTGATTTCAGTTTACAGTGTCCCCAATTAGTGCTCCAGCGCTAGAACGACTAGACACTTAAATAAAGTTGCTTTCCTTTTCTTTTTCCTCTTTCTTCTATATTAACCCTCTGTTAACCCAGTCTCGTGTCTTTTTATTTTTAGAAGCAAATACCAGGGGGGTTTTCACGAGTGTTTCCACAATAGCCAATCACAAGAGACCTATGGTCGGCCACTGATTACATCGCGTGCAGCACATCCAAAACAGGAAGGTATTTCAAAATGATGAAAAGATATAGCAGTTTTAAAAATAAGATAGGGGACAAGGTTGACTGAAGGGTATAATACATATGGAGGCTCCACGTAATGGGCTCCAGTTTTAGCAGACATACCTCCTATCTTGCACGTGCATACATTTGTAAGCCCAAATCCTGTCTTAAGACTGCAACCATTGCCATTACAGTACTGACAAAGCGAGTTACACGTGAAAGGTGTGGCCGTGCAATGCCCACTTTGACACGTGTCACCACGTGTGCACTGATCACCATCATTACATGCCACGCCCTGACGATTTGACCACGTGCTCGTGCTTATACTTGGATCACACCACTGACAGACAGAAAGAAAGAGAAAAGAAAGGTAAGATTTGTCATTTCTAGGAATTTTATCGCAAAGTAGTGTGTTCTTTTCTTAGCCTCCAACAGAACCCGTTGTTGTGCGCTAGTGTTGAATGAACATAGCCTTTTTAAGGCACTCACTGCATTGCCATCATCTTGCACAGGAGATCATTGGCTTCTCCTCAGGCCCAAGTCTGCTTCTTTACTTCAAGATGCGAGCAAAACATCAAGCGTCCTCGTTTCCGCTAAATACAACTGCATTGCAGCTTCAGTTCTTCGTTGAAAACCTTTTATCCTCCGATCCGACTCAAAAATTGCAGCAGTCGCGTTGCTGCAAAGAACTAAAGAAGCTATTTTTTCAGCTCATTGTTATTTATAGCTCATAAACGTTACTTAATGACTTAATCAGCCTGATAGTTCTGTGGTGTTTTCCATCGGCGAAGACTTTTTTCTGTTTTAAAATGTAAAACAAAATTAGCAATTCTGCGAATTCGACTGACGATTATGAAGAGACTTCACACGTTCACCCCAGCTGGGAGATGATAGTTCGTAAAGCCCATTCATTTGATCCGCACGACACTTTTTAGCAACTCGCAATGAAGTAAGATACTGCTGATAGCGTCGCAAAAGGCCCTTGAGACCTGTTCTTCTATTACCTGACAAGGTTTTCCTTGCCTCAGGTGATTCTGGGCGTAACAAGTCCTTTGGCCACCAGTCATGATTACACAGTAACCCGCTTTTAAGGGACAACCGCTACCATCATGTGTTTCGCAAGGAAGGCAGTTGTAGGGTTTACCAACGCAAGTCCCGCCCGAGCAACGATCATCTTTGGTATTTAAGTTGTTGTCACTGCATGACAAATTATTGTTATTGGTCCACTGATTGTTGTTGTTACTGTCACATTTTAAAATATGAAATAAAAAAGTTTTAGAAGTTGGTCAGTGACGTAAGTGTTTTGTCGTGGTCGTTGTCGTCATCATCATTACCACCATTTTTAAAAATTTATTTTCTATTACCGGTACCTGACACGGGTATCCCGGCCGTATATCACCATGACTAGAGCACACTTTCTTCCAGCCTTCTTGAATAGCGCAAAATCCCGTCTTCACGTGGCACGCTTCGTTGTAACATTCTTCGCAGGACAGACATGTGAATGGCGTTCCAGCACACGATCCATTCGAGCACCTGTCGTTTCTGGTGCAAGCAACACCGTCGTTACAGGGCAAAGCGTTATTGTTCGTCCAGGCCATCTTGTTGGTGCTTTGACAATCCTGTTAAGAAGGGAAAATTATTGATAACTTGATGGGACAAAACAAATACTTTTAACTGAGCAAGAATTATTTCAGGAGATGGCTGGGCAATCTCAGCATTTGTTTTTCTTTTATTACAGGTTGAAGTACTTGTTGGATAGTGTTGAAAAATCTCTTACTTCGAAGGTGAAACCTTGAAATGGAACTTTTGACAAGAAAATCATCAAAACGTTACACCCAGGATGAAGTTTGCTTACCTTAAATATATATCTCAGTTTCTGTTTTAACAACAGCAACAACAACAACAACAACTACTGAAAGTACAATCTAATCAACACTGGTACCTTGTTCCCTGAGGGTCGGGTGCTTTTAAGTAGAAACAAAGTCAAGGACGCTGGGAATGATGATCGAAAAAACACTTCCTTTCTTCTTCATACTTTGAAAGTGTGATTGCTGAACACTTCACTTTACTTTGAGTGGAAGTTTTGGATTTCACGGTCCGCCATTACACACATTCAGACGTCAGAGGGTAATGACGTCATTTACTCGTGTAAACGCAGCTTATTATATATGCAATACACGAGTTTTAAAGTCTGACAACTCCCGCGCTGCATATTAAATTTTCATTAAATTCGGAACTGTTTTAATTACCGAACGACAGGATTTTGTCCCAGTTTCTACAAACGACCGACCAAATCAGTTTCCATATAAGGTCATACGGTATATGATCTGATACAGAAATTGATTTTATCAAACGAGTTGGTAAAGGTCGAATAACCACCGTGAAAGATTTGGAAAGCTGACGTTTCGAGCGTTAGCCCTTCGTCGGAGGGAATAGAGGAATTGTGGTTGTTGTAGGTTTATATGTGTGCGGAGGATCTTTGCTATTGGTAGAAATAGGGTGACGTGAATTTGTTAATAGAATAATGGAATGAGAGGCGTTCATTGATTCCGTGTGGATAGAGTGGGCCCAGTTGAAAAATAAATTTTTGTTAGAGATTTTTACGGCTTTCTGTGTTTCCGTGGTGAAAGGATAGGCCGAAAATAGTCACACTCTGTCCACACGGAATCAATGCACGCCTCTCATTCCATTAATCTATTCACAAATTCACGTCACCCTATTTCTACCAATAGCAAAGCTCCTCCATACACATATAAACCTACAACAACCACAATTCCTCTATTCGCTCCGACGAAGGGCTAACGCTCGAAACGTCAGCTTTCCAAATCTTCTACGGTGGTTATTCGACCTTTATCAACTCGTTTGATAAAATCAATTTCTGTTTCAATCTCCCTGTTAAAAATAGATTTGACATAAATAAGCATACATTACGTGTGGCGGGAAGAAAGTCACGTGTAGAAGGACTTATAGTTTGAGTGTTGATCGATCGTCGGATCGCTTCGAGTGTCAAGTTGAGTATTGAGTTTTAGATTTCAACCGTGCTTAAGGCCTGAAACGGTCGAGTGAAGTGGTAATTCGTATGGAAAATTGTAAAGAGATCATTCACCAGGAAATGAATTAAATATACCATAAAGATTCATTACACTCCCACCGACGCAGTACCACAGTTTCTTTAGAAACTA
>NC_090870.1:10546895-10559395 GCF_036669935.1 Montipora foliosa | reverse complement strand
GGAGAAAACATGTTATATGCAGCGGTCACTGGAGCTCGGGAAAACGAGAGAACAAGAATCATTTGCCAGACACAATTTGCCCGAAAGAATATGCTCCTAATCTGGAAAACAAGTACTCCATAAAACCACCGAGGGAATTAAAAGGGTTAAATTCACTGTACAAGAACGGTTCGTACATTAAATGTTTTTACTTACATATATGATTCATATTTGATTATTAAATGCATGATATGCTTGCTGGTAATTTACTTATTTGCTAAATTTCAGAGTATTGTATTACTATTAACAGTTTAGAATAAACTGACTTAGCAGGCAGTTTCTGAAAGTGCTCTTAAGCTTTTTTTCATAGTAGTTTCCTCTTTTAAAGTTTCTGTGTTGCTTTGCATGGTTTACATTTATATTAATTTCATCAACCTTGTTTAGAAATTATATAAAACCACGATGAATCAAAATCTTTGTTTCCCTGAAAACCCAGGGGTGATGGTAGCCTTACTTGCTGTTATTACCAGTCCTCAGGTTAAGCCATGGCAATCAGAAGTGTTTTGTTGAACATCAATGTATCTTCCAATTGTAAATCATTCTAGTTAGTCTGACTCATCTTAACAACTCTTGAGTTTTATCTGCACAAAATATTTGCTGTTGCTCTTGACATTCTGAAGTAGGCTGCTCCTGTGTGCAATTCTCTTGGTTGAGGTTCTTAGAATGATTGGCTATCAATGAGGAATGCCATTTATCCTCACCCTCAGAAGGTGTTTTGGAGTTTTGTTCTAGGTTAGCTGGAGGATTTAGTTTTGTATAGTCATGTTCGTTTTGTTCTCTTTTCAGATACTCATTTTGTAGGACAATGGTAATACAATCCTGAGTGTCTTTTTTAAGAATTTCTCTATAGTTTTAAGAAAATTATTTGATAAATTGATTCTGCGTTTAGACAGGCCATCTACTACTTGAGAGCTCATGGATGAAATATCACGTTTCAGCCAGTCACTGTTTTCATCACTTACATCTCCAGCTACAACGTTTTTCTTTGATTCACATGTCTTGCTGATTTTGCATTTCTAAGATATTTGAGTCTGATTGAGCTGCAGCCTTCAAGTTAGCTTTTGCCTCTTTCCTTTTCTTTAAATTTGGTGGATGCCACTTTTGAGTAGCTTCTGTGTACAAATTAAAGACAAAAAAGCCTTTTATGTGTTGTGAAGTGTCCCAACTGAAAAAGTATAACAATAACTTGACAACAGAGGCCACACTTTCCGACAGCACATTCGAAAAAACCTTTCTTAGGAACATTGTCGATGAACAAAACAGTAGCAGTTCGTATAACTTCAGAAGAAAAACTTTTTAATATGCTTGACTTGATAAATAACTGACTACCATCTTTGAAAACCTTGATGGTTTTCATTCATCTTGAAGAAAGCGATGAGCTTTGCGAAATTGTCCTATCATTCCCTATTGTCTATTTAACAGACTGATATCTCCTGATAACGTCTTTTGAAATCTTGGGAAAGAGGGAAGTATTGCATTTCCATCCAGCTGTTGGTAGTGGGGTCTCCTATCTCGAAAGGGCTGCCGCCTTAAAGCTCTTCTTGACAGAGATCGTCGAGCAAAGCTAGGTCATCTTTAAATGGTAATATTTTTTGTAACAATTCACTTTTAGTCGCAGCAGTTTTAAGTTTAAGACTATTACAAAGTTCTCCAAAGTTTTTTGCGTTGAGCGATTCAAGACAATCATCATTTATTATTTTTTTTAATGCTGCAAAAATCATTTTGGGCGAGTCTTACTTTCATATTTCCGCCATCTTTTTTCACTTCCGTCCGGCAAAACTGATAGTTAGTGCCAGGCTCCCACGGTATGAAATCAGGCAATGAACTCGGCATCATTCTCAACAATCCAAGCCCTTTGTTTGTCTACATTTTCATCGAGTGATTTGACTTTGTTTGCCAATGCTTTCTTTAACTGAAGAAGCAAATCCAACATTTAGTAGAACCAGGTGAATCGCTCTCGCTCAACTTACGTGATTCTAAACAGCCAATTGGATCGTTTGCTTTCCCTCACCGTGCTTTGTGAGAACTTTGTAGTCAATCTCAAATAAAACATGCTGTATCGCCCAAGTTGTTGTCGCTATGTTATAAAAGAATTGGTTCATGCTTTTAGCTGTGCATATATCGAGTTATGGATGCACCTGGGAGTTTGCTAAGCACTCGAGAAGCTAGATAGCCTCGTGCGACTCTTACGCTTCTCTCGTGCCCAGCAACCTCCCGCGCGCATCGATAACTCGATATACGCACGGTAAGCATGAAGCAATTCTTAAATAGTACTGAGGAAATTACGTATTATGCACAATATTATTAACGGGAGATGGGTCCGTGCACAGTTCGGCCAAACAGTTTTTTTTTTCATTATCCAAGAAATAGAAAAAAACAAAATTACCTCGAAATGCACCGTTTTTCCTTTTGACTATTTTTGAGAAGAGTCCAAAATCGGAATGTTTGGTCAATGGTAGAAAAGTTAATTTTTTGGCAATCATCTCCCTAAGTTATTCATTTTTTCATTTTTGGTAAAAAATGAAAAAAATAGAAAATTAAAAAAAGAAACGAAACTTATTTAACTCAAATTTCCATTTTATATTTTCTTTAAAAATAAAGAAATAGACAAATGGACATGCTTTTCAAAAAAATCTCTATTTTTTTCATTTTTTGACTCAAAATGGAAAAATTAACAAATAGAAATGCATTTTAGTAAATAAGAAGTAAGTCTGTTTAAGAGCCAAGTGGGCCATCAGAGCCGGAGCTTATCCCCGTTTCTGTGGCATGAAGTGACTAGGAGTATTTTTTACTCCCCCCTGGATGGGATGCCTGTCCATCGCAGGGTTTCCCCCAGCATTTCGCCGGTACCCATTTATACACCTCAGTGGAGAGAGGCACCGTAAGAGTCAAGTGTCCTGCCGAAGAACGCAGCACAATGTCCCCGGCCAGGACCCGAACCCGGACCACTCGATCCGGAGTCGAGCACACTAATTGTAATGTCTCTTTAATACAAAGCCTATTTTTTCTCGTATAGTTCGTTAGCCTTTTAGTATTTGTATTCCCTTGTAATTTACACTCGTTCATTAGTCCGCTTCAGCGCCCTTTATGTTCCTTTTCGTAGGATATGTTGTTATCACCTTTAATTAACACTTAAGTTTTGCCGTATGTAAATTTTAATCTAAGTCTCTTTATAAGTTAAGTTCAACAAAAGTTTCAGTTGGTTCCTCGCCGTCCTTGCTGTTCCAGCAATTGTTAAGAGTTTCGTCCTAGTTTTACGGTTTTTTAACGCTTCTTTCGGTTTAGTTATCCTGTAATTCCATGTTTGTAAACGTTTCGTTTATTAATCTTGTTCTTAGATATTTACCAGCGACAACATATACGTTGCATTGGAGTCAGTATTATTGCTGGAGTGCTAAGTCGAATGGTCCCTGACCATTTCACTAACCATGAGGCCACCGCGCCTCCCGAAATGCATTTTAGTCAAAGGTTATATTTTTCCGATTTGCGGTACGAAATTTTAAAATTTGTTTCTTGTAGCGTTTGCGTTTTTCAAATACTTGTGAAATGTTCGTGGCTAGTCTAAGTATTTGACAATTGCATGTTTTGCTTTTGTATAAGTTTGCGTTTTTCTCTTTTTACGTCAAATTTGAAAACTCAAAATTTTCAGTGACTTTGTTCGAATAATCTGAAGAGAGTTGAAGGCACTAAATTCGCATAACTGAAAGAGAGTTCGCTCAAATGTATGAATGGCAGAGCTTCAACGAAGTGACTGGGGATTTGTCGATTTCTGAGCGTGAAACGTTTGAAATTAGGCGGGAATCGAAGAACTTGTACGTGTCTCTGAAATTCAAGAACTTACAGTTGGTAGATAGCTACGTAGGTAGGTAGGTAGGTAAAACTTTATTTAAAACAAGCTTGCCACGTCAACTAAGCTGATCTCCACAAGGGGCGTGTGGTTACAGATACCAAGAGCCCATTACCAGTGATTAGCCAAGAGTGAGAATCTGGTATCAGGTTTGTTTCCATCTGCGTCAGCATTAATGTGCCAAGCTTCGAATTCCAAACAACGGCGTTGATGGTGGTGAAATTGGTGGTGATAATTGTAAATCACCCCATGCAATTGTGTGGTTAGTTAGGCAAGCATGCCCTGACAAAGCAGAGTTTTCCTTGCAAAGAAAAACCTCCTCTGCTCTGGATGGAGTAAACAGCGTCAGTTCTTTGTTCGCTCTATCAGTACGGTATTCATAGGTTTGGCAAAAATATGACCTAGCGTCTGAAAGTGTTTTGAGCAACATTTCCACCTTTATATGGCAAACAAGATGGTGAGATTCAAAAGCTGCGAGATCATATTTGTAAGTGTGTGGGAGTTTTCGGTCAACACTAGTAGCTAAATTGCCCCGGTCCCCAATGGTAGGCATTGAATCGCGAAGAGACAAGCATCCATTAGTTTCACGTCCTACCGACGGTCAACTGAATAGACGGCTCCACTGAATTTAAATACAACAGAAGGCGTTCTACTGCATTGCATTCCCGGGTATCGCTCAGATGACATCACATAAAAAGTACCCGGATGTGTCGTGGCATTCTGGGCGATGGACACCTCCATTCATGTTTTAAAGGTTTCACGCTCAGAAATCAACAAGTTCCCAGTTCCATTGTTGTAGCTCTGCCCCTCCTACATTTGATCGAACTCTCTCTTAACAAGTACAAGGAAGGATTACGTTTTTGCAAACGTTGGCTGTGTAGCACTTATATTAGGACAGAGTTAACTGATTAGAGTGTAATGAGAAGTGCTAGTTTTCTACTCCATATGAACCATGTGAGCATTAGCCCTACTAAATGGACATGGACCCACGCAAGGACAGAGAAAAACTCTGACCAGAATGGGAATTACTAGCACTTCTCATTACACTCTAATCAGTTAAGTCTTTTTTAACAAGACGTTCTTTAAAGCGTTTACTCGGAATACCATGTTGCGTATAGGGTGATACATTTTGGAAGAGTTAAAAAAAAACTCCAAGAATTGAATAGACTAAAGCGATGTTCAAATTGCTAAGTACGGAACAAAAGAAGTAAATTTTTCTGCAGCCATTTGAAGTCTGGAGGGCTCATGACAACGGATAACGTTTTGGTGAACATCGCTTAGTGTTTACAGTCACCAAGCTAAAGTAGAAGTTTGATTTGGTGCAGGGCTGTGTTTTTTTTTGTTGTTATTGGAAAACGTAGTTTTGTCATAGAGGGAACAGAAATGTATTGCTCCATGGGGTCAAGTGAATTGATTTTAGCCAATGAAATCACCGCCTCGTAATTCTATTGTCCATTTTGCTGCACCGAACAAACTCAAACGAGATTATAACTCGGATACATTTCAGGTATTCCGAGTAATTATGTGAATTTAGTGCCTTCAACTCTCTTCAGATTATTTTAACAAAGCCGCTGAAAAATTATTAGTCAACGTAACCACATATATAACCGCAACGCTTTTAGTAGTTTAATCTTGTGTTATCTACACGTTAGTGGAAAACCGCTCAGGAAATCACCGTAGTTTGTATAATGGTATTTTGCCAAATATAAAAGCTACCTTCATTCCATTGTTTCAGAAATTGTGTATATGCGGAAATTTTATTCACGAACTCTAACTTGAAAATGACCGTGGAGCGGTCGAAACGTCGTTCTTATTTTTTATCGCTCGTTTTTATAACTAAATGTTTTGGTAAGAACTTATTACTTCGTATTTTGAAATGATTTATGTGGTATAATACTTCCTTTCAGGAAAATAGCTTTGGGTCAATGTATAGTGGGGAAAGCCGTCGTCAGAAGGCTCGTATACACCGATAAGAAATCAGATAATCATTCAAGTGTATGAAAAACTTATGATAATCAGGTCAGTTGAATTGATTGAAACTAAACATGCAATATAAACCATACATTACGGAAGACAGTGAACACACCTCCACGACTAAATAGCTAGAGCCAAGGCTTTCATGAAACCTTGGCTCACTGGATTTTACGGTAATCAAATGTCTGTGATGTTACGGGTGAAACTGCATGCAATGGCTGTTTCCAAGCTGTTTCAAAATCACAGCCCCGAGAAATAATAGCCGTATATACACTTGCATTGTTTTAAAATACCATGAAATGAAAAGCAAAGCAAGATTTCTCTGTCATCTACCGCATTCTCGTAGCTCGTGCATTCATCCATCCGTATTTTTGGTTTCTTACATCAAATTTTACAGCTTTGGGTTCTCCCTTCGTACTCCATTTTGTTTGTTGGCAGTTGTCGTACCCAGATTTCTCTCACCATCCTCAATTGGACAAATTTGATCACGTGATCTGCTGTGTGCCAGGGTCTTCTCCCGACCCGCCGCCATATTGAAAGCCGAAAAGACCCTGGGAACGAGGTTGCAGCTGGTTTTCACTCATCCTCGGAGACCCAGGGGCAGATCGCGGAGGCAAGGGGAAGTCTAAATGGGCAAAAGAAAATGGCGACAAAGAAAAGCATAGTAGGGCGAGAAGAGCACCTGGGGACACTTTCTTACCAGATCAGTTCCAAACAGCAGGGGTAGTTCTCAATTCTGATTGGTGCCAGAAATTCTTTGTGTTTTTCTGCCCAATCAGAGGTCAGCAGGCCGTGAAGTCGTTTCGTGTCTTGTTACACGAAAATAACTTGATCGCCATACTCGCCTGGTTCGTTTGGATGGGTTTTGCTCGAGGAGAAAGTCTCAATCACAGCACAAAATGTACAAAAAATCGTTCGGGATATCGGCGGAGAAATACACTGGACCTTTCGCAGGTATCGTTACAGTCGCGTATTTCCAAGTGTGCGAGGTTTTCTATTCAATAACAAACCGGCAGGTTCACCTAAATATCAGAGATGTGTTGTTTGGCATTATCACTTCAAAATGCATCTTGCTCAATTACTTGTTAATCAAAGGAAAATTGTACCTTTGGGATTGTAGAAGAAACAAAGTTCACCCTAGCATACATGACTTTCAAACAAAAGTAAAAAGCAAATATGAAATAGAAAAATATATATGCGCAAGAGACAATAAAATAAGAGAGTTTTACAGTAAATGAACAATAGCATAACATCCTGTTTAAGTCAATCGTAATTTATGTAATTGTTTTTTCTTTTTTTTTTTGAATGCATGTACTGTATAAGTCATTATTTTATAATTATAATTTAAGGATTTATATGTATATGTATGTATGTAGTTATGAATGTACGTATGTAGTAAATAGCAAACGTCAATGTATATGTAAAAAAATAATAATAATTAAAAAAATTATTTAAAAAAAAAGTGTGCGAGGTTTTTGTAAAGATGTCCTCCCCATTCACCTAAAATAACAGTGATTAATTTTGATCTAACAATTGAATTATTTTTATTCTGCCCCCTTTTCCTGGTCGAGGTATTTCTAGATTTCTTACATGAATTGCTGTGGCAGAAACTTTGCTAATATCGAGCAACTCTTGATCGCAAGGGCTACTCTGGTATGTCGAGCACACAGCATACAGCACGACTTTATGTTCTCTTCACGATATTGTTCACGATGAGCCACCCGAAAAAAACAGTTGACGACTGAAGTCGAGTGCGTTCTTACGTTTTTGTTAACAAAAAGAGAAAGCGAAGCCTTTATGGTGAATTTTTGAGAATACTTGAAGAAGTTTTGGATCAAAATTAAAAGTCCAGGCACATGATCCATGGTCTTTCTCGTGGAAAGGGCAAAATCAATCTGGAAAAAAAAAGTCGTTCTTTTGCCATTTCAGCAAACCATTTGTTGAATAGGAGACATCCCCTTTCTCCTTTGACATCGAGCCAAGGGGATGCATAAACTGCTTGTCACTTTGACAAGAAAAAGTGTTATAGAATTCCCTTTGAAAATGTACCAATTAAGCAAATTCCACCATCCTCGGTGGTGTCTTGTCCTGGTGAGTTAACAAATCACCATAAGGAAAGCACCCAAACACCAAAATCAGGTTGCCGCTGCTTTCCCAAATCAAGCAAAGAAACATCTGTCAAGGTATGCACATTTCCGATAATTATGTATATATACACACACTGTATGTCGATGTAGAAACACATGTTTTATTACACTGACAGTGTACTAGAAAATAAAATTTGCCATCGTTGTAATGGCATATCCTTAAGTTTCAAGTTTATTGTGAGTTACTTAGTTTAACTTATTACACAAGATGCCATATCCTTATTCTTTAGGAGGCTTAGAACAGGTTTTCAACCGAGTGCTCCAGCTTAATGCCACACAAGCCACCCCAAAGGATAATGAATCAAGATTATACAACCGGAAATAGAGTTTGTTAGATTTTTTCAGGTTTATCTCTAGTTCGTCCAGTGTCCTTCCCTGATTTGTTTGGAAACAAGTGAGAAGCGTTATTTTGCATTCTTAAAGGGAATTTTCAAAAATTACGCAGTGGAGTTTTTTCATCTTTCAGCGTTTTCATAAATATTTTGAACTCTACTTCAGTTTAGTTCTCACATCATGTCCTGGGTCAGGGAATTGTGATATGATTTTGAAATATAAAAAAACAAAATACTGCTCACTGAATTGGTTTTCGAGATACTTTTCAAAAACCAAGTTTCCAAGGGTCTTTGAGTAGCACTGTACCATTACCATACCAACAGTTGGGACCCAGCAAACACCCTTTAAAACATTGCCTCACAATAGTACTACACAGGTATGAACCTGTTGCCCTTTTGTAAGGATTGGAGTAATCTTTTTCCATTGGACACAGGACTATTAGGAGTGAAAAATCCTTTCAAGCTTCCTTAAACTGAGAAAATAATTTATCTTTTTATCTGTGACCACATTTCTGTCATCCTGTAGAGTGCTCTTTTACCTCTTCAATTGTCTATCTAGATTATGTAGCAGTGACATTTTGCACTTTGCCTGAGTATGATATGATATTTATGCTGATTTCAAAACCCAAGCTGCTGGACACAGTTGAACAGCAATGATAGTAATTATTATTATTGTTCAACTGTGTCCAGGTACTTACTTGTACTACAGAAAGAGTATGCTGTTTCCTACTTTCTTTGGGAAATATCAAATAGTACATCAAATCAGTTAATAATGGTTAATTTTTTGCAGTTCTATTTTGTTTCCCTAAACTGAATTATTGTGCTACTTTTTCTGATGTGTCCAATAAAGCTGAAGGTGAAGATTTTATATCTGCAGAGGTACAACTCAGAATATTATGTACTACCTGGATCCAAACTCATTTTATTATTGGAGAAGATTTCTTTCAGCATTGTTTTAGAAACCTCAGGACTTTGTTGTTGTTGTTATTACTGTCTAACACACAGCACACTTGTATTAAATATGAAATAGCAAACAAGAATTTTTCGTTAGAGCAAAATTACTGTTGCGTTAAACACTAATGACAACCCAACTTACGGTGCTCATAAAATATTCACAGTCTCTTTCCTATGTTCTTTGCAACTGTCTTTAATTCAGATTACTGTCCATTATCCAAGTAAAATTATCTCAAAGGACTTGCCAGCACATTTGCACAGCCTGGGTATTGCCCTTTTCAAGGCTATTAAAGAACACATCTGCTGTTACTTTGGCAGCATTCAGAAGCAAACGTTTGGTCTCGAGATTAACAAAGTTTCAGCCACAGCAACTGATGCAAGAAATCTAGAAATACCTCGACTAGGAAAAGGGGGCAGAATAGAAATAATTCAATTGTCAGATCAAAATCAATCACAGCATTTTAGGTGAATCGGGGAGGACATCTTTACAAAAACCTCGCACACTTGGAAATACGCGACTGTAACGATACCTGCGAAAGGTCCAGCGTATTTTTCCGCCGATATCCCAAACGATTTTTTGTACATTTTGTGCTGTGATTGAGACTTTATCCTCGAGCAAAACCCATCCAAACGAACCTGGCGAGTATGGCGATCAAGTTATTACTGGGTTGCCAACCCAGTCGGAATCTGTCTTTAATTTCGTCGTTTTTTTATTTTTCGTTTTCTTTTTTTTTTTTTTATTTTTTTCCGTGTCGGTAAAAGTCCTGCCTGTCACTCCCCTGCTAAGTGGTGTCTTTGTGCATAGAGCCTTCTACGCGTATTTTCTTAGGATCGAGAGGGTAGTGGGAAATGCGTAGATTTCTCTGGTGGACACAGTAGAACGATTAACTTAACCGGCAATGGCGTCGAAAGTCATGTAACGCGAATGGCGTTTTAGGGGATCTTTGAACAAAATGTACCCTAATGAAGCTCAATAATGGCAAGCGAATTGGATACTGGACAGGACAGGCGGTCGAATGTTAGAAGCGACGAGTAATGGACTTCGACAACAATCTGTCGCCCGTCGAGCCGTAATCAAAGTGAGCAGTCTTCCTAACATTTTGCCAAGCGTGGTGTTTTGTACAACACTCAAACCAAATGAACAGTTCTCTGGTAACTCAGTGTGGGTTCAACAAAGACAGATAAGGAATCCATATAGTGGATCTGTTATCTCAGTTGTCTCGCTATTTGTCAGATTTGTATTTACCAGTTCTCAACTCTGCACAGTCTTCCAGTATAACAATTGGAAATTTCACTAATAAGTCATTGACGTGAATGGCGTTTTAGTGGAACTTTAAACAAAATATACCCTCATGGAGCTCAAGAATGGATCGTCAATTGTATGAGCAAGACAGCGCTGAAAAATAAATATCTGGATTGTAAGAGACGAGTAATGGTCTTCGACAACAATTTCATTTTTCGCCTTTGGATATCAAGTGAGCTTTGTTTCTAATATTTTACTAACTTGGTATTATATAAAACACGGAAATCAAATAGCAATTTTTTTATGGATTTAACCATAGTTACTAACTATGATTTAACAAATTAACATTGAAGGAATCGAACGCCAACAAGAATGCATCACAGTGTTTACTCAAGTCGCATCTTAGTTGTCTGACAATTTACATTTACCGGTATTTTGTACTCAACTCAGCAAAGGTGTAAAATATTTGGAAATGTGACAGTGAAAAATTACTTGAATGAAAGCTTGTTGTCTCTTTTGTGCTTTATTATTTACGGTCAAGGTTCTTTCGAAAAGGGTTGAATGTGAACTGTCAGAAATTTATTTAATTGCATATGCTTTGTGATTGTTTGTTTCGCTTGCACGCACGCAACTGAAATAGGAAGGGTTTCTTGCCTCTTATAGCAAATATGTTGCTTGTTTCAATAAATGTTTCGCTGGAAAATATTTCTGTGAAATTTCTAGATTTTGTAAATTTATCATGTTGTGTAATTTTCGAGCTTAGCAAATTTGCATACATGTGTTGAAATGTGATACGGGGAGAATTTTTGTGGTAACGCATTAGTCACGAAAATAAACAGGTCTGTTGGAAGCGTGCTTGAGTTTCAACAAAATGACCCCCAAAATCGGCAAAAGATTGTGACGCTGATGAAAAATAAAGTAGCTGCTATTACCAAAACGATGGAATTATCTGGTGATAAATAACCTTGTCTTGGAGAGTAAATTTTTGATTTTCCAGAAACAATGGTCAACCTCTGAGAGTTGCGCGATTGTGATCTTTGTGTTGAATTCGCACATTTCTTGTCAAAATTTATAACAATCGAAATAAAAAGAAAACTAACAAAAACAAAAACCCGGTAGCTTGGCATCATTTGACACAGATGCTTCACTGTTTCGCGAGTAAACATGCCGCGGTAAAATAACGCGGTAACTTGATCACTGCGCTCGCTGAATTCGATGTGCGATTTACTCGGTGCAGCCAAACTTGTACAATTACAACAAAACAACTAAAATCTCCCAAACTGTTTTTCGCTGATGGTAACTTTTTATATTCGTGGTTCAAAATAAATGTTGTTTTCATGTCGTAGATTTTATTACCGATGGCAAAATATTTTATGCTCGATCGACCGTCCTGAAACTTCCTTCTGCTCTTCTTAAAAACTGTGTATCCATATTTATTTACTTTTACATCAATATTTGTTTTGGATAAAGCAAGCTAACAAAATCTGTATCTTGCTTGGTTCGCATTTGATAGCATTAAAATAGAATTTTCGGTCCTATGCTTCTGTTACTGAGTGGTATATTTCTTAGGTCGCCCATCCAGATACTAACCCCGCCGAATAGAAATAACTTCAGCTTTCAACTGTTGTTTACAAAGCTTTCAGATGCTGTCAGATGCTGTCAGTGCACGCTTACACTTGTGGTGGAAAGAAGTTGCATGATCAACATGTCAGCCCAGAAGCCAATGTTTCTCTATTCCCTTTTATTTTCTTCAGTCTCTCTGGGTTCAGTACTTTGCTAGTAACCACATGTCTTCTCAAGGGGCTATTTATCTAAGACTTATACCATGGCGCTACAATGATAGACAATACCAAAACAATATCGTGTACTGTTAGACCTACATATTACGCAAAGACTACGGTCAACATGTCATCCCAGAAGACAATGTTTTTCACTTCCCATTTATTTTCTTCAATCTTTCTGGG
>NC_090870.1:10534395-10539395 GCF_036669935.1 Montipora foliosa | reverse complement strand
TTTACATTTATCCTTTAATCGAACTAGATTGCAGATATAGGACGGCGCCAGTTGATATATTGCTTTAAATGTCAAAACTAAGATTTTGAACTCGATACGGTAAGTAACGGGTAGCCAGTGCAAAGAAAATAAGACGGGTGTAATATGATTAAACCTCGGTGTTGAACATACGAGCCGGGCAGCACTATTTTGGATGCGTTGTAACTTACTTATGTGTATCGCGGGAACTTTATAAAGAAGACTATTACAATAGTCTAAGCGGCCAATGACAATGGAGTGAACAAGCGTATGTGTGGCATCGATGGTGAGGTACTTTCTGATCCGCCTTATATTGTAGATACGAAAAGACGCAGCTTTACATATTTTATTGATGTGTGGGATCATACTCAGGTTCTGGTCAAACCATGATCCTAAGTTCCTAACTGAAGCTACGGGAACTATACTGCTCTCACCAACAGTAAGACCATCAATGTTCACTTTAGTCAGTTATTTTCTAGTGCCTATTATCATGAACTCCGTCTTACTATCATTCATGCGTAGTTTGTCCTTGATCATCCACGATCGTAAAGCCTGTATGCACTGCTCCGAGCATTGATTCAACTGCGTCATTTTGCGAACAAGCCAAGTCAGCATTGAATGAAAGATACAGCTGAGTATCGTCTGCGCATGCGTGCGATTGTGGTAGATAGTTCTTAAAAAGCTTACTGACATAGATAGTAAATAGCAGTGGACGTAAGCATGATCCTTGAGGAACACCACGTTGCAATTTGAACTTCTCTGATAAATTTTGGTCAAAAGACACGCGCTGCGATCTATTGAGAAGGTAGGATGCAAACCACTGCAATGCTGATCCCCTGACTCCAGGTTAGCACCTTTCCTACAGTCAAAAAGTAAACTGCAAAACTACGCTCTGTAATCGACTTGTAACTCAGTACGCATGCTTTTCGTCATTTCTTTTTATCGATCGCTAAGGTCTTTTTCTTTTTTGGTGGCATTTCATTGCAGAACGTCTCCGAAACAAACCAGTTAACCGCTATTGTCTTTGAGTGGCTTACACGAAGTCGACTGCGGAATTTATTTGTTTGTCCGCATGTCACGTGGTTTACGGCAAGGTTAGGCTCCAGTGTCCGCTCTCCTTCACCTGGTTCGGGCGAATTACATGCAAGTTGGAAAGTAGCCATTTAATTTGTCAGTACGAGGAATCGGGTTTCTTTCTCCGGGGTTCTTCGCCGATCGTTGAGCTAAAGTTTCATTTTTTCGTTCTTTTAAGGTGAGTCTTTTTTGTTTGTGCGATAGTTGAGTCCTGTTCCTTGTGAAAACTCGATTGTTTTTGTCTTGGAGGTTTCCAACGGGGTCAATTGAGAATTCATTTTCCCCTTCGAAACACGCAAGCCAGCTTTGCTACAGACGGCGTGCGTTCTATGGGCAGATTGCACAAACAGGAGTTTAACTCTCACAGGCCAGCATTGTACGGTTTGGTTTACTTCAGTTTGCGCCACATTCGTCGAAAGGAGTCATTGCACTGTCGTAACTTAGCATACAATATGATAAAGTTACGTAATAAAATAATTCTTTTTTTTTCCCAGAGAGGGCATGGTATCGAATCCTGCAATCTGATTGGTTCTTCGCTCGGTCCAGATTTTCCTATCTCTGCCCACGGGCACGGTAACGCGCGGAGAGTTTTTGTCATCGACCTTCAATTTCGAGTTTTTGACACCGAATCCGTTTACATGCAGAAGTTACTTTTTGTAAGACAAGAGGTTTGGAAATAGAATTCAAATAAGAATATTTCTCTTTGAAACGATCAGTTTGTAAGTCGCTTTAATACTAAACTCGCTATCAAGCGCGCTGCTGGTCAACAATTTAAAAAGTGATTTCAGGGAGGAAGGGAGAGAGAGAGAAAAAAAAGAGTTATTTACCAGCTAAGGGTCGGTCCGAATAGCGAAAAACGGTGACCTCGGTCTTGAAAAAGCTGTCCACGGCCTGCGGCCTCGGGCAGCATTTTCAAAACTTCGATCACAGTTTTTCGATATACGCACCTCCCAGTTGGCAAATAAGATATCTTTACGTCTGAGGAAGTAATCAAGTTGAAACTTCAGTTACCAGGTAACTGAAGAAGGTCGAGAGACCGAAACGCTTTAAAGAATTTTAAATTTTTTTATAGTTTTTGAACCAAAAGTTGTCCATTTTCGGCTTCATTTTTAACCAGTTTTTTATATATATATATATATATACAATATGTATACAATGTGCTCTCTCGGTTGTCACCATAATGGCTTTATGGTAACTCCTGAACTTGGGCTCAGGATGTACGGTTACACTTTGTTGGATCGCATTGTGGAGTGACAAGAGTGTCCAAACTGCTAGCAGTGAGCGAAGCATTATGCCAATAGTGAACACCTATTATTAGGCTCTCCACCCAATCCAGAGAATGCTCAAACTATATGAACAGTGAGCGTAATATACAATATGTATACAATGCGGTGCCCTCCCGGTTGTCACCATAATGGCTTTATGGTAACTCCTGAACTTGGGCACAGGATGTACGGTTACACGTATATCTGAGGATTTAACTAATCAATAAGACATAACTTCTTCTGTGACTCTGAGTTTCACGCTTACGCGATCATCAGACAGACTTTAATGAAGAATAAAAAGAATTAAAGTCTGTCTGATGATCGCGTAAGCGTGAAACTCAGAGTCACAGAAGAAGTTATGTCTTATTGATTAGTTCAATTCTCAGATAAACGTATACTACGCTCTGCGAAACGCATCTAGCACTCTACCGCAAGGATAGACTATACTCAAGATTTATATATATATATGTTACCTACCTATCCTCCGCGTGCCAGGTGGCACATAGGACCTCCACAGAAGCTGTCCATGTCTGTCTATCTACTGCAACGCCCCGCACCTCATCCCACGAACCCCATCCTCCTTCTTCCATTTCCCTCTCTACGGTCCTTCTCCACGTTGTCTTTGGTCTCCCCCTCTTTCTTTTTCCCTCCGGTCTCCAATTTAACGCCGTCCTTGTATCGCTCGCTCTGTCCTGCCTTAGAATGTGGTCAATGAACTTCCATCTTCTTCTCTTTACTTCCTGACTCACTTATATATATATATATATATATATATATATATATATATATATATATATAAACAAATGTAAGAAGGAAAGTATTTGTATTTTGCTCTGCAAAATTCTTGCATTGAGCACTCCAAAGATAAGCGAAGCAACTTCATCTTAGTCTATTCGTTTATATATATATATATATATACACCCGTTTTCAAAAACGTTGCAATTTCAAAGTATATATGATATATATATGTCTTTTGTTTTGTCATCAGAAAGGTGAGACACGAACCATGTGTATTTCACGCTGAAGGAACAATGCGTTTTTCTTCTAACAAAAATAATATTAAAAAATTGACGAGAAAAATTCAAAGGAAAAGCAATTTGTATGAATTCAAAGTCTGTCCCAGTGAGTATGGCGGAAGAGACTTTTTTTGTCCGCAGTGTGGAATGCGAAGGGCATGCTGGAGCACATAATAAGGCATGGCCATCCACTGCAGCCGAGATTGTCCCCAGATGTAACGATGTTTTCGTGCCACTGGACTCTGACTTTCAAGGCCGAGAGAGTGGGATTGTCTGCGTGCAACGGCTTTTCCACTAAAATATCATTCACGCACAGGTCACATTGCGCACCTCCATCATCCCATCTCAACACCCAGTCACATCGCATTTCATCCTTCATCAAGTCATCCACGATTCCCACTCATCCCAAACCAAGTCCTGCGGCGATGGGGGAATGGCAAAGCAACAGGTGGAGGTGACCACTGGCAGTTGTAGTCATGATCCTGCAAGTAGGCGGCCTTGGACCAGTGGTCGTTCTTCTCTGTACCCGGGGCACCAGAGAAGTCCGGCAGCATCCTGGGCGACTGAGCAGCCCTTTTTAGGACAGCACTGCTCACCCTAGCAAGGGAAAGGCCTAGAAAAGGTGGCCTAAAAATTGCCCGCCCTACATCATCTGGCCAGCTAACCGCGGTTGGCAGATCACCTACACATGCGGTCGAATCCAATTGAGAAAGAAAAGACTCACATTAGGCGCATGGAATATTCGTACACTCATGGACAAAGATGACTCAGCAAGACCCCAAAGGAGAACAGCCCTTGTTGCAAAAGAGTTATCTCGCTACAAGATTGACATTGCGGCCCTAAGTGAAACTCGGCTTGCAGATGAAGGATCCCTCACAGAACCAACCTGTGGCTACACCTTCTTTTGGAAAGGAAAGACTCAAAGCGAGGACAGGATACATGGGGTTGGCCTCGCCATCAAAACAAGTTTGATGAAACAACTCTCTACCCTGCCTGTTGGTATCAATGAAAGGTTGATGAAGCTCCGCCTGCCCCTCAGCCACAATCGGCATGCAACAATCATCAGTGCATATGCGCCGACTCTAACTAGCACGGAAGAGGCAATTGAGCAGTTCTATGCCAACCTCAGCTCTGTATTGGACTCTGTCCCTGCCAATGATAAGCTAATACTTCTTGGCGATTTTAACGCCCGAGTTGGCTGTGATCACAATCAGTGGGAAGGAGTACTTGGCAAACATGGCACTGGCAAAATGAATGCTAATGGCCTCTTGCTGTTGAGCAAGTGCACAGAGTATAACCTGATCATCACAAACACGATATTCAGAATGGCAGATAAGTACAAGAATTCTTGGATGCACCCCAGATCTAAACAGTGGCACCTGATAGATTATGTCATTGTCCGCCGGCGCGACATTCGTGATGTCCTCATCACCAGAGCTATGCGGGGAGCAGAATGCTGGACAGACCATAGGCTTATCCGCTCCACATTGAATCTTATCATAGCCCCCCACCATCCAAGGCGCCAGAAACTTTCCAGAAGAACTTTTAGTGTGGCCAAACTTCAGCAGTCTCGATGTCTCGACACTTTCCAACATAAGCTGGATGCAGCAGAAGTATATAAGGCACT
>NC_090870.1:10516895-10526895 GCF_036669935.1 Montipora foliosa | reverse complement strand
GCTAACCCCTAAATCCACTCAAAAACTGTCTGTTTTCTTTAATTCACCGCTTCCTAGGAGTGAAACAAAATAGATTTTACTCTGTCTAACTCCAGACAATTGCACTCGTCAACAGGAGCAGCTTCAGAGTCAATGGGTTAAGTAGGTCATTATAAAGAGGTCTTTCAGCAACTATGTTATGCCTCTTTGGGAAGACATGAGAAAGAAGGTGAAAAAAAGGAATATGAACAGGTGCTACCTTCGAAAGTGGGGGGGGGGGGGGGTAGCGGAAAAGGCTCACTCCTAGACCAACCCCTCCCCCCCTTACCCATTGACAAGTAAAATCATCTGGCATTTAGAATAAAATATAATTCTCATTCATAAGAGTCAATGGTTAATTAACAATCATTCGTCGAAGGCGAAGTGATTATCGGTGACTATTCACCGATAATCACTGAACCTGAGGCGAATAATTGTTTTAGTATAAATACACAGGTGATTATTTCAAAAAGAGAAAAAAAAAATTTCAACGCGAAATCATCTTCACTTACAGTGGCAAAACGACTACTGGCAGCCATTCTGTCCGTCGAGGTGATTATCGGCTGATAATCCGAGATAGCGAGCCAATGAGAGCACGCGATTTTGTATAATCACCTGTGTATTTATACTAATAATGAATATTGTTTCTAGTTCTCAGAGATTGAACAAAAGACTGGTGAAGCAAGTTACAGTGCAACAGAACCTGATTTTATATTTGAGGTTGAATACAGCGAGACAAATGCCCACAATGTTAAATTTAATGAATTGTCGCAGACTCTGGACATTTGGTATGCCTACCATGGCAGTAGAGTGGACAACTTTCATTCAATTTTACACCATGGATTACATGCACACTTAAACAAGGTATGCCTGGTAAATTAGTTTGCTGTGATTTCGATGGGCTGACCCCAGTGCACCCCAGGGTCACCCCCAGTTGACAAGTAAAATAATTTGTCGTTAAGATTCTCTCACTCCAGGGAATCATTGGGCAAAAAAGGACTGAGTACAAATCAACTTGTGACGAAGAGTGTGTTCCTTTGGGATGATCCGAAAAAGGATCACTGATCCAAGATCACTTGGATCATGATGCATCAAAAGAACCGATGAATCCACTCTGAGAAAGAATTTTTCAGTTCCTTTGATGCACCATGATCCAAGGGATCTTGGATCAGTGATCCTTTTTTGGATCATCCCAAAGGAACACACTATAAGTCACTACCCGGGTTGCTAAAGAAAGGTCTTGCCCCATCAACTGCCGTATGGCAAATGTACTGATAAGCTAACTTGCTGACTTGTATCAAAATGATTGGTGATTGCACTGACTGTTGGGCTAAAATTTGACTGGCTTGCTGATTGCCTGATATGTAGATTATCTGTCTGCCTGGCTCAACAACTAACTGACAGTGGGCTGTTTGATTAGCTGACAGACTGACTGACATGTTTGCAAGCTGAGTGACTAGATGAAGAGGAAAAAGGTGGACAGTCTTTCAAACAGAAGCTGCACTGTAGTGATATCTACAATTAAAAAGATCCTCGCATTCTGTAACCTACAGACATCTTTCTTTGGTGAGGGGACATATCTGTCAAGTGACCTCGCTGTTTGTATGATGTATAGCCACTTTGGCCAGGGCTGGAAGCACAGTGTCATTGACAACAAACTAAGTTGTGTAGCAGTGTGTGAGGTGTTGGACCATCCAGATGTCAAGTGCACTATAAATTCAAAAGACAGTAATGAAAGGACGAGCCGCTCAAGAGCTAGAGCAAGGAACAGTGAGGGAGGGGATGTACCTGAGAGATACTATGTTGTGACCAATAACCAAGTTGTCAGGGTGAAGTATGTGTTGGTATATGCTGAGAAGAAACCTCATACTAGGTACAGTATGTTGAGTCCAGTTTGCAAAGATGTGACATTTTATTTTAGAAACTTGATGAAGTTAGTTCACGATTGACAGAAGGTTTTGCAGTAGTCAATTGTGTTGAAGAAATTCATTTCACTAGAAAAGTCAATAACGCAATTTTGTGGTCTTTTTTAACAAAGCCCAAAGGAAAGTGATTTAGAGTCAGTTTTTTATGTAAGGTCACAATCGGCAGTCCTTGACATCCCTGACTGTGTTAGTTCTGATAAAAATGGCTGATAGTCTTTGAAATTATGAACGCTAACTCACTTTCAGAAAGTTAATAGGTAGACACAATAAAATTACCATGTTTGAAAAGAGGGAATGCTTAAGCTGGTATCAATGGCACATTGTCGTTGAAGAAAAGGCCAAGATAACAAAGTTGGCTGTGACTTTTCCTGGCAGCTACCTACTATTGACAACCCCCAGTAGCCCCAAGAAGGACTTTTGTAAAAAGTGAATAAAGAATGTGAAACGATCATTCAGTATGTCAACAGTGGTCCTCTCTGGACCACTTTTATCCAAATGATCCAAGTGATCTTCATCAGTTGATGATACAACTCACAGGCTTGAACCATTGACAACTTCATCGAGAAAAAATGTGAATGTGATAAGAAAAGGAAAACTGCACTGAACTAGAGTGAGACTTCATCCACAGGGTGAGATCCCACAATTGTTGTCTTATCACTCTGCAGTGAGACAACATAGTGATTTTGAACTAAGTAACAGTGAAAAGGCAGCACATTGAAGTATTCAGGAGGGGGAATCTCATTTTATTGATCGAAAAGCACATAGCAAGACAAAAAGCTGGGAGGGGGGACTTCATATATGAAGGAGACCAATCTGGACATGGCCCCAGGTTTTTTTGACACCTAAAAGAGACCATATTTAAAACATAGAACGTACTGGTATATTTATATTCATCTTTGCATGTAACCCTAAAAAAGAACTCCACGGCTACAAACAAATGATGGTGTTTTACCCACAACACCCTTAGTGGGACTAAAATCTGAAGTTTACATCCCTAAGTGAGATGACAAGCATCTCTGCCCCTTTCATATGCGAGTTTCCCCCCCAGGGGACAAAAAGTAACAAAGTGAAGTATTATCATTCATGTGAGTGTATAGTCCTGAGAGGGACTGTTTAAAGTGACATAATGACAAATAAATCATCACTGTCATCCCAAACACAAGAAGAGTAATGATTACCAAATCCTTAGAAAGATGACATTAGACACAAATTGCAAAATATGTCAAATAAATGCGTATTACGTATCACTAAATTATGTTTTGGAAAATAACTGGAAACACTTTATGTCAAGAGCGGTATTGGTTGGTTTCCTCAGACAAACAAATGTTGACCACGTTGGTGTCCCTTTTTTTTTTTTTTTTGCTGGGAATGATTATTGAACTCCATTTTTACTGCTTTTACTTAGGGAGATTTTCATTATTTTTGTTTTTTTAGATGTGTATGGTTTGCTGTTTTGACTAATCTTTGCTACGAAATAGGCATATTTATGCAGTTTTACCATTTCTAGGAGGCCGCAAGTGTCTCCTATATAAGAAAAGCACCGGCCCCATTTAAATGTTAAATATTGGATTTTTCTTTACAGAGTACAAGCTCGTAACTGGCTGGTGTGCAGGTATCCACTGGCTTCAATGATGGTGATTTATGTTGTAATTTTGGTTCTTATTGGATTTTCAAAAACAAGACATTTTCAGAACTTTTATAGTAAATATATTAAGGAAAGCTGACACTTCTACCGTTGTTGGTTGATATTATTTCGTCGACAAATTGGAAATACGTGCCACGTAATCAGGGAAAGTTTGCAAACTGTCACTATGTTATATTTTATAATCTCCTCTTTTACACTACCTATTGCACAACTTCACTTGATTCCTCATTGTACAACTGACGATGGATGATGTTTCATCCGAAACATGTCTGGATTAAATATGAACTTCAAAAACATCGTTTGGTTCATCAAAGCGAAATCTTCTCTTTCCAACAAATGCAAGAATACATGATTAGAATTGATGGATAAGAGACTCGTTGGTACCGTCGAAACAGTTTGACACGGAAAAAGTAGAAATTTTGTAAATGCGCATGCGTTCTGCACCATCGTATGATACTTATTTTGCAATCTAGTCCTCAGAGTCCGCTTTCTTTGGTCAGCACCAAGAACACGGACTCTGGCCAAAGTGGCCGAAAAACCTTAAATAACAAGGACCACAACCAGGTTTTTTGAGCCCGCGAGACTTAGCACCCCCAGCAAACCATTGTTTTAAGGAAAACCGCTGGTCACCAACCTTGGTTCTGGTCATTGCTGTCTGAGGTCTTTCAAAGTGGCCAGAGTCCGTGTTCTTGGTGCTGACCAAAAGAAAAGGGGACTCTGGGGACGAGATTGCATAATGTTCAAAGAAAAATTTGTAGTTCCCGCGGCTACCGTTACGAGACGCAATGTTGTGTGCCGCCACTTTATGATTGTTCATGTATTGCCATGAAAGAGAGACTAGGTCAAGATCTTGTCGTCAACTTTTCAACTTAAGTTCATCGTTGCGTCACTCCATTGTTAATAGGCTGATTTAGCAACAGAACGGGAACGTCAGTGGCGAGGTCGCGCGCAGCAAAACTACCAATGAGAATTTAGAATAGAGAAGAAAAGAGTGGACTCTACTCTATTCTGAATTCTCATTGGTGTTTTTTCTGCACGCGCCGTCGCCACTGACGTTCCCGTTCTATTGCTAAATCAGCCTAATATTAGCGAGCTTACGCAACAGGACGGCTGGAGGACTTAGTGCCCGGTTGTTCAAAAGCCGGTTAACACTAATCCCAGATTAAAAATTAACCAAGGAGTTTATTTCTCTACTTACAAATGATGTTCAACGCTGATATTCAGCAAAACTTTACATTAGAAGAAGTCAATCTTGAAAAACAAAAATAAGCGAAAGAAACGTTCACCAAAAAGGTGAAAACATGAAACAAAAGTTTACGCTAATCCTGGATTAAGTTAATCGGCTTTCGAACAACTGGGCCCAGGACGGCAGAATGACGAAAAAATGTCGCGTAAGATCGGGAATGCACAGTCTCACGCGACATTTTTTCGCTATTCTGCCGTCCTGAGTCTTCCAGCCTTCCTATTGCGTAAGCTCGCTATTCAAGTGGCAACCAAAGGTTCACTGGCGGTTAAAGGCACACCTTCAACTGACAAGCATTGCATCCCGTGGAACAATTTTCATATACGAAAATCCCGTTAAAGCTCAAATTCATCCAATCAGATCGCTACGATAAGCAATGCGAATTTCCATGACAAAAACAAAAGGTCGAAAAGCCTGTCGGTTGAAGGTGGGCCTTTAAAACAATGGCAAACTCGACCAAAAAATAAACTGGGGCCAGTTGCTCGAAGGCTGGTTAGCGCTAACTGTTGGTTAAGAGATATCATAACCTGTAGGTTTCCATGGTAGCGCTAACCATGCTTCGAGCAACCCGGGCCTGATGTGCATATTTTCCATATTAACATCTTACACTACTTTTATTGTTATCTGTTGAAGTGACTAAATTTACAAAAGGCTTTCAATAGTCTTGTTTGACGTTTTGCGACCCTAAGACAGGCTTGGATAAATTCTTCTCGGTATCCGAAAAAAATTCCAGCCCTTCGGGCCGTATTTATTTTCGCAAATATAGAAGGGAGCCTGGGCCTAACCCCAAAAAACTAATTAGGTATTCGTTATGCGTAGCAAAATTGTAATTCTTCTTACTTTAGGTCAAATAATCTAATCAAACACATGGTATTTTCCTTATATCATTAATGCCGCTGATTTTCCCTTATTCTGCTCAAATTCTGCTCGAAAATCCCTTATTCTGTCGGCAGAAAGCTCGCTTCAAAAAATCGCGTATTCTGCTGTAAATTCTACCGGCAGAATTTATCCAAGCCTACTCTATGAGATCATAGTGCCAAAAAAAAAAACAAATCTGAATTCCTAATATTTGTGACGTATTATCAATATATGTAGCATAGATTTTGACTGTGTTTGAAGTGTAGCATTTCTTATCAAAATTATACATTAAGGCATAAAAAGTCTCCTTCGGCCAGATACGCATCGTTGCCTGCTGAAATCAACCTTGTGGGAGGAGAAGTACTTTGCATAACCAGTCCTGCAGGATTGTGTGATTGAACTGTGACATACACTATATCGCCTTCAAACAGTCCAGCTACGTTATTCAGCGACAGCGTAACATTGGTTGTGATACCGACGTCTTGAAATGGGAGAATGTCCGTTGTGTTCGGTTGTTTTCCAACTGCAATTCGAAAACCATCAATTCCCGATTCTTCATCGCTAAAACCAAACCAGTGAGCCCGCAGTGTTTTGTTGAAAAGGTGGCAGCTGGAGTGTATGCCAAACACGTCATGCGTACGGTCTGGACTAACTATGACTGATCCCTATATTAGAAGAGAGTTCAATGAACAATATACTATAAACAGCAACGTTTTCGTACTCTGTTAGCAGTCCCTTCTGAGTCAGTCGAGCTGCCCACTTTCGTCACGCAAGCGAGGAAGAATGGGGAGAGAGCGTAGTTCTCCCTCGGGCTCGCTTGCGTGACTAAAGAGGGCGGTGGTTTGACTGACTGAGAAAGGACTGTCTATTGAAACGTTCCAAAGGTTATCATTACTCGCTACGCTGTCAAGGAATGGTCCACAAGCAGGAAAGAGGTGAGTATTATCATGCTCAGAAATGTTATGAATTGAAGTGTATCCAAAAGGCTGGTTACCACTTTGACTTGATGCCGTAAAGATAGAAAGTCAAAACGTTGCGGACGACTTTCATTAATTCTCAAATCTAAAGCTGGTCTTAATATACGACATCAAGACGTTGACGGAAGCTCGATAAATGGGGCTGAACGGTATATTTAGTTACCAGCAACCTCTTCAGTCAGTGTCCACGCAGCTCTCGTGATTGGTTCAAAAACAATAGGCACCAAAAATACACAACGAAAGACAATGGAGCTGCATGATATACCGGTCCGTAAAAAGTGGCGTGATATTTTCCGCCATTACACAGTCTTGTTCTGTCATAGCTGACCAATTTATAGCCGCGGGAGTACGCCCTCGGAGCACCGTACAAAAACTGAGGTGCTTACCATTCAGCCAAAAATTCCGGAAATTTCGGTGAAAAGTCAAATGGAACAGTCGTTTTCCGAAAAAACCGTTTGGAAAATGTGGAGTACCTCCAGAGGTGCTCCTGATTTTCCGCTCCAAACGAACGCAATTTTGGAAGCTCCTGTACCATTGTACCGATTATTCCGTTTCCGCACCATATTTCACGCGAAATCGATATATGAGCGAAGGTAAGGCCTGGGATGCAAGCTTTCAAAATGAAACGTTATAATGGACCATTATGGAATGGTCACTCCAACCAGAACAATTTTCCAAATTGGTCAGCACTCATGGCAACCCATCGATGTGAGAAATGTTTATGACGCCATCGCACGATCGCCCGTCCGTACGAACGCACGTTTTTCATGTACGCCAATACGCGAAATGTTGCACTGGTGGAACCCGCCTATTTGGCGGGAAGTTGCATGGCCAGCGTACTGCATTTGACATTGCGTTTACTTTAGTAAAACTTTGCAAAAGTATTATTCGTACAACGAAGAAAGAAGAGAAAGGGAGAGAGAAACAAAAACCAGCAAGGAGGCGAAGAGTGAGCGATGCTCAACTTGGAAGAGAAATGAGTGCACGAGAAAACAGGAGAAATATCGTTGACAAACAACGACGAAGGGGGGGGGGGGGGGAGAGGCAGAGTTATGTGGGTATTTGCTACGAGAAGGGCATTTTCTACGGTAGCATTTATTCAAGAGTGCGTATTTGCTACATAGGAAAGTACTTGCTACAGTAGCAGATACCAACGGTGGGTACGTGCTACGAAAAGTAAGTATTTGCTACCGTAACAAATACATATGCTGGGCATTTGCTACGCTTGTAAATACGAAGGGTGGGTAATTGCTACTAAAAGTCAGTATTTGCCACAGAGGTGGGTATTGGCTACCTGGCAAGTAATGGTATTGTTTGAAAAAAAAAATCATACAATGAGTTCAAATGTCAACTCTTAAGTTTTGTTCTGCTATATTTAAACATGGATTTCAGCGTATTGTCCCTTTCCTTGGTGGATAGAAACACACTCTGCAGTCCAGAGATGTTTGGGCACAACAACACTTCTAAGCATTGTTGTTGTTGACTTACTGCGGAATCTCGTTACACTGTATAGTGCATTGTCGGCAAGGGCTCCATCTGCGTGGTTTTGAACTGAGTTCACTCACTTGCTGAGCGCGTCTACCTTGAGGCTCAAAGCGGGAGGGTCAATTGTTGACATGAAAGCTGTAGGATAAGTGCCACGAACAGAGAAAGCCACTTTACATCGCCTTAATTGATCTGACCATGGCCTTTACCTTGGTCAGCAGGAGAGGGCTCCTCACTTTACCTCACAGGATCGATCGCCCCCTTAAGTTTCTTAACATGATTACGTCCTTCCACGACGAAATAAAAGGCACTGTCCAGTACGACGAATCGTCTTTAGAACCCTTTGTTCACTCGCCAAGAGCGCAGACATAACGCCTTCCATCTGTGCTGTCTGAGGAGGATCCTGGGCATCACCTAACAGGATCGTATCCTAGACAAAGAATTACTGGCCCTAGCAAGAAGACCAAGCATGTTTGCCCTCCTCTCCCAGAGACGCCCACGCTGTCTTCGCTATGTCACCCACATGTAGGATGGCCGGATCCTAAAAGACATCCTGTATGGCGAGCTCGCTTCCCTCTCCAGACCTGCTGGTAGGCCAATGCTTCGATTCAAGGACGTTTGTAAACGAGATCTGAAAGCTGACAACATTATCCGAGCTGACCTGGAAGTCACAGCCGCAGACAGAGGCGCCTGGAAGCTTGCCGCCAAGACCTGTGTTATAGTGTGTGAAAAAAGGACAGGGGACCAGTGGGAAGAGAAGAGGGATCGCGGGCCACAGGGAGCAGAATCAGCGCCAATATAAACAGACGCAGGCTTCACTTCCACTAACTGTAACAGACTGTGTCGATCTTGAAGCGGGCTCTTCAGCCAGATAATAATGTAAGGGCATAATGTAAGCTTAATAGAATATCTACACCTACATAACACCGAAGGCAACGAATCCAGATTTATCTCAGTCAAATACAGTTACAACGAGATAAGCAAAACTCAATGACGGACGACAGACCAAGTACATCAGCCAAGGTGGAGTATGATGCCCATCTTCTTTATCCAGAGTGAATGAAGTAAAAGTGCCTTAAGGCATGACGCGTATTGCATGTTTTTGTAAACTATCCTCCATCCTTTCGCTGTTTTGAGTTTCAAATAAGAAGAGGAAATCAGACTATGCATATAACAGGGTTTCATGCATGACCCAAGATCGGTTTTGCTCCCTGTCACGACTGCACATCCACTACCAACATTGGCCCAGGTACAAAAAGGTAGATGGCTTTAAATGTAAAATATACTTCGAGCTTAACCAGTGCCAAGAACGAAATAATATGCATGAAAGTTTTTCACCGCATTATAATCACTGAGTAGTAGTTGGACTGGTTTCAATTGCTCCACCAAGCTAAGTTCTTATGATGATTATTAGAGCTCTGAAATCCCGTAAAATCGCTCTAAACTGCCTCCTTCATCTTGCTTCTCAGACGGTAGCATTTTCATCTAAAACGACAATTTGTTTGGCGGTAAAATGATAACCGTGACTTCATTAAGACAACCCGCGCAGTCATGCTTATTTTCCGGCTTTTATAATTTCATGTTCGAGTTATGTAGTTGTAGTCTTTTACAGTGTAGGCTAAGCCAATAAAACCTTTAAGATTTCGGCTTGTACTACACTACTGAAGAAACGCAAACAAAAAGCATGTCATGCGCATTCATGAAAGGGAGCTTTAAACAAAGCGTTAACTTTGCATAAGAGCGTTAAAATGTACTCAACAATTCAACAATATTTAAGAAGCAACAGAAACGATGCTGGAAGAGTTTCGCCTGGAGCAAAGAGATTTCACTGGAAAACGGCACAATCCAG
>NC_090870.1:10466895-10511895 GCF_036669935.1 Montipora foliosa | reverse complement strand
CACATTACTCTGTAATCGTTACGACTGTTGAAATATAAGTGCTACGTTACACGGCCAACGTTTGCAAAAACGTAACATTTCCTTGTATTAAAAACTGAACTAGGGATATCAGATTTCCAGCATTTTCATTAGCTCGCTGGACACAGACTGTCAGCTCGTATACCTGCTGTACCTAATATGGTCAAGGAACGCGTCAGCAAAAAGCGAGCTGAAAAATGGCCGACAAAAGCCTTTTTGGAACGGAATTGACCGATTCAGAAATCGATGCTTCAGTGGAAGAGTTGTTGATCCTAGAGTTTTTAACAAAACAATTATTCTACTAGGGCTTGCTGGATATAAAATGATTATAACCAACTCGGCGCTAAGCGCCTCGTTGGTTATAGATGACTTCATATCCAGCTCGTCCTTGTAGAATTATTGTTAAATACCCTCTTTGTTAATAACCCTAAGCGTAATTAAAAACGCAGGACTTTGTTACCTTTGTGGGAGGCGTGTCATCTACAAGAACTGGTCCAATGGACATCTTCTCTGCGATGAGTCCAACATTGTTTTCGCATCTTAGAATTACGTAGTACTTGTTACCAGCGACTAGCTGTAAGCCTTCCGCATGTATGGTTTTGTATAATCCATTGTTTGTGTAGTTTGTTATGAAATGGGTGCTACTACGAATCGCATAACTGCAGGACTTTACACCTGATTCTTCGTCTGCGAAATATGTCACGTTGGCAATTAACAAACAGTTGGAGCAGCATTGCGTGACATCATTAACGGGGATTACATCACCAAGCAATGGTGCCGTTAAGTCCACTTTTATTTCCTCAGTAGTTGATAGCGTAAACAAGCCAGCTCCATTTGTAACGCATACAGTCACGTAATATGTCCCTAAATGACGTAATTGGCAGTCGTCACAAGTCACGTGAGTAGAATTCCAAGGAAGTTCGGTCATGGATTTAATCTGACAGCCAATGGCTACTGTCCCAACACAGAATTCAGTTTTAGTGACCCCACTTTCGGGATCACTTGATTTCCACGATGCTTGTAGGTTGTCTCTATGCTCAAGCCATATTCTCTTTCCCCGTGAAAGCTGAAAAGATGAAAAACACGATGAGGCAGATCATCAGACGAGTCAGTTAGTTTACATTATATGCGAATGGTAAAAAAAAAAAAAGAACAGAAGCTAGGAGGTGTTAGTCTCCCATAATTATACTTGAATTCTCAAGTAGAGGTGTGAGCGGGTACCTAGCTAGGAATTAGTTTACACTTAATCTTAAGGTATATCTTGGTTTGGAAAGAAAAAGCAACAGTACCCGACTACATAGCTACACTATATATATTTTAAATTCTGAGGAAAACTGAAATTTTTCTTACTTACCAAAATTCCAAACGGAGAGCAAAGCATACTGTTTTATCTGTTTTTTGTTACAAGGTCTGTTACACTTTTTATTCTTGAAAACTTTGTAAACTCAAATGTGTTTTTTCAAAATTTTCGTATTCTTAACGTGTCCTTTTTATAATTCTCTCACTGTGTAAATCAGTCTTGTTTTTTTAGTATTGATTTGCATTTCTATGCTATCAATTTGAGTGGGTTTGAATTTTTGATTCTGTGATTGAGCATCGATTTATTGATTGATGCCTGCCGCGAACGAAGGCGTAAAGTAGGTTGCATTTCTATTTGTGTAAACCAAACTTATGTCCAGGTTTGACCCTAATTAGATGGACGCCCAATTTTGACATCCAACACAAAGGGTCCCTTTAAGTCTAAGCATTTGCTACCTATTTTCAACAATAAGGTAAGGGTAAAGGTTAGCGTTATTTTTAGCTTTGGGTAAATGCAGCAGTTAATCTTCACTTAAAGAGCAGCATTTGGGGGACACTGTGACATAAACTGTCTGTATTCTGAGACACAAGTAATGTTGAAGTTGGCTAGAAGAGCTAGGGGACACTTCGTGACGCTTATTGAAATCCGCGTACATCTAATTGGGGTCAAACCTGGACATATCTCAAACCAGCCATTTTTCGCGTTCGTTTCACGACAGCGAACATGTTCCAATAAAGCATTTTAATTACTTTATTGGAACAGGTTCGTTGTCGTGAAATGAGTGCGAAAAATGGCTGGTTTACAGCAAAGTGGCAACTGCTAACCCTTTTGTTTCGAAAGAGGGAAGCTGACAACAAGTCGCAAATTTGCGACTTCTCCAGACGTTTTAGTCGCAAAGGAAAAAATTTAGTCGCAAATGCGACTGTATTGGTCGCAATTTCGAGCCCTAAATTTTAGGGCTTATTTCGGTAAGCACAACCGTACGCACCTGCAACATGCGCGGAAAGCATTAACTCGTTGTCACGTTTTGTCTTATCCTACTAATGATTAAGACGCTACTGAGTTTGCGTTTGTTGCTGCGCTTCTTCTCGAGTCGCTCGTGAAAGCCAGCCCTGAGCAATTAAAAGAAACATGACACTAAAACTATTTCTTACCTCGGTCAACTCAGGACGAGAAACGTCAACAAGGAACCCGTCAGACCATCCATGTGACGTCATCCCGGCGCCATTCGTAGCCTCTACTGTAACGTAATAGCGTTTTCCGTGAATTAGTGTAAGATTGTCCTTCCTTGCTGTGCCTGCTATGTCGACATCTGTAAAATTCATCAAGTCCGTAAGGTCTGGTGATGTTCCTATGCCCCAGCGGTATTTGACCACACCACTTTCTGCATCACTGAACGGTTCCCAGGTTGCCTCTACCACACTTGTTGATGACTGGTATCGAATATCAGACTGAAGAGAAGAACCATCATGGACGAGACTGGGACTGGGTGGTGTTACGTCGACAATAATGCCATCAGATGAGGATGTGCTACTAAAGCCATCAACATTTAAACATGTAATCCTGCTGATGTACCTAGCGCCAGGTACAAGACTGAGATTCCGGCGAGACAGATTACCATTAATTCCCACCGACTGTGTAAACACAACAGTGTCATTTCCAAAAGCTGAACTGTTATCCGATGCATTCTGTTCAATGAGTGACCACGAGCAACTGGAGATTCCAGACTCCTCATCTTTGAAACCCTTCCACGAAATTTCTAAGGAGTCCATGGAATCTGTAAAGTCAATGTCATGCTCAACTCCATCGATTACCATTCCAAGGGAAGGAGGAGTAATATCAAACATCAACTTCTTCGAAGACATCACGGAGGTCAGACCAGCTCCATTTTGAACAAATACTGTAAAATAATACGCTTCACCCAAATGAGGAACAAAGGGCCCTATGGTCCCAGAGGTTAAGGCTCCTGCTGATGTGGAACCACTCACGCAGGTTTGGGACGTGGTTGCTAAGCAGTATTCGCTGCTCCTTATGTCACTTTCATGGTCCTTCACACCGTCCCAAGAAAAACTAATTTCGATGCTTCGTTTTGTTTGGTCTGTAACCACGTGACTTGTTACGATCTCTGTTGTAATTGGAGGACTGGGGTCAACTATAAATCCATTGGAGCTTGCCATACTGTTTAAGCCACTAGCCGTGAATGCTTTTAAACTGGAGTAATACGTCTGACCGGCAACCAGAATGTCTAGACCAGGTGCGTTGGGTGCAAGGTCTTTTTCAATACTTGTTTTCAACCCCACACTTGTAAAACCCAATATGTCGTCTTTGCCACGTTCTGTACCTATTGCCCACTGGTAATCAATCACTGGTTCGCTGTTATCGTCCAAGAAAGGGTCCCAATTGGCACTGACCACTCTCGTGTTAGTTGTGTAGTTGAAATCAGCACCCTCTATAGTGCCATCGCGAATGTTCGCGGGAATTGGCCAGACGGACTCCACTCGAAAGCCATTGGATCGAGCCGTACTCCTCAGTGATGCTTTGTTCCAACACGTTAACACATTATGATACGTCAAGTTCCTGAGAAACCCTTTCTCCTTGTAAGTTTGCACCAGAGAAAACACTTTTCTTTGTCCGTATGCCGCATTGTTGCTGGCATCAATTTGAAGCAGTCTGCTTCCATCGCTGCTTTCTATTTTCCATGTGCATGATTGAACTCCACTTTCAACATCCTCTGCGCCAAACCAGGACATGGAAATATTCCAGTTCTCAAGAACGATGTTGTAATCCACTCCAGTCACGTGGTTCCCATCAATGACCTCACCCATGCGTGGAGGACTAACATCCAACAGAATTCCATTCGAGCAGCGCGTAACAGAAAGACCTGCTCCGTTTGTGGCTTGCACTGTCACAAATACTCGCTCTCCTGGGTTAATCTTACATTCTGGACAGCTAAACGATTTATTAGCTCCAATTCTCGTGGTTGTTCGTATCTGGCAGCCGCGAGGTTTGGTTCCGAGACAGTATTGGCTTTCCAGGATTCCGCTTTCTGGGTCAGTGATGTCCTCCCAGTGCGCTGCAAGATCCATGGTCGGAGAAAAATAGTCAATGTCTCGACCAGTGGCCCCATCACGAACGGAATCATTGGGAGCTTGTGGTGGCGTGGTGTCTATTACAAGTCCAAGCGATGATAAATTTGACCTTAAACCAACAAGGTTCGTCGCGACGACTGTGACGTAGTAAGTATTACCGTGCAAAAGACTAAGGCCGCTCTTCATCACCTGTGTCGCAAGATGTACGTCTTGAAAGCTTACAACATTCTGCTGATGTGGTTGAGTCCCGATAGCGAATTGGTAGTTCAGCAGCCCGCTCTCCAGTTCGATGAACGGCGGCCAGGTGGCTACAATAGAAGCTGCGTCTGATTGATACTGAGAGGTGTTATCGCGTGAGACACCCGCTATAATAGGACCACTGGGGACAGGTGGCGTGTTATCTACCTCGAAGACAGAACACGATGAGGACGCCAGTCCAGCGTTGTTAAAGCACTCGACACTAACATTGTAGCTTTGACCTTGAAGAAGGGGAACACTTCGAGGCAACGAAATATTTCCCGAGGACGAGTTTTTAGACTCGACGAAAAGAACCTGACCAGACTGATCTACGACCAAGATGCTGCATGTGCTGATACCGCTCTCGCGGTCTATAAATTCCCTCCAGGAAATTACGCGGTCAACATCAGTTATAAAATATTTTTCTCCAATTTTTCTTTTTGTTGATTGCCCCACATAGACTATTCCTGGATGTGGTGGAGTGCTGTCAAAAACGAGAGCATCAGAGCATGATTGTGATACAAGTCCAGCTCTGTTTCGTGATATCACAGTGACGTAATACTTTATTCCTGGTATAAATACTAGTTCTGACATTGTTGTGTTGGCGTAGTTCCGCCGGCCGATGTTAACGAGTGGTTGGATTTGGGTACCACATCTGCTTGTGCCAATGGCCCACTTGTAGTACCAGACCTCACTTTCTGGTTCAGAAAATTTGTTCCAATAAACCGAAATAGCGGACGCTGAAGCGGAGTAAAAAGCCACATCTTTGTCATTGTATCGCCATCCATCTTGTGAACCAAAGCCTGGGTAGATTTTGTTTGGTATAGGCGGTGTTCCATCCGCTATGACACCATCCGAAACAAGTTCTCTGACAGATCCTGCCTGGTTTGTCACCTTAAGGTGCACGTAGTACTTAGTTCCACTTGACAAATTGAGAACAGTGTTACTTTTCACATGAGTTGATAGACCAACATCAGTAAAACCTTGAACACTGGTCTTGTCATTCACACTGATACCTATGCTCCATTCGAACTTCTCAATACCACTCTCCAGATCCCAGACTCCTTCCCAGTTAGCGGCCATCGATGAAAGAGAGGATTGGTATCTCAGATCTGGTTCAATGATCCCGTCATACACTATACCATGGCTCGGGGGACTGAAGTCAATGAGCACTCCATCGGAGCTCAAGCACTTCCGTAAATGGGCATTGTTTACGGCACAAACCGTCACGTAGTATACGTCATCAGACAGCGAAAGGCCTTTTACAGTAACAGAAGCATTTAGTCCCACGCTACTGAATGGAACAACATCCATAATTCCCCCTCGATTTCTGCTTATTCCATATTCGAAGTGGTGAATTCCAGACTCTGGATCTTTAAAACCTTCCCATTGTGCCGAAATTGCTGTAGTGTTATCTTGATAGTCAATATCCGAACCCGTAATACCGTCTCGCACTTCAGCTGTCTGCGTGCTTGGAGGAGTCACGTCAGCAACGAAACCATCCGATGACATTTCGGAACTAAACAAGCCGGCTTTGTTTTCAGCTTTGATTTTAATGCAATAGCGCTGACCGTTCACCAAAGTAATGTTTTTCAGGGTAAATGAGGTAGCAGTTGAAGGAACTAATTTCACAAACTTATTTCCAGTGACATGATAGTTTCCAGATAGGCAGCTTCCAACAGCAAAGTAGTATTGTTTGACAGCTGTGTTTGGCTCGGGAAATATTGACCATGATCCGTAGACATGTCTCAGATCAGCCTGGTAGTCGATGTCTACCTGCTTCGTTGGACCGTCGAAGACTTTTCCAGAGGATGGAGGGGTGGCGTCAGGTATTACCAAGACCGAATACGCGTCTTTATACAATTTGGCACCGTTGATGGCTCTTATGATGACGTAATAACCTTTGCCTTGTGTTAATGCAAGGTTTTGGAATGTTGCCGATGTGGGAAGATTGGGTCCTGGAACAACCGCAAAGTCGGAGGTTGACAGTGGCTTTTCTGAAGGTATGATGGCCCACTCGTATCGCTGAAGTCCGCTGTGAGCATCTGAGAATCCAGCCCTTTGCACAGTAATTGAGGATACACTTGATATATACACACACGAAGTTCCATTTATGATATCTTCAACTCCTGTCACTACAACTTCACCAGTAAATACTGGGTGAGTCGTATCCACGGTAACACCATCCGATGTGACGTCAGTGCTAAGACCAACCATATCAATGGCTCTCACAGTCGCAAAATACTTTGTGTTGTTTTTCAACGCCAACCCATCATGTGTTACGTTGGTCGCATTCCCAGCGGACGTCCAGGAAACGATAATGCTTCCGCTGTTGTCAGTAACCTTATATCTGTACTCCATGATCCCACTTCCTGTGCTGCCATCCGTGAACCCATTCCAGTTTATCGCTATAATGGTGTCCTCTGACTGATAATCTACATCACTAAAGTGTCCATCGTTTATGCTGCCTGCCTGTGGTGGATCTTGGTCTATTAACAAGCAGTTCGATGTAATTTGAGTATAAAGTCCAGCCTCGTTATAGCCTCTGACGACTGCGCAGTAGCGTTGTCCAGACACTAGATTAAGGTTTGTTGCTGTAGGGAATCGGTTGAGAGCAGTGGTTTTGAATGTTGTAATAAGCCCGGCCCCTTGAAGTTGTACCGCCCAATCATAGCGTGCAATGTGAGAATGAGGATCGGTGAATCGGTCCCAATTTGCACTAAACGTAGTCGTCCACTTTGCGTATTTTATGTCCACTCCAGTTTGATTTCCATCGTATGCTTTCCCCGCCACAGGGGCCGAGGTATCAATGATGACCCCGTCGCTGGTGAGGTTCGAATGCAGTCCCGCTTTTGTAAACGCTCTTACAACGAATTGCACCTTTGAACCGTCTGAGATGCTGTTGAACGTCGTGGCCGCACTAGTGCTGAGATTGACATTTGTGAAAGACATAAGCTCGTTGCTGTGATTGGTTTGTAAGGGAGTGAAAAGTACCTTCCACATATACTTGCTGACACCGTGTCTTGTTTGTACTCCTCCCCAGTTCACTTGCAACAACTTGGAGGCTTGGTAACTTTGGTCAGCTCCAGGCCCATCGTGGATCCACCCGCCTTGTGGCTTTGACGTATCAATGATGATCGCACCACTACAAACAAGCTGAGAAGTGTTGTTCCTCATGTCCACCACTTGTATACACACTTTGTAATTGTTGTTATCCTGAAGAGCTAGTCCTGACAAATTAAACAGCTCTTAAGACACTAGGTTCAGGGTGGAGCCATTAAAAGGGTTCTCGTGATTGGTTCAGGAGACAGTGGGGAATAAAAATACAACGGCAACGATTGAGTCTAATTCTCAAAATAATGGAGCTACATCCTATACTGGTCCAATGAAATTCGAGGTTGTAAGGAGCAGTGTGGTATCGCGATCTTTGAACTTTTATTTTTATCTAAGCTAGCAATACATGGAATTTCAGCTTTAATTGGATTATCATTGAGTTGACTAAAGCCATGTTCACATTTGGCCTCGATTATGATCGAATAACAATCGAATTAAATATGAAATGGGTTTGCATCAACTAATTAGAGAGCTTGTTTGAAGTAATTACAGTGCGTAATTGAACCGAGTGGCGAACACTTGGTGGTATATGAGCAGACGAAACTTTTAATCGCTATTTGGTGTCTTCTTCTATTTCGGAAGCTATCCTTGGTTCTCTTCTCGCCTCAAGCATGGTGATGATAATCGTGGAAGCCACGCGATACGGCGCCATTTTGTCTCACACTGCGGGATCACCCTGCCTATTGTATTTGAATTTTCGCAGATGTGAACTGAACCACAATTAAATAAAATTAAATGGAGTATGATAGCCTTCATCATACTCCAGTTGATCATAATCAACGTTGAGTATGAACACGGCTTTAGATTTACTAAACCTGGCTCGTACAAGTTTTATGCGAGTCCACAACAAAATGATTGGTTATTCCTTTAAACTACGCTAGCGAAAACTGAACTTCTACACCAGCCAGTCTAAATTCACATTCACTGGTAATTAAAATTCCATCTTAAGAAGTAATTATCAACTAATAATACCAAGTAGTGCGTCTAAGTTGGGCCCGCTCGATGAAAGTTGAAATCTCCAAGGGGTTCAGAGGAAACCCTACTCTGTACAAAATTCAAAGTACATGTACCTGTCAGAGTTTGCTGTGTATTTGAGTTAGGAAAGACTCCTTTTACGACCGATGCGGTGCTGCAAGCAGAGGACGATGACAACAGGAACCATTGAAAAGTCAGCTGACCACAAGACACGGAAAAGCCCGCGAGACGAAGGTAAAGTTTACTTTTGAGGTACTGATAGCTAAGGACTGGTAGAAAAGACTGATCCGTAAATTGGGCGCTACCAGTTGTGATGTTGATACTATCTTGTTCTGCACCAGGACATGTCCCAAGATTTCCGTCACACCTATAAAAAATATAACAGTACTAAACGGACGAGATTTCGTTCATGAAACCCACACGCTTGTTTCGTGGGGTGACACCAACCCAACTCGTCACGTTTGAACATGCTGCGTATTTACTGTCCTTAAGTAACATGTAATACACAAGCGCGTAGCTGTGCAATATATTGAAATCTCCAAATACTTTAACAAAAATTTGTTCGCAAGTCTGCAGGTAATTCCTTAGCCACTGTATTAACCAAGCTTAAAAATTTCTGTTTCCTCATAGGTTATTCATAGGCGTTACGAGCTAAATATGTCAGCCCCTGCCTGGTTGTTCAAAAGCCGATTAATTAACGCTAATCCCAGATTACAAATTAACTAAGGAGCTTATTTCTCTACTCCCAAATTTTGTTCAACACGGATATTCGTTAAACGTTTACATTAGAACAAGTCGATCTTGAAAAACAAAAACAAGCAAAAGAAACTTACAACAAAAAGTTGAAAACATGAAACAAAAGTTCACGCTAATCCTGGATAAAGTTAATCGGCTTTCGGTATGACAAACTGTCATCAAAAAGTGACTTTTCCCTCATCACCCAGAAGTCTCGATCTGTCTCATTTGGCCTTGGTCCATCAGTTTAGAATATTATCTAAATTTAGAATATGGGTGGACCTGATGACCACAATGCATCTGATTGGTCTGTAACCATGCAACTGCAACCATGCAAGTAGCCGCACCCACGAGGGATTGCTCGTTTGTAATAATGCAGAATTATGGATCGTGCATGAAACACAATGCCACCACTTTTTTCCACGCAAAAATCTAGCATTAACCGTCATAAAAAAGAGATAATACCGAAAACTGATGGACCGCGTTCCATCGCAGGTGGAGACTCCTCTGATGTAAGTAATTCTTCTTTCAGCATAAATCTCAAAGTTAAGATGAACGCATATGACTTTTTGAAGCCCGTCATTTTAACAGGAATTTCTCCCTAGTAGTTTTTACATCCTGTGCAACGAGGTAAATAATTCATCATATTTTTCACTCATTGTATTCTTCGATATTTGAGCACAACAAAAGTTTGTTGTAGCACGCACTCGAAATTTAGCCTTCTTTGCACAACCTCGTCCCCAGGGCGCTTTCCCCTGCCCCGTCCCACTCAAAGCCAGGGAAAAGCGGCCTGGGGACGAGGTTGTTCTTTGCAGCTACAGCCTAGGACAAAATAGTTTAAATACCTTGCAATACCTTGCATTCCCTCCCATAATGTTGTTTTGCCAAATGAGCTCAGAACTCGCGTTCAAACAACATCATGAGGGGAGGGTGAGCCGAGAAAGCTTCACCGAGATCTGTCAAGGTCTGTCAAGAGAAAATGAGGGGACAGAGAGGGAGGCTCAGGGCGTTGGCCGGGATATGTCATGTCCACGAAAGTTATTTTTAGACGAGCGGAAGTCTTTGTTGTAGCGGAAGTCTCTCTTCCGAGACGTCCACATGCAGTCTTGCCTCGCTCTCAGGTTCTTAGTGAAAAGAGAAAATGGAGGCGAACGTGGAAGGCTGATGACTATTTATTTTCTTTCAAACATCATACCAAGGTTGGCCTGCATGCGGACGTCTCGGAAAACCGACTTCCGCTAGAACAAAGACTTCCGCTCGTCTAAAAATAACTTTCGTGGACATCACATTTCCCAAGGGCTGGACCGGGAGCCTCCCTCTCTGTCCCCTCATTTTCTCGTGGATCTGTATATTCGTGTACTGTTCCAAGGAATTTTGTCGCAGACTGTAGCTGATCATGATGAATAATTAGGATGATTAGCCACGTTTCTTTTTCTTAACCCATTCATCCCTATGGGACCCCTCATCGACGAGTTAAATCGTTTACAGAGGAAAATTTAAGTCTCCCTTTCAGGACTGAAGGGTTGAAGTTATACATGGTGGACAGAAATTTGAGTTGGGTCTTTGTGTTTTTTTACAACCAGTTTGCTTCGTTTCCAACCAAGACGTTTTGTAGGATCTACTTCTGATTGCACAAGACTTGAGTACAATGTTACCGTTGTTATTCGCGCAATTGCAACCTAAGCGGTCAGAGGAAAAAGGCAGTAATGGCGCCGGTGTCAAAGCATTTTGTGTTCCCCCGTGTTATCTGTTCCCCCGAACACTGGGCACTAGTGCTGTGTGTTCCCCCTTCCCTCCCCATAGAACATTTCAGTGCTACGTGTTCCCTTGAAGATGGCCGACTTCAGAATACAACAAAACAAAAAGAAATATGAAAATAAAGGAAAGTAATCCCGCCGTAATGATAAATATGATAGCAGAATATGAATACAGAAAGTATCCTAAACATTCATAAGAGCTAACCTTTGGCCTAAAAACTTTTGTTTAGCCTAATTAGGCCTAAGGGTAGCTTTTATGCATGTTTAGGATACTTTCTGTATTCATATTCTGCTATCATATTTATCGTTATGGCGAAGGGGGAAACCACAGCACTAGTGCCCAGTGTTCGGGGGAACAGAAAACACGGGGGAACACAAAACGCTGTGACACCGGCCATGAGTTGTTGACGTTTGTCGTTGTGTTGTTTTCAGATGCTGGAAAGAAACTCAAGTGTAAGCAATTCGTCTTTTGTCTTAAGTTTCCAGTTGTCGCTTATCATTTCGTGTATTTAGAATCTTGTATCTTGTAATTTTGTAGTTTACTCTATTCCTTGTTGATACATAAGGTAATATACAGATTTAGCCAAGCCTAAAAGCGGAGCTCCCGGGTTATTTACTCTTACAATAAGTTAACCTGGTTTGAGCCTGCGATCCAATCAAAAACCAATTCCTGGTCAGCAGTCAACTTAAAAAAAAACAGCTGACCTCGATGAGCTCTAAACTTTAGCCCGCGATATGCTCACGTGATACTGGTCACATTGGCATACATGGAGGGGTGGGCGTACGGTCGTACGGTCCTACGGTGAGCAAAACTAAATTTTCTCCCACAGATGCAGGGTTACCATATTTTTTTACCCATAGTGCTCCGCGCGACCGTAAGATGAGAAGCGAACCCGAGATGAGAAGGGAATGGCTTTGCAAAAGAACCTGTAAGTGATACGTTTCTTGCTACCTTTCTGGTTGATCACAGATGTCAATTGCCGGGCGACAAATGGTTCCACTTGCTCTCATAATTTCTCTACAAGTTCCATCACCAACACATTCCGAAGTCTTGATGCAACTTGTTGATGGAAACGACGACTGGCACGAGTAGGATTGACCTTTACACCTGGAAAAAAAAAACAAAAAAAAAACGAAACAATGCTTCAACTAACACGACATACATCTTTGTCGTTTTAGAAGGTCTTGCCTGGCAGGCACCATATTTAAGTTTACGAAAACCAGGGACAATAAAACCCGTCGCTCTTGTCTCTTACACTTCGATCAGTTTGTACTAAATTAAACACATGCGTGTAATGAGCAAGGGCTGCAAGGCCAAGTCAGCGTTATCTGGTATTTTTATTCTATGCCACGTGTAAGGTATTTGTTTCCGCTTTTATGTTTGACACGATTACATACACGACAATGTGGACTCAGTCTCCTATAACTGTGGCTTTCAATTGGACTTGTCCAGAATGGGGACCTCTATGACCACACCTAAATTGTTTATAAAATGAACAACGAGCAATCTTGTCAGCCATCATTCAATTATTTTCAAATACAAGGTTTTAGGTAATCATGAAAAGGCTATTTTCCAAAGTGTCATTATGACATATTTCTTTTAGAAGGTTTAACCGTTTCCGGTGCCCATCGTCTCCCTTGAGAATTTCAAGCTCGTGTAATATCCAGCCCAATATCATATTTAGCCCTTTTTTTCCCGCCGACAAATCTCAATTGCTACTACGTCATTGGTAGTGACGCTTAGGTCAATCTTACCTTCCTGAATTGCATGTGTCCTGTTTAGTACATCTGTTTTGATCGTCACAAGGTACCGCTGGGCGATTTGACCAGGCACCGTTGGCACGAGCTGTTGCGTCATACAGGTCACACCACTCACACTGATTTGAAGGGTTTACCGTCTGATGATTATAATCTTGCCCTAGAGTGAGTCATATCTGTCAGTGTTAGGTTTGATTGTAAACATGTTCTTCATTGATCTGATGGTGCCCTGACAGGTATATATCGTAATCGAATGAAGGGGGTAGTTTCTAAAGAAACTGTGGTGCTGCGTCGGTGGGGAAGTAGTATACAAAAATTTGGTTTTATCAACCGAGTTGATAATGTAAATTGGCCACCGTACAGAAATTCTAAAAGCTGACGTTTCGAGCGTTAGCCCTTCGTCAGAGCGAGTCCAAAGTAGTCGAGTGCGTGCCACTCGCATCAGAGCTTGACAATGCGAACACCCCATTTTACTTTTAATACCTTAGAGCAAGAGGATGCAGGCAAAATAAGATCTTTTGAGGTTGAGCAGTGTCGGCTCAGATAACTGATGTAGGTGAAAGTGAATCGTATGTCAATTCGAATACATGTATTCGTTTTGACGAAGGGTTAACTCAGTGGTGGTTGTAGTACCCGAATTATAGCTTACTCTCCCCACCCACCTTATGTATGGTTTCAGACATGCTCAGTGGGGGAGACAATAAAGCATATGGAATGATTTGTGATTGATCTTGGTTAAATCCGGAAAGTATTCTACAGTGGTAGGCGAGGGCACTCACCACTGCTCTATCCCTGCTCCTCCTGAAGTTGCTCCCGAACTTTACGACAAGTTGGTTCTATTCTCTTCATAGGAGATGGTAGATGTTATTTTCTCTCAATGAAATGTACTTTCCATGGCTACCCGAATCGCTCCTATGCTGCGTAATGACACCTGTCAGCTATTTATACCATCTTGATCGCTTTGCTCAGAGTTATTGCCTTTCAGCCTTTCTTTGACAATTGTGCCTTAAGTTTAATCGTGAAGCTTTGGGTGACTATTACATTGGCTTAAAATAGTTTGCTCGTTTTTCGCCTAATGGAGTCTCTTTGCTGGTTTTACACTCCTAGCTTAACCGCCGCAGAATTTTGCATGAAGGTTGTTATACTACAGAATAGGATTTCTCTAGACAGACATACCTCCTATCTTGCACGTGCACACATTTGTAAACCCAAATCCTGTCTTAAGACTACAGCCACTGCCATTACAGTACTGACAAAGCGAGTTACACGTGAAAGGTGTGGCCGTGCAATGCCCACTTTGACACGTGTCACCACGTGTGCACTGATCACCATCATTACATGCCACGCCCTCACGATTTGACCACGTGCTCGTGCTTATACTTGGGTCACACCACTGACAGAAAGAAAGAAAGAGAAAAGAAAGGTAAGATTTGTCATTTCTATGAGTTTTACCTTTAAGTAGTGTGGTCTTTTTTTAGCCTCCACAGAACACATTGTTTCGCTCTATTGTTCGCTGAACATTCGCCTTTTGCGGGAACTCACTGCAATGCTATCATCTTCAAGTCTCTCAGGAGACCACTGGCTCCCCCTCACTATTTCTATTTCTTTATCTTACTTCAAGATGCGAGTAAAATAAACATCCTCGTTTCCACAAAATACATCTGCATTGCAGCTTCAATTTTTCGCGGAGAGCTTTGAAGCCCCCGACTCAAAGAGTTCCAGCAGTTTCGCACTGCAAATAACTAAGTAAGCTAATTTTTAGCTCATGATTTATTACACTGAATCGCTTCCCTTAGATGAATTAATTAGCCCCTATAGTTTGTGGTGTCATCCCTCCGCAAAGATATTTTGTCTCCTTTAAAAGATAAAACAAAGCCAACACACCCAAAAATTAAGCATCCTGTGAATTCGGTGAACGAATATGAGCAGACTTTCAACGTTTACCCTAAGTGGGAGTTAATGGTACGTAAATCCCGTTCACCTCGTCCGCGCGACAATTTTGAGCAACTGCCAACGATGTTAGATACTGTTGATAAGCCCTATCCTTCCATTACCTGACAAGGGTTTCCTGGCTTGAGGTGATTCTGGGCGTAACAAGTCCTTTGGCCACCAGTCATGATCACACAGAAGCCTGATTTAACGGGACAACCGCTACCATCATGTGTTTCGCAAGAAAGGCAGTTGTAGGGTTTACCAACACAAGTCCCGCCCGAGCAACGATCATCTTTGGTATTTAAGTTGTTGTCACTGCATTGCAAATTATCGTTATTGGTCCACTGATTGTTGTTGTTACTGTCACATTGCTAGAATATATATGTAAAAAAATAGAAGTTGGTCAGAGACTTTTTTGATTGTAGTCATCATCATCATCATAATCATTGTTTGCCGTCGTTGTCATTATCATCATTTTATTTATTTATTTATTTATTTGTTTATGTAACATTCTTGTTACCTGACAGGGGTATCCAGGGCGTAAATCACCGTGACGAAGGCACGTTTTTGTTCCGCCTTCCATAATAGCACAAAATCCCGCCTTCACGAGGCACGTGTCGTTGTTACATTCTTCGCACGACAGACACGTGAATGGCGTTCCAGCACACGACCCACTCAAACACCTGTCGTTTCTGGTGCAAGCCACACCGTCGCTACAGGACAAAGCGTCATTGTTCGTCCAAGCCGTCTTGTTGGTGCTTTGACATTCCTGTCAGGAAAAAAGAACTTTTAAGCAAAAAATGCAAGGGTCATCTCAGTATTTGTATATTTATTACAGGTTCCTTATACGTGTTGTTAGAATTAACAAATCGAAAGTGGTTCAGCGTTGTCTGTACTCTTATCGACAACTATGTTCGTCATCACGGTGGTCAAAATATTGTGGACTCACGAGGCGCAACCGAGAGAGTCCACAACAAATTTTTACCACAATATTCAACGTCAAAGAAAGTTTTTATTTCAGAGCGTGACCAAAATCATGACACAAAGAAAGAGGAAGCCTTGTCTATAACTTTCTCGCAATATGATTGGTTTATTTCCCAAAATGGGCGTTCCTGATTGGCTATTACACTGCGTGACAAATTGACGCAAGCATGACGCGTACAACGTTGTCCAGACTCTTATCGACAACGGCAAATTAGCTTCTCAGATTGCGAGATTACAAGCAATTGTGGTAAAAAGGTTTCTTGCCTCAAAGGTGAAGCTCACGACATGAGTCAGCTCTCTACCCTCGACCTTGAAATGGAACTTTTGATACACAAATCCTAACAAGGTGACACCCATAGTGAATTTTGCTTAACATAAAATATCTAATAATTACTGAAAAGTATAATGGAATCAAAACGGGTTCCTTGTTCCCTACGTGCCGATGGCAACCTCGTTCCCAGGGTCTTCTCGGCTTTCAATATGGCGGCGGCGGGCCGCCGCAATATTGAAAGCCTAGAAGACCGTGGGAACGAGGTTGTGTCGATCCTTTTTGAAGAGGGACAAAAAGAGCCAAGACCGCTGGGAATGATGCTATAACAATGTTAGGAATTCTTCACACTACTCAAAAGCACCCTGGACATCTGAAATTATTGCTGACAAAATGTTTAACCGACTACCGCGCCGTTGTAAAAGACAATTAGAAAACGGATAGAACAAGCTCCCGCTTTACAACTAACACAGATTTCACTAGATTTCGGTGTGTGTGTTTTGAGGTTTGTACACTTATTTCCCGTTCTCTTCAAATCTTCTACGTAAAACGAAACCTTTTCTCTCAGATCAAAATGAATTAATGCCTAAGAATTCAGCTATAGTTGGCGCTGCCTCAACGCCAACGAGAACGTTTTGCATGAGGTAAATTATTTACTTTGTGACAATTTCTTCTTTTGTTTTCGACTCCTTTTACCTCTTAGTTTGCAAGAGTCGACAAAGGTTGTAATAAAGTGTAAAACGTACTTGTGGAGCGTGCTAAGGGATTACTTTTGGCCATTAAATATGCAAGTTTGTTGCACGCGATTTTCTTGTTGTTGCCATTGTTGTTGTTTCAGCACATTATTGTGTCATCTCACCTGACATTGGTTGTTAGGATTCACCGTACCATTTGAGTAACAAGAGCCACTGATTCTGCATTGCCTCAGCTCACACTTCGTTCCAAGCTTGGTGTAGCATGAGTTACATTGGCACGTGTAGCTTCCGAATGTGTTAGTGCAGGTGTGGTCACATGGGTTATTCAGACATTCGTTTATGTCTACAAGGAAAAAGAAAAGTTACTACAAAATTAACAATGATCTAATTCCTAACACTTCTTCTTTTATAAGTAGGTATGCTGAAGGAAAAAAAGGAGCATCAACGTCTCCATATTTCATGTTATAAGAGGACTGCCACACGGTTCCCATCTCACGACTATCACATGAACTCTCTCTCACGCTTTTTGCTTCCGATGACGTGGATGAAGACCGAAACAACACTGCTCAGGTGGCATGGCGAGCGAAAGGTATTTGGAAGGATGTTGACCTGGATTCTTCGGATTCCCTTTCTAGTATGACCGTGAGAATGCGTTTCTGGCCTCTTTTCGATTTTGTTTTGCACTTGAAATGCATTTAGGAGGCTTTTTTAAAATCTCCATTTTCGAGGTAAGCAAAATTGTAGGAAAAAATATATTGTCCTGTCACGTGACATTAGAACTTGTCACGTGACAGTGAGCAACAGCAAATAATCATGTAGGGTGTGTTCACATGGAGGGAGGGTAACCCTCCTTAGAAAGGTTACTCTTCTAGAAGGGCTAAAAGATAGCCCTCCTTTATATGTGAAAGGTTACGCCGGCGAACTTCGGTTTACTTGCTCGATAGATCAGCCTCGAAGTCCACGCCGTTGAATTTGCACTTCGGCTTGTGTTCTTTGATGTATTTGAAAAGCAGTTCAACGGCTTCAGGTGTCCATGGCCATTTCTTCGCTTTTTTCGACGAACGGACGTCTGTTTGGTTTGCCGCTTTTCTTTTCCCTTTTGATTTCTTTACGTGGCTGATCAAGTAAGGTTCTATTTCTCGAAACTTTGCTTTGGTCGACTTTCGCTTATTTATTGGAGATTATGCTCTATTCCAACCGCCAAAGTGTTGCCCTGGCTGTCCTCCTGACTTTTTGTATCGTTCCGGCTTGGATTCGCCGATCTTTCCATCATAGTTCTCCGAAATAAATCTCCGGGTTTATAGCCTTGCGATGCCATGGAATGTGATAGTAATCTGATCGTCCTAAAATTGACCCTCGTGGGAGGATAACCTACCTCGACATCTTAAAATGGGAAAAAGGTGATTAATCCAAGCAAGCAGATAGGGACCTCGCATGTAAACGAAACTGGGACTTACCCGCCCTCCCTCTATGTAAATAGGCCCTTACTCTCAAACATACCCAAGACACAAGAATATGTATTCAGTGACTTCGCTTAAAACGGATTTATCGGCGTTATCAACCCCCACCCATTGACTCCCAGGGGTTCCCCATTGACGAGTAAAATCGTCTAGCGTTAGACAGAGTAAAATACTAAGTCTGGCCGGTTTCGGCTGGTTTGGACGTCAAAGGGTAGGTTTCCAGTGAGTGATTAACTCCACCCACACGCACTTTTCTCCGATTTTCTCCGAAACATGAGACGATTTTTATTTTCTCATCGTCCAAGGTCAGGTGTTTATGGCGCGTTTTTGGAGTTTTTCATTTCGGCGATTCAAACAATTTGAAAAAAATAATAATTCTTTTAATTTTTTTTAAAAATAAATTTTTAATATTCTAACCTTTTAAAAAAATTAATTAAAAAGAAATACTAGTGAGCAGCACACAGCAGCAAATCTTGTCAACTTGAGTAAAAATAACAAACAAACTGTGGTTATAAACATAACGGGACAACGCATGTTCTCAACTTGTTTTCTTTTCCCCGACCGGTTTCATCCGAAATGTCAGACTTCGTCAGGGAGTTTAATTGAACAAGATCGTACATGGAACTTCTTTTATAATAATAATAATAAATGATAAATAATAAATAATAATAATGATGATGATGATAATAATACATTTATAGAGCGCTTAAATTATAAGTCAATATTCAAAAGCGCTTTACAATAAAATATATATCAAATATAAAGTAACAAATTAAAAGCCTTTTTTTAAAAAGAAAAGTCTTCAGTTTTTTTTTTAATAGAAATACTGCTACTAGATCTAGTAGCCAGCGGTAATGAGTTCCATAGAACCGGTGCAGCGTGGGTGAAAAAAGGTAAAATTCACGTTCCAACAAGGGTGTGAACATCAAAGAGACACCCACAGAACACTACGTGCAAGATATAACCAAAATCTGGCATGATGTAATGTAAGATTATAATTTTGGGGATCACGGATTATGTTTCGATTGGGTCGTGAAGTCACGCGTGACTTGCTGTTAAGTCAACCTCAACCAAATACTGAAGTTTACAACAACTTTGAGCTTCGGAATAGCAAGGAAAAAAGCACGTCAACGTAAAAACTTCAGGTTTGTCATGTTTTTTCCCGGTATTGTTGGCCGTCGTTTATTGTTTTAGAGTAAAACTTGAAGACCTATGATATGTAGTGATAGAACATTTGTGAAATACACACCAATGCGTTGAGTAAAACCGATCGATATTGTACCAGGTAATGAGATTTGTCAAATTAGTTCCGCTACGTTTCGGTGCACATTTTTGACTTCTCCGTGTCCGTAGAAAAGTATTCTGCAAACACCGCCTTAAATGTTAAGTTTGTAAAAGCTACCACGGCTGAAAACTCATTTGCGTTCGGCTTTGTTTTGCTTTTCATTTTGAGCAGTATCTCGTTAAGAGAACACATTCTATTCTGGTTTAATTCTGTTGTTAAAAATTCCGAAGTTTTGTTACCAATTCGTGAAAGTTTGGATAAAATTTACCGTAATTGCACCAATTTTACTGGGAAATGTTTCAACCCACAAGTAATTGCTTAATATCTTTTTTACACACACATACCTGCCTCACAGCACGTGCCTTTATAACCCGCCCGACATGAACACCCACTGCTGTGCGGGGTCCCCCCGTTCTTGCAACTGTCTCTGTTACACACACGAGTCTCTGTGAAATGGTAAGGACAGGATCCACCGCATGCAGCTGCCACAGTTTGCGATCTTGTTCTTGTTTGTGTTCCACTCGTTCCGCACTGATGACTACAGGCCCTCCATGAACTCCAGCTACCGGGAGCTACCGACGGCACAGTTTCGAGGTCTACAAGGTGGAGGCCCGCTTCGCCTTCTGCGGCACCAAGATTCTATCCTTAGTGCGCCAAAGAACACCACTAGGCAAAAAACTATGAGTATTTTCTTCCACATTGATCCAGGTTTGAAGTAGATCAAGGTAAACTAAAAAGAAATTGGAGACTTTTGAAAGACTTGCTGGTGTTGTTTGTAGTCCGATATCTCATGAAGGCATTGCTAGCTTCTCAAGAGACCAAGAATTAACTGGAGTTGAATGTCACGTCTTCATGTGATCAGTTGGAATTTGATGGTATTGTTGTTCCGGAGTTTTGACGTAGATCTTTCACACGCTGCCAGGCGCGTTTTGAAACACTATTGTTTATTAACATCATGTTAATCATGTTTGTCGGTTACCCAGAGCATTCTGTACACTCTTTACCTCAAGCTTTAGGAAGACGGCCGTGGGACGCCATGCACCGGCTCTGCCTTCTCTTGCTTATCGGGGTTGGAGGTGCTATTCTGGACCAGAGACAAAATACTGCTTTTACTGAAGTAAATAGCAGTATTTCAAGATTTATTTTATTTCATTTCACGTAGCCAAAGTATTATTTGCGGTATTAAAGCCTTGTTGTTGTCAGTGTTTTGTCCCTCCGTTTTTTTGAAAGCTAAGAGGAAGTTGATTTTCCCTGAATATCTCGAGCTCCTGCATGGTACATGTATTCGATTTTAGTCTAACGAGGAAAAATCCTTGCTTTCTATGTCGACTCCTTCTTGGAAATAAAATGAACACTGTTGGTGTCCACCCACTAACATTTTTAATGTCACATTGGAAACAAATTTTGTGATTGCGTAAAAGCATTCGGGGTTACACATATTCCCCAGCTGTGTAAGTATATCTGCCTTTACATGTCAGTCCTTTACATTGTAACTGAATACAGTGTGTCAACGGCTTGTTTTCAAATGGAAGGATTTGCGAACTTATTCAATTATTTTGGGCGACAAACTTCTTTCGAGGAAAATATGACCCAAATATCATGCATATAAGAAGATAAACAAGAAGTGAAATTACGAAATTGTGAGCGCTGTCGTTACATATGCGCTTTTTAAAAAAATAAATGGAAGACATGTACGTAACATTTCAGGGTGTTTTTACCGAGGTGTCACACATCATGGTCATGCTTCAATCGTTTGCGCAAATGAATAATCAAGTATGGCGACGAGATTTGTAATCCCGTAACGGCGGGAGTCGGGGATATCACGCCGGACGGTAAACTCCTTTGTACCCTCTCTGTTCAAGTAACCAGTTTCACGTGTCAGTGAAGGATCGAAAAGTTTGAATCGCATCTTATGCTTATTTTGTGTTTCGTGTGATCCAAACTGCTATTCCAGGCCAGGGTAGACAGCCCTATACAAGGCCGCATGACGTCACGTTCTTTTACACGGTTGTTGGTCTCATACATTTACTGTAGCTTGCAACGGTCGATTTCTTAATTCAACTGATTAAGGAAAACGTTCCATAAACACAACAATTCGCAACCTCTCTTTGACAAAGTCCATTTTATTGACAGTCAGATCTGCGCTGTCTTGAGTGATTAGATGAGTTTTGGGACGGTTTGGTTAGTTTCCCCGGTCTGGTTAGTTTACCCTCCTCACTGACGCATCGCCTAATGCATTGTAAAAAAGTTTTTTTTTTCCCTTGATATTTGCTCGGTAGCAAGTGTGCTATGGAACCTCATATTTTGCCAGTACACTATTTGATCAGACTTCGCATTTTGCTTATGTTTACTTGGGAAGAATCAAATAGGATCTAGTAAATTTTGTTTTGTGTTCAGTTGACAATTATTCTTAAAAGTAATCTAATCGAAAGGTATAAAGGTTATACTACGATGGTACCATTTGACCTCTTGGTAACGTGGGAAAAACAAATTGTTGTTTCTTACCTCTCGAGGAACCTTTTGATGCACCATGATCCAAGGGATCTTGGATCAGTGATCCTTTTTTGGATCATCCCAAAGGAACACACTATAAGTCACTACCCGGGTTGCTAAAGATAGGTCTTGCCCCATCAACTGCTGTGTGGCAGATGGACTGATAAGCTAACTTGCTGACTTGTATCAAAATGATTGGTGATTGCACTGACTGTTGGGCTAAAAATTTAACTGACTTGCTGATTGCATGATATGTAGATTATCTGTCGGCCTGGCACAACAACTAACTGACAATGGGCTGTTTGATTAGCTGACAGACTGACTGACAGACTTATGACTGACTGACATGTTTGCAAGCTGAGTGGCTAGATGAAGAGGGAAAATTTGGACAGTCTTTCAAACAGAAGCTGTACTGTAGTGATATCTACAAATAAAAAGATCCTTGCATTCTGTAACCTACAGACATCCTTTTTTGGTGAGGGGACGTATCTGTCAAGTGACCTCACTGTTTGTATGATGTATAGCCACTTTGGGCAGGGCTGGAAGCACAGTGTCATTGGCAACAAACTAAGTTGTGTAGCAGTGTGTGAGGTGTTGGACCATCCAGATGTCAAGTGCACTATAAAATCAAAAGACAGTAATGAAAGGCAGAGCCGCTCAAGAGCTAGAGCAAGGAACAGTGAGGGAGGGGATGTACCTGAGAGATACTATGTTGTGACCAAAAACCAGGTTGTCAGGGTAAAGTATGTGTTGGTATATGCTGAGAAGAAACCTCATACTAAGTACGGTATGTTGAGTCCAGTTTGCAAAGATGTGACATTTTATTTTAGAAACTTGATGAAGTTAGTTCATGATTGACAGAAGGTTTTGCAGTAGTCAATTGTGTTGAAGAAATTCATTTCACTAGAAAAGTCAATAAAGCAATTTTGTGGTCTTTTTTAACAAAGCCCAAAGGAAAGTGATTTAGTGTCAGTTTTTTATGTAAGGTCACAATCGGCAGTCCTTGACATCCCTGGCTGTGTTAATTCTGACAAAAATGGCTGATAGTCTTTGAAATTATGAATGCTAACTCACTTTCAGAAAGTTAATAGGTAGACACAATAAAATTACCATGTTTGAAAAGAGGGATGCTTAAGCTGGTATCAAATGCACAGTGTAGATGAAGAAAAGGCCAAGATAACAAAGTTGGCTGTGACTTTTCCCAGCAGCTACCTACTATTGACAACCCCCAGTAGCCCAAAGAAGGACTTTTGTTAAAAGTGAATGAAGAATGTGAAAGGATCATTCAGTATTGTCAACAACGGTCCTCTCTAGACCACTTTTATCCAAATGATCTTCATGAATTGATGATACAATTCATAGGCTCGAACCATTGACAACTTCACTGAGAAAAAATGTGAATGTGATACGAAAAGGAAAACTGCACTGAACTAGAGCGAAACTTCATCCACACGGTGAGATCCCACAATTGTTGTCTTATCCCTCTGCAGTGAGACAACATAGTGATTTTGAACTAAGTACCGGGGAAAAGGCAGCACATTGAAGTATTCAGGAGGGGGAATCTCATTTTATTGATCGAAAAGCACATAGCAAGACAAAAAGCTGGGAGGGGGGACTTCATATATGAAGGAGACCAATCTGGACATGGCCCCAAGTTTTTTTGACGCCTAAAAGAGACCTTATTTAAAACATAGAACATACTGGTATATTTATATTCATCTTTGCATGTAACCCTAAAAAGGAACTCCACGGCTGCAAACAAATGATGGTGTTTTGCCCACAACACCCTTAGTGGGACTAAAATCTGAAGTTTACATCCCTAAGGGCCGATTTACACGTTACGATTTTTGTCGCATGCGACAATCGCTTACGACAGGCCCACGACATGATTTACGATTGTTGTGTACGTCAGGAAAAATGTCCTAGCATTTTAAAACATGTTTTAAAACGCTACGACAGTCGTAAGTCATGTTTTAAGCCTGTCGTGAGCTTGTGGCATGCGCAAAAATCGCACCATGTAAATCGGCCCTAAGTGAGATGACAAGCATTGCTGCCCCTTTCATATGCGAGTTCCCCCCCCCCCCCCAGGGGACAAAACGTAACAAAGTGAAGTTCAATCATCCATGTGAGTGTATAGTCCTGAGAAGGACACAAGAAGAGTAATGATTACCAAATCCTTAGAAAGATGACACTAGACAAGCATTGCAAATTGTAAAATATGTCAAATAAATGCGTATTACGTATCACTAAATTATGTTTTGGCAAATAACTGAAAACACTTTTATGTCAAGAGCGGTATTGGTTGGTTTCCTCAGACAAACAAATGTAGACCACGTTGGTGTCCCATTTTTTTTTTTTCTGGGAATGATTATTGAACTCCATTTTTACTGTCTTCAGGCAACAAGTGGGCAATTGAGTTTGGTATAGGGAGATGCAAGTGACCAAAAAGAAGAGAGTAATTTGGCAAATTTTCATTTTTTTTTAGATGTGTATGGTTTGCCTAATCTTTGCTAAGAACTAGGCATATTAATGCAATTTTGCCATTTCTAGGAGGCCGCAAGTGTCTCCTATATAAGAAAAGCACCGACCCCATTTAAACGCTAAAATGTTGGATTTTTCTTTACATAGTGCAAGCTCGTAACTGGCTGGTGTGCAGGTATCCACTGGCTTCAATGATGGTGATTTATGTTGTAATTTTGGTTCTTATTGGATTTTCAAAAACAAGACATTTTCATAACTTTTATAGTAAATATATTAAGGAAAGCTGACACTTCTACCGTTGTTGGTTGAGATTATTTCGTCGAAATATTGGAAATACGTGCCACGTAATCAGGGAAAGTTTGCAAACTGTCACTATGTTATATTAAATATAATCTTCTCTTTTACACTACTTGTTGCACAACTTCACTTTATTCCTCATTGTACAACTGACGATGGATAATGTTTCATCCGAAACATGTCTTGATTAAATATCAACTTTAAAAACATCGTTTGGTTCATCAAAGCGAAATCTTCTCTTTCCAACAAATGCAAGAATACATGATTAGAATTGATGATAAAACTTCCCCTCTTTGGTGCAGTGCTTCTGTTTCTTTAAAACATGTAAAAACGGTAGGAGAGGTGTTGTCTCGGTGACTATTCAAATTATTCGATGTTATGAAACTCCGTGGTAGGTTTAATAACTATTTACTTAGAAAGTGATGAAGTTCCACCCCATTGCACTCCTTGTCTGCTTGATTCTTATTCTTGTTTAAAACCACAGGAGCAAACAACAATATCAGGTACCGTGGAAGAGACCAGCGACAAAATTGTACGAAACACTGAAGAAATATTAGCAATTTGTCACGAGTAGAAATTTCCGCTAACGAAACGGAGTCTTCAGACTCGTTGGTTGACACGGGAAAAGTAGAAATTTTGTGAATGCGCATGCGTTCTGCACCATCGTATGATACTTAATTTGCAATCCAGTCCTCAGAGTCCGCTTTCTTTGGTCAGCACCAAGAACACGGACTCTGGCCAAAGTGGCCGAAAAACGGCTTAAATAACAATGACCACAACCAGGTTTTCTGAGCCCGCCAGACTTAGCACCCCCAGCAAACCATTGTTTTAAAGAAAACCGCTGGTCACCAACCTTGGTTCTGGTCATTGCTGTCTGAGGTCTTTCAAAGTGGCCAGAGTCCATGTTCTTGGTGCTGACCAAAAGAAAAGGGGACTCTGGGGACGAGATTGCATAATGTGCAAAGAAAAATTTGTATTTCCCTCCGCTACCGTTACGAGACGCAATGTTGTGTGCCGCCACTTTATGATTGTTCATGTATAGCCATGAAAGAAAGACTAGGTCAAGATCTTGTCGTCAACTTTTCAACTTAAGTTCATCGTTGCGTCACTCCATTGTTAATATTAGCGAGCTTACGCAACAGAACGGCTGGAGGACTCAGTGCCCGGTTGTTCAAAAGCCGATTAGCGCTAATCCCAGATTAAAAATTAACGAATGAGTTTATTTCTCTACTTACAAATGATGTTCAACGCTGATATTCAGCAAAACTTTACATTAGAAGAAATCAATCTTGAAAAACAAAAATAAGCAAAAGAAACTTTCACCAAAAAGGTGAAAACATGAAACAAAAGTTTACGCTAATCCTGGATTAAGTTAATCGGCTTTCGAACAACTGGGCCTAGGACGACAGAATGACGAAAAAATGTCGCGTAAGATCGGGAATGCACAGTCTCGCGCGACATTTTTTCGCCATTCTGCCGTCCTGAGTCTTCCAGCCTTCCTATTGCGTAAGCTCGCTATTCAAGTGGCAACCAAAGGTTCACTGGCGGTTAAAGGCACACCTTCAACTGACAAGCATTGCGTCCCGTGGAACAATTTCCATGTAGGAAAATCCCGTCAAAGCTCAAATTCATCCAATCAGATCGCTACGATAAGCAATGCGAATTTCCATGACAAAAACAAAAGGTCGAAAAGCCTGTCGGTTGAAGGTGGGCCTTTAAAACAATGGCAAAATCGACCAAAAAAAAACTGGGGCCAGTTGCTCGAAGGCTGGTTAGCGCTAACTGTTGGTTAAGAGATATCAAAACCTGTAGGTTTCCATGGTAGCGCTAACCATGCTTCGAGCAACCCGGGCCTGATGTGCATATTTTCCATATTAACATCTTACACTACTTTTATTGTTATCTGTTGAAGTGACTAAATTTACAAAAGGCTTTCAATAGTCTTGTTTGACGTTTTGCGACCCTATGACAGGCTTGGATAAATTCTGCTCGGTATCCGAAAAAAATTCCAGCCCTTCGGGCCGTATTTATTTTCGCAAATATAGAAGGGAGCCTGGGCCTAACCCCTAAAAACTAATTAGGTATTCGTTATGCGTAGCAAAATTGTAATTCATCTTACTTTAGGTCAAATAATGTAATCAAACACATGGTATTTTCCTTTTTTTTCTTAATTTAGTTTTGAATTTTTCTTGCAACTGTTATGAATATCATTAGTGCCGCTGATTTTCCCTTATTCTGCTCAAATTCTGCTCCAAAATCCCTTATTTTGCCGGCAGAACGCTCGCCTCAAAAAAATCGCGTATTCTGCTCGAAACTCTACCGGCAGAATTTATCCAAGCCTACTCTATGAGATCATACTGCCAAAAAAAAAAAACAAATCTGAATTCCTAATATTTGTGACGTATTATCAATATATGTAGCTTAGATTTTGACTGTGTTTGAAGTGTAGCATTTCTTATCAAAATTATACATTAAGGCAGAAAAAGTCTCCTTCGGCCAGATACGCATCGTTGCCTGCTGAAATCAATCTTGTGGGAGGAGAAGTACTTTGCATAACCAGTCCTGCGGGATTGTGTGATTGAACTGTTACATACACTATATCGCCTTCAAACAGCCCAGCTACGTTATTTAGCGACAGCGTAACATTGGTTGTGATGCCGACGTCTTGAAATGGGAGAATGTCCGTTGTGTTCGGTTGTTTTCCAACTGCAATTCGAAAACCATCAATTCCCGATTCTTCATCGCTAAAACCAAACCAGTGAGCCCGCAGTGTTTTGTTGAAAAGGTGGCAGCTGGAGTGTATGCCAAACACGTCATGCGTACGGTCTGGACTAACTATGACTGATCCCTAGAAGAGAGTTCAATGAACAATATACTATAAACAGCAACGTTTTCGTACTCTGTTAGCAGTCCCTTCTGAGTCAGTCGAGCTGCCCACTTTCATCACGCAAGCGAGGAAGAATGCGGAGAGAGCGTAGTTCTCCCTCGGGCTCGCTTGCGTGACTAAAGAGGGCGGTGGTTTGACTGACTGAGAAAGGACTGTCTATTGAAACGTTCTAAAGGTTATCATTAACCGCTACGCTGTCAAGTAATGGTCCACAAGCAGGAAAGAGGTGAGTATTAGCACGCTCAGAAATGTTATGAATTGAAGTGTATCCAGAAACCCATAAGGGTTGAAACGTGTAACGGCCCCTTGTGTGCTGGGAAACAAGCTTCTGAATATTCAATTTGCTAAGTACCATATTTGGAACAACAAGAGCGCGGGGTTTCCAAATATGGTACTTAGCACTGAAACATTCAACCAATCAGTTCGCATTGAATATTCGGAAGCTGTGAACACGCGTTACACGTTTCAACCCTTATGGGTTTCTGGTGTATCCAAAAGGCTGGTTACCACTTTGACTTGATGCCGTAAAGATAGAAAGTCAAAACGTTGCGGACAACTTTCATTAATTCTCAAAGCTAAAGCTGGTCTTAATATACGACATCACGACGCTGACTGAAGCTGGATAAATGGGGCTCAGCTGTAGATTTAGTTACCAGCAACCTCTTCAATCAGCGTCCACGCGGCTCTCGTGATTGGTTCAAAAACAATAGGCGCCAAAAATACACAACGAACGACAATGGACCTGCATTATATACCGGTCCGTAAAAAGTGGCGTGATATTTTCCGCCGTTACACAGTCTTGTTCTGTCATAGCTGACTACTTTATAGCCGCGAGAGCGCGCTAGCAGAGCACCGTACAAAAACTGAGGTGCTTACCATTCAACCAAAAATTCCGGAAATTTCGGTGAAAAGTCAAATGGAACAGTCGTTTTCCGAAAAATCCGTCTGGAAAATGTGGAGTACCTGATTATTCCGTTTCCAGGCCATATTTCACGCGAAATCGAGATATGAGGGAAGGTAAGGCCTGGGATGCAAGCTTTCAAAATGAAACGTTATAATGGACCATTAGGGAATGGTCTCTCCAACCGGAATAATTTTCCAAATTGGTCAGCACCCATGGCAACCCATCGATGCGAGAAATGTTTATGACGCCATCGCTCGATCGACCGTCCGTACGAACACACGTTTTTGATGTACGCCAATACGCGAAATGTTGCACTGGTGGAACCTGCCTATTTGGCGGGAAGTTGCATGGCCAGCGTACTGCATTTGACATTGCGTTTACTTTAGTAAAACTTTGCAAAAGTATTATTCGTACAACGAAGAAAGAAGAGAAAGGGAGAGAGAAAAAAAAAACCAGCAAGGAGGCGAAGAGTAAGCGATGCTCAACTTGGAAGAGAAATGAGTGCACGAGAAAACAGGAGAAATATCGTTGACAAACAACGACGAAGAAGGGGGGGGGGGGGGAGAGGCAGAGTTATGTGGGTATTTGCTACGAGAAGTGCATTTTCTACGGTAGCATTTATTCAAGAGTGCGTATTGGTACATAGGTAAGTACTTGCTACAGTAGCACATACCAACGGTGGGTACGTGCTACGAAAAGTAAGTATTTGCTACTGTAACAAATACATATGCTGGGCATTTGCTACGCTTCTAAATACGAAGGATGGGTAATTGCTACTAAAAGTCAGTATTTGCTACAGAGGTGGGTATTGGCTACCTGGCAAGTAATGGTATTGTTTGAAAAAAAAAATCATACAATGAGTTCAAATGTCAACTCTTAAGTTTTGTTCTGCTATATTTAAACATGGATTTCAGCGTATTGTCCCTTTCCTTGGTGGATAGAAACACACTCTGCAGTCCAGAGATGTTTGGGCACAACAACACTTCTAAGCATTGTTGTTGTTGACTTACTGTGGAATCTCGTTACACTGTATAGTGCATTGTCGGCAAGGGCTCCATCTGCGTGGTTTTGAACTGAGTTCACTCACTTGCTGAACGCGTCTACCTTGAGGCTCAAAGCGGGAGGGTCAATTGTTGACATGAAAGCTGTAGGATAAGTGCCACGAACAGAGAAAGCCACTTTACATGGCCTTAATTGATCTGACCATGGCCTTTACCTTGGTCAGCAGGAGAGGGCTCCTCACTTTACCTCACAGGATCGATCGCCCCCTTAAGTTTCTTAACATGATTACGTCCTTCCACGACGAAATGAAAGGCACTGTCCAGTACGACGGATCGTCTTCAGAACACTTCCCAAGCCGAAGTGGCGTGAAACAAGGCTGTTTCCTCGCTCCGACGCTATTCGGCACCTTCTATCTGCAGCTGTGTTATGCCCTCTACCAGACTAAAGATGGCGTCTACATCCACGCAAGGGGCGACGGGAGCCTTTTTAACCTTGCTCGCCTGCACGTAAAGACCAACGTGTCCTCTCCGGGAGATGCTGTTCGCAGATGATGCTGCCTTGACTGCTCACACTGAGGAAGCCTTACAAGGATTGATCAGCCGCTTTGCATGCACATGTGGCGAGTTCGGCCTTCCTAATTGGGCAAAGATGTTAGCAGGCCATCTCTATCGGTGACCACACCCTTGAGGTTGCGCAGGATTCTACCTACCTCGGCTCCACCATCTCCAGCAGCCTCTCCCAGGATACGTAGCTACACACCCGGATCGGTAAGGCAGCATCAGCAATGGCCTGCCTAATAAAGAGTGTCTGGGAGAACTCCACGCTGACCACCAGGCCTGCGTTCTGGACGCACTGCTTTACGACAGCGATGCATGGACTTTGTACACTCGCCAAGAGCGCAAACATAACGCCTTTCATCTGTGCTGTCTGAGGAGGATCCTGAGCATCACCTTTGTATAGGATCGTATCCTATACAAAGAATTAATGGCCCTAGCAAGAAGACCAAGCAAGTTTTCCCTCCTCTCCCAGAGACGCCCACGCTGGCTTGGCTTTGTCACCCACCCACATGCAGGATTGCCGGATCCTAAAAGACATCCTGTATGGCGAACTCGCCTCCCTCTCCAGACCTGCTGGCAGGCCAATGCTTCAAGGCAACATTATCCGAGCTGACCTGGAAGTCACAGCCGCAGACAGAGGCGCCTGGAAGCTTGCCGCCAAGACCAGTGTTAAAGTGTGTGAAAGAAGTACAGGGGACCAGTGGGAAGATAAGAGAGATTGCGGGCGACAAAGGAGCAGAATTAGCGCCAATATAAACAGACGCAGGATTCACTTCCACTAACTGTAACAAACTGAGTCGATCTTTAATCGGGCTTTTCAGCCAGATAATTATCCCATATGTCAAAAATGGGATATATAAGGGCACAATGTAAGCATAATAGAATATCTACACCTACATAATGACCGAAGGCAACGACTCAATGACGGACGACAGACCAAGTACATCAGCCAAGGTGGAGTACGATGCCCATCTTCTTTATCCAGAGTGAATGAAGTAAAAGTGCCTTAAGGCATTACGTGTAGTGCATGTTTTTGTAAACTATCCTCCGTCCTTTTGCTGTTTTGAGCTTCAAATAAGAAGAGGAAATCAGACTATGCATATAGCAAGGTTTCATGCGTGACCCAAGATCGGTTTTGCTCCCTGTAACGACTGCACATGCACTACCAACATTGGCATTGGTACAAAAAGGTAGATGGCTTTAAATGTAAAATATACCTCGAGCTTAACCAGTGCCAAGAACGAAATAATACGCATGAAAGTTTTCAACACATTATCATCACTGTGTAGCAGTTGGACCGGTTTCAATTGCTCCACCAAGCTAAGTTCTTGTGATAATTAGTAGAGCTCTGAAATCCCGTAAAATCGCTCTAAACTGCCTCCTCTATCTTGCTTCTCAGACGGTAGCATTTTCATCTAAAACGACAATTTGTTTGGCGGTAAATGATTACCGTGAGTTTATTAAGACAGCCCGTGCAGTCATGCTTATTTTCCGGCTTTTACAATTTCACGTTCGTGTTATGTACTCGTAGTCTTTTACAGTGTTGGTTAAGCCAATAAAACCTTTAGGATTTCGGTTTGTACTACACTACTGAAGAAAAGCAAACGAACAGCATGTAATGCGCACTTTAAAAAAGGCGTTAACTTCACAGAAGAGTGTTAAAAAGTACTCAACAAATTAACAATATTTAAGAAGCAACAGGAAAGATGCTGGAAGAGTTTCGCCTGGAGAAAAGAGATTTCACTGGAAAACGGCACAATCCCGAGATTTTCGATATCAACAAGATGATGGGCCTGCAATATTCACAATGCGGTAAACATACTATGCAGGACTGGTTTATAGAGTGCCCCTCGTCTTTTTCTGACCATGATTTGTGCGCTGATCAAATAGAAACTTCAATAATCCCCCACCCCCCGGGCAAAGACCAGGCATTTGACTATCTTCTGTGCCCGGGGAGTGGAGAACTTGACCTTTTGCCTACGTGGGGTGGGGAAAATTGAACTGGAAGTCAGGATTTTTTTTTCGTGCCCCGAAGTCGCTAACAGCTATAAAACACGTGTTTGGACGAGATGGAAGAGTTTGAAGGAAGAGATATAGCATTTGTGAGCGCTTGGCTTACAAAAAAGGTCTTCAAAAGTTGTCTTCAAAGGAATTTTGGCTGCGTAATTCGTCTTTGTCATACTATAAAGTGGATAGAAAATGGTATGTTTTCACACCCCCCATTTCATTGTTAAAGCTCTGAAATGTGTAGGTTTCTGTTAGAGGAAATCAACCGACAGTAACACATGCAGTCGTTAACGCTCTAGGCCCTGCTGTTGATAAGTATACAGTTCCCTCGTTAGACAACCTTTGCCGTGTTTCGGAGTTAGCAGCTTATACTTGCTTATTGACGTTGTCCGACCTAATTAATTCAATTCTCAAGTCACTTTTATTAATAGTTTCAATGGACCTTATTCATAAATGGCGATCACATTTATAATTCTTTTGTCCACGTTCAAATTAGCCTACCAAGCCTCGTTTTAGAGCAAGAATTCTTTTCAATTCCCTGTATGGTATCGAGGATTGGTAGGCTAATTTGCACTTCGAAAAAAGAATTATGAATTGACCGCCATTTATGAATAAGGTCTATATTAAAGTCGTGTTTTTGTAGTAGCTCAAGTCTGGTAAAAACAATATCATCGTTTTAAGGGTCAGGAAAGATGTGTTAGCATGTTTATACACAAGTTTTATTAAGACGACATGAGCCGACGACGATTGTTCTTTAGTAGGATAGTAGGGTATGACAAACAAATCCGAAGATAGGGTAGAGCATTTGAACACCATTTTGGCCCGAGGGAGCGGGAATTTGCCCGGGGGTGGGGGCGGGGGGAGGAGGGAGGATGTTGAAGTTTCGAGTTGATCGCGCATTAGTTCACAAGGAAAGGCAGGTGCTGTCAATTGAATAAAAACCTTTGGGGCAATTGCAGCACGTTGAGTGGTAATCAGTCATAAGTTGAAAAGCGTTCGATTATTGCAGCATTTACATTCAACTAAAAACAACCTTTACCTTGTAATGCGAATATTTAGCAAAAGTTTAACCGTTTAACACAGCAATGATTACGACAGGTGCCTAAATGTTTTCCTTAACAATTATTCGCCCCAGGCTCAATGATTATCGGTAAATATTCACCGATGATCACTGAGCCTGAGGCGAATAATTTTTTTAGTATAAATACATAGGTGATTATTTCAAAAAAGAGAAATATAAAACATTTCAACGCGAAATCATCTTCACTTACAGTGGCAAAACAACTACTGGCAGCCATTTTGTCCGTCGAGGTGATTAATATGACGTGTTTCCTTGAAATTTGTTAATTAAACATAAAGAGAATCCCTTCCGGCGACATCAAGACAGCACAATATGGTTCACTCGAATCTCACGCGGGAACAGAAATGAATAGCTCATTCCATGTTACAAGCGACAATCAACCTGAGTCAGTGTTTGAAAATTTCTGTTCTTTACGTCCTCAGAGAAAACCAAGAAAAACAGCAAACACGGACTCGCAAAACTTCATTCAATAAGGGGTACCCCAAGATCACGGAGTATCGTTGAGTTACATAAATTTTATAAGGGTTTGCATCGGGAATTTCGCGATTGTTATTTAGGGAATTAAAATAGAAAAAAAATACATCAGAATTTCAAACCTTGCCTCCTTGTCTTATTTATGGCATATTCTTAGCATTTCTGGCCGTTTCAGCGCGATTCTAGGGAGTTTTAGTTCTACCGTTTCTCTCTCATATATATCATTCCCGTAGAAAGAGAAAACAGCGAACCTACAACCCACTGGAATAGCGCTGAAATCAGTGGTCAAAGTACGCCACAAAAACATTGATAAGGTATCGAGAAGACAAGGTAAGGGATGTTTGTTCGATTCATGTTCTGTATTTCGACTCCTAACTACTTTTGCAAATTCACACACAAACGCTTATAATTTTAACTGATCGTGATGCTCAAATTACATTGTTAGCTTGGGGTACCTGTAACTCAATCAACAATTTTGAAAGACGCCAGCCAGAAAAACGCCATATCGAGTTTTTTAAAGATCTATACGAAGAAGGCAGCTGTTTGAATGTACTAATTGAATTTGCATAAACTGGTCGGTTTGGCCAGAATTGAATTGCGTTAGCTCTGTGAAAGTGCTTACTCACTGTGTGGAGCACAAATGAGGGGATCGTCCAACGAAACCAGTAAGGAATGCTTCATCACGGTACCTGTTTTGTTCCTGATCGGAGAAAAACATGTCCTGTTGGTCAATATAGCTGCAAATGTATTTCTCATGTTAACAGCAAGTTTGGGAAACCTTTCTATTCTGCTCAGTTTCCTACACGTTCCATCTTTGCGCACAACATCAAATTATTTGTTATGTGGGCTGGCCTTGACTGACCTCGGAGTAGGACTTGTGGTTCATCCTTTGTACGTCTCTGTGATGTACAGTCTCTACAATAACACTACACCACATTGTATCATAAACTCGGCTTATAGCATAGCCACGCCATTCTTCGCCGGTGTTTCCCTTTTATACATCACAGTCATTGGTACAGACAGGTATCTTGCGATTACGTTGAACCTCCGTTACCACGAATTCGTAACAGAGAGAAAAACGAAGATTGCACAGGTAGTTCTGTGGTCAGTGAGTGGTTTAATGACTCTTGTGTGGCTTGAAGGCTTTCTTATTTACTCGAACGTCGCAGCCGCTTTTGTCGGAATTTCCCTCGTAGTGACATTTGCTGTTTATACCAAATTGTACTTTGTTGTGAGACGCCACAAATCTCAAATCCAGAGTCAAATACCAACGCAGATATATGACTTCGAAAACGTTCGCCTAAGGAGGATACAGAGATCGGCCATTAACACTTTGTGCATCTTTTTCACCTTCCTGTTCTGTTACCTTCCGTTCTTTGTCTCCACAGCAATAGGTAACATGTCATCTTCGCCAAAAAAGGAAGTGGTTATTGTGTTCGAATTCACCGTGACATTAATGCTGTCCAATTCATCTATTAATCCACTGATTTATTGCTTTCGTTTACTTGAGTTCAGAAATGCTCTCAAGACGACTTTCAAAAGAACTTTCTGCTTGCATTCTTCTCATGAATAAGCAAGTTCCCATCAAGTCTTTTCTCCAATAGACTCTCTCAATAATTTAAGAGGTGCACGATTTATGCTGAACACGAGGTTTGACAGCACATTGACAAACAGTTTTTATTTCAGGCCACATGCATATTTAGGACTTAAGAACCGCTAACTATACGAGAAAAGGCTACCTGATACTCAGGAAAACTTATAAGAAAATAATTTCAACTTATCGAATAATGAAAACACCGAGTTGCAATTTGTGAACACACGATTTAGCTGGAAAGTTAAAACCTCCAGCAGTGAAAAGAAAAACAGGTTGGGCAACGAGCGTGATCAGCAGATCGGTAATAGCTGTTCCTAGCTAACAATAGATACCTTGACAATATGGCTCTGTGAATATGTAAGGGTAAGAGTCGGTCTTGTTTTGTTTTTGTTTTGTTTTTTCAACTTTATTGGTCTAAGTCTCTCTTCTAAATAAATAGTTAGATACCTAAAATACGTATGGTTGTTTCAAATTTTATTCTCAATGCGCGAATTTAGGCTTGCCTGAATATGCGCATTCATTAAAAACTGACTCAACTATTACAGAGTGATGTGAAGTGCTATTTTTCTACCCATATGAACCATATGAGGGTTAGCCCTACTAATGGAAATGGGCCCACACAAGGACAGAAGAAAACTCTGACCAGGGTGGGAATTGAACCAACGACCTTCCAGTTAGATCATCGCTGCTCTACCGACTGAGCTACAAGGTCAGACGGGAAACGTTGTCCGTGTAGCACTAGCACTGCACATTACTCTGTAATCGTTACGACTGTTGAAATATAAGTGCTACGTTACACGGCCAACGTTTGCAAAAACGTAACATTTCCTTGTATTAAAAACTGAACTAGGGATATCAGATTTCCAGCATTTTCATTAGCCCGCTGGACACAGACTATCAGCTCGTATACCTGCTGTACCTAATATGGTCAAGGAACGCGTCAGCAAAAAGCGAGCTGTAAAATGGCCGACAAAAGCCTTTTTGGAACGGAATTGACCGATTCAGAAATCGATGCTTCAGTGGAAGAGTTGTTGATCCTAGAGTTTTTAACAAAACAATTATTCTACTAGGACTTGCTGGATGTAAAATGATTATAACCAACTCGGCGCTTCGCGCCTCGTTGGTTGTATATGACTTCATATCCAGCGCGCCCTTGTAGAATAATTGTTAAATACCCTCTTTGTTAAAGACCCTAAACGAAATTAAAAACGCAGGACTTTGTTACCTTTGTGGGAGGCGTGTCATCTACAAGAACTGGTCCAATGGACATCTTCTCTGCGATGAGTCCAACATTGTTTTCGCATCTTAGAGTTACGTAGTACTTGTTACCAGCGACTAGCTGTAAGCCTTCCGCTTGTATGGTTTTGTATAATCCATTGTTTGTGTAGTTTGTTATGAAATGGGTGCTATTTCGAATCGCATAACTGCAGGACTTTACACCTGATTCTTCGTCTGCGAAATATGTCACGTTGGCAATTAACAAACAGTTGGAGCAGCATTGCGTGACATCATTAACGGGGATTACATCACCAAGCAATGGTGCCGTTAAGTCCACTTTTATTTCCTCAGTAGTTGATAGCGTAAACAAGCCAGCTCCATTTGTAACGCGTACAGTCACGTAATATGTCCCTAAATGACGTAATTGGCAGTCGTCACAAGTCACGTGAGTAGAATTCCAAGGAAGTTCGGTCATGGATTTAATCTGACAGCCAATGGCTACTGTCCCAACACAGAATTCAGTTTTAGTGACCCCACTTTCGGGATCACTTGATTTCCACGATGCTTGTAGGTTGTCTCTATGCTCAAGCCATATTCTTTTTCCCCGTGAAAGCTGAAAAGATGAAAAACACTATGAGGCAGATCATCAGACGAGTCAGTTAGTTTACATTATATGCGAATGGTAAAAAACAAAAAAAAAGAAAAGAAGCTAGGAGGTGTTAGTCTCCCATAATTATACTTGAATTCTCAAGTAAAGGTGTGAGCGGGTAGCTAGCTAGGAATTAGTTTACACTTAATCTTAAGGTATATCTTGGTTGGGAAAGAAAAAGCAACAGTACCCGACTACATAGCTACACCATATATATTTTAGATTCTGTGCAAAACTGAAATTTTTCTTACTTACCAAAATTCCAAACGGAGAGCAAAGCATACTGTTTTATCTGTTTTTTGTTACAAGGTCTTAAGCTACAGTTATATTGTCCATTCTGTTGAATTTTTGATTCTGTGATTGAGCATCGATTTATTGATTGATGCCTGCCGCGAACGAAGGCGTAAAGTAGGTTGCATTTCTATTTGTGTAAACCAAACCAGCCATTTTTCGCGTTCGTTTCACGACAACGAACATGTTCTAATAAAGCATTTTAATTGCTTTATTGGAACAAGTTCGTTGTCGTGAAATGAGTGCGAAAAATGGCTGGTTTACAGCAAAGTGGCAACTGCTAACCCTTTTGTTTCGAAAGAGCGAAGCTGACAACAAGTCGCAAATTTGCGACTTCTCCAGACATTTTAGTCGCAAAGGAAAAAAATTTAGTCGCAAATGCGACTGTATTGGTCGCAATTTCGAGCCCTAAATTTTAGGGCTTATTTCGGTAAGCACAACCGTACGTACCTGCAACATGCACGGAAAGCATTAACTCGTCGTCACGCTTTGTCTCATCCTACTAATGATTTTAAAAGACGCTTCTGAGTTTGCGTTTGTTGCTGCGCTTCTTCTCGAGTCGCTCGTGAAAGCCAGCCCTGAGCAATTAAAAGAAACATGACACTAAAACTATTTCTTACCTCGGTCAACTCAGGACGAGAAACGTCAACAAGGAACCCGTCAGACCATCCATGTGACGTCATCCCGGCGCCATTCGTAGCCTCTACTGTAACGTAATATCGTTTTCCGTGAGTTAGTGTAAGATTGTCCTTCCTTGCTGTGGCTGCTATGCCAACATCTGTAAAATTCATCAAGTCCGTAAGGTCTGGTGATGTTCCTATACCCCAGCGGTATTTGACGACACCACTTTCTGCATCACTGAACAGTTCCCAGGTTGCCTCTACCACACTTGTTGATGACTGGTATCGAATATCATACTGAAGAGAAGAACCATCGTGGACGAGACTGGGACTGGGTGGTGTTACGTCGACAATAATGCCATCAGATGAGGATGTGCTACTAAAGCCATCACCATTTAAACATGTAATCCTGCTGATGTACCTAGCGCCAGGTACAAGACTGAGATTCCGGCGAGACAGATTACCATTAATTCCCACCGACTGTGTAAACACAACAGTGTCATTTCCAAAAGCTGAACTGTTATCCGATGCACTCTGTTCAATGAGTGACCACGAGCAACTGGATATTCCAGACTCATCATCTTTGAAACCCTTCCACGAAATTTCTAAGGAGTCCATGGAATCTGTAAAGTCAATGTCATGCTCAACTCCATCGATTACCATTCCAAGGGAAGGAGGAATAATATCAAACATCAACTTCTTCGAGGACATCACGGAGGTAAGACCAGCTCCATTTTGAACAAATACCGTAACATAATACGCTTCACCCAAATGAGGAACAAAGGGCCCTATGGTCCCAGAGGTTAAGGCTCCTGCTGCTGTGGAACCACTCACGCAGGTTTGGGACGTGGTTGCTAAGCAGTATTCACTGCTCCTTATGTCACTTTCATAGTCCTTCACACCGTCCCAAGAAAAACGAATTTCGATGCTTCGTGTTGTTTGGTCTGTAACCACGTGACTTGTTACGATCTCTGTTGTAATCGGAGGACTGGGGTCAACTATAAATCCATTGGAGCTTGCCATACTGTTTAAGCCGCTAGCCGTGAATGCTTTTAAACTGGAGTAATACTTCTGACCGGCAACCAGAATGTCTAGACCAGGTGCGTTGGGTGCAAGGTCTTTTTCAACACTTGTTCTCAACCCAACACTTGTGAAACCTAAGGTATCGTCTTTGAAACGTTCTGTACCTATTGCCCACTGGTAATCAATCACTGGTTCGCTGTTATCGTCCAAGAAAGGGTCCCAATTGGCACTGACCACTCTCGTGTTAGTTGTGTAGTTGAAATCAGCACCCTCTATAGTGCCATCGCGAATGTTCGCGGGAATTGGCCAGACGGACTCCACTCGAAAGCCATTGGATCGAGCCGTACTCCTCAGTGATGCTTTGTTCCAACACGTTAACACATTATGATACGTCAAGTTCCTGAGAAACCCTTTCTCCTTGTAAGTTTGCAAGAGAGAAAACACTTTTCTTTGTCCGTATGCTGAATTGTTGCTGGCATCAATTTGAAGCAGTTTGCTTCCATCGCTGCTTTCTATTTTCCATGTGCATGATTGAACGCCACTTTCAACATCCTCTGCGCCAAACCAGGACATGGAAATATTCCAGTTCTCAAGCACAATGTTGTAATCCACTCCAGTCACGTGGTTCCCATCAATGACATCACCCATGCGTGGAGGACTAACATCCATCAAAATTCCATTCGAGCAGCGCGTAACCGAAAGACCAGCTCCGTTTGTGGCTTGCACTGTCACAAATACTCGCTCTCCTGGGTTAACCTTACATTCTGGACAGCTAAACGATTTATTAGCTCCAATTCTCGTGGTTGGTCGTATTTGGCAGCCGCGAGGTTTGGTTCCGAGACAGTATTGGCTTTCCAGGATTCCGCTTTCTGGGTCAGTGATGTCCTCCCAGTGTGCTGCAAGATCCATGGTCGGCGAAAAATAGTCAATGTCTCGACCAGTGGCCCCATCACGAACGGAATCATTGGCAGCTTGTGGTGGCGTGGTGTCTATTACAAGTCCAAGCGATGATAAATTTGACCTTAAACCAACAAGGTTCGTCGCGACGACTGTGATGTAATATGTATTACCGTGCAAAAGACTAAGGCCGCTCTTCATCACCTGTGTCGCAAGATGTACGTCTTCAAAGCTCACAACATCGTGCTGATGTGGTTGAGTCCCGATAGCGAATTGGTAGTTCAGCAGCCCGCTCTCCAGTTCGATGAACGGCGGCCAGGTGGCTACCATAGAAGTTGTGTCTGATTGATACTGTGAGGTGTTATCGCGTGAGACACCCACTATGATAGGACCACTGGGGACAGGTGGCGTGTTATCTACCTCGAAGACAGAACACGATGAGGACGCCAGTCCAGCGTTGTTAAAGCACTCGACACTAACATTGTAGCTTTGACCTTGAAGAAGGGGAACACTTCGAGGCAACGAAATATTTCCCGAGGACAAGTTTTTAGACTCGACGAAAAGAACCTGAACAGCCTGATCTACGACCAAGATGCTGCATGTGCTGATACCGCTCTCACGGTCTATAAATTCCCTCCAGGAAATTACGCGGTCAACATCAGTTATAAAATATTTTTCTCCAATTTTTCTTTTTGTTGATTGCCCCACATAGACTATTCCTGGATGTGGTGGAGTGCTGTCAAAAACGAGAGCATCAGAGCATGATTGTGACAAAAGTCCAGCTCTGTTTCGTGATATCACAGTGACGTAATACTTTACTCCTGGTATAAATACTAGTTCTGACATTGTTGTGTTGGCGTAGTTCCGCCGGCCGATGTTAACGAGTGGTTGGATTTGGGTACCACATCTGCTTGTGCCAATGGCCCACTTGTAGTACCAGACCTCACTTTCTGGTTCAGAAAATTTGTTCCAATAAACCGAAATAGCGGACGCTGAAGCGGAGTAAAAAGCCACATCTTTGTCATTGTATCGCCATCCATCTTGTGAACCAAAGCCTGGGTAGAGTTTGTTTGGTATAGGCGGTGTTCCATCCGCTATGACACCATCCGAAACAAGTTCTCTGACAGATCCTGCCTGGTTTGTCACCTTAAGGTGCACGTAGTACTTAGTTCCACTTGACAAATTGAGAACAGTGTTACTTTTCACATGAGTTGATAGACCAACATCAGTAAAACCTTGAACACTGGTCTTGTCATTCACACTGATACCTATGCTCCATTCGAACTTCTCAATACCACTCTCCAGATCCCAGACTCCTTCCCAGTTAGCGGCCATCGATGAAAGAGAGGATTGGTATCTCAGATCTGGTTCAATGATCCCGTCATACACTATACCATGGCTCGGGGGACTGAAGTCAATGAGCACTCCGTCGGAGCTCAAGCACTTCCGTAGATGGGCATTGTTTACGGCACAAACCGTCAGGTAGTATACGTCATCAGACAGCGAAAGGCCTTTTACAGTAACAGAAGCATTTAGTCCCACGCTACTGAATGGAACAACATCCATAACTCCCCCTTGATTTCTGCTTATTCCATATTCGAAGTGGTGAAATCCAGACTCTGGATCTTTAAAACCTTCCCATTGTGCCGAAATTGCTGTACTGTTATCTTGATAGTCAATATCCGAACCCGTAATACCGTCTCGCACTTCAGCTGTCTGCGTGCTTGGAGGAGTCACGTCAGCAACGAAACCATCCGACGATACTTGGGAACTAAACAAGCCAGCTTTGTTTTCAGCTTTGATTTTAATGCAATAACGCTGACCGTTCACCAAAGTAATGTTTTTCAGGGTAAATGAGGTAGCAGTTGGAGGAACTAATTTCACAAACTTATTTCCAGTGACATGATAGTTTCCAGAGAGGCAGCTTCCAACAGCAAAGTAGTATTGTTTGACAGCTATGTTTGGCTCGGGAAATATTGACCATGATCCGTAGACATGTCTCAGATCAGCCTGGTAGTCGATGTCTACCTGCTTCGTTGGACCGTCGAAGACTTTTCCAGAGGATGGAGGGGTTGCGTCAGGTATTACCAAGACCGAATACGCGTCTTTATACAATTTGGCACCGTTGATGGCTCTTATTATGACGTAATAAGCTTTGCCTTGTGTTAATGCAAGGTTTTGGAATGTCGCCGATGTGCGAAGGTTGGGTCCTGGAACAACCGCAAAGTCGGAGGTTGACATTGGCTTTTCTGAAGGTATCATGGCCCACTCGCATCGCTGAAGTCCGCTGTGAGCATCTGAGAATCCAGCCCATTGCACAGTAATTGAGGATACACTTGGTATATACACACACGGAGTTCCATTTATGATATCTTCAACTCCTGTCACTACAACTTCACCAGTAAATACTGGGTGAGTCGTATCCACGGTAACACCATCCGATGTGACGTCAGTGCTAAGACCAACCATATCAATGGCTCTTACAGTCGCAAAATACTTAGTGCTGTTTTTCAACGCCAACCCATTATGTGTTACGTTGGTCGCATTCCCAGCGGACGTCCAGGAAACGATAATGCTTCCGCTGTTGTCAGTAACCTTATATCTGTACTCCATGATCCCACTTCCTGTGCTGCCATCCGTGAACCCATTCCAGTTTATCGCTATAATGGTGTCCTCTGACTGATAATCTACATCACTAAAGTGTCCATCGTTTATGCTGCCTGCCTGTGGTGGATCTTGGTCTATTAACAAGCAGTTCGATGTAATTTGAGTATAAAGTCCAGCCTCGTTATAGCCTCTAACGACTGCGCAGTAGCGTTGTCCAGACACTAGATTAAGGTTTTTTGCTGTAGGGAATCGGTTAAGAGCTGTGGTTTTGAATGTTGTAATAAGCCCGGCCCCTTGAAGTTGTACCGCCCAATCATAGCGTGCAATGTGAGAATGAGGATCGGTGAATCGGTCCCAATTTGCACTAAACGTAGTCGTCCACTTTGCGTATTTTATGTCCACTCCAGTTTGATTTCCATCGTATGCTTTCCCCGCCACAGGGGCCGAGGTATCAATGATGACCCCGTCGCTGGTGAGGTCTGAATGCAGTCCCGCTTTTGTAAACGCTCTTACAACGAATTGCACCTTTGAACCGTCTGAGATGCTGTTGAACGTCGTGGCCGCACTAGTGCTGAGATTGACATTTGTGAAAGACATAAGCTCGTTGCTGTGATTGGTTTGGAAGGGAGTGAAAAGTACCTTCCACATATACTTGCTGACACCGTGTCTTGTTTGTACTCCTCCCCAGTTCACTTGCAACAACTTGGAGGCTTGGTAACTTTGGTCAGCTCCAGGCCCATCGTGGATCCACCCGCCTTGTGGCTTTGACGTATCAATGATGATCGCACCACTACAAACAAGCTGAGAAGTGTTGTTCCTCATGTCCACCACTTGTATAGACACTTTGTAATTGTTGTTATCCTGAAGAGCTAGTCCTGACAAATTAAACAGCTCTTAAGACACTAGGTTCAGGGTGGAGCCATTAAAAGGGTTCTCGTGATTGGTTCAGGAGACAGTGGGGAATAAAAATACAACGGCAACGATTGAGTCTAATTCTCAAAATAATGGAGCTACATCCTATACTGGTCCAATGAAATTCGAGGTTGTAAGGAGCAGTGTGGTATCGCGATCTTTGAACTTTTATTTTTATCTAAGCTAGCAATACATGGAATTTCAGCATTAATTGGATTATCATTGAGTTGACTAAAGCCGTGTTCACATTTGGCCTCGATTATGATCGAATAACAATCGAATTAAATATGAAATGGGTTTGCATCAACTAATTAGAGAGCTTGATTATGATTGGATTATAATAATTTCAAACAACCTCAAGGGGGTTGTTTGAAGTAATTACAGTGCGTAATTGAACCGAGTGGCGAACACTTGGTGGTATATGAGCAGACGAAACTTTTAATCGCTATTTGGTGTCTTCTTCTATTTCGGAAGCTATCCTTGGTTCTCTTCTCGCCTCAAGCATGGTGATGATAATCGTGGAAGCCACGCGGTACGGCGCCATTTTGTCTCACACTGCGGGATCACCCTGCCTATTGTATTTGAATTTTCGCAGATGTGAACTGAACCACAATTAAATAAAATTAAATGGAGTATGATAGCCTTCATCATACTCCAGTTGATCATAATCAACGTTGAGTGTGAACACGGCTTTAGATTTACTAAACCTGGCTCGTACAAGTTTTATGCGAGTCCACAACAAAATGATTGGTTATTCCTTTAAACTACGCTAGCGAAAACTGAACTTCTACACCAGCCAGTCTAAATTCACATTCACTGGTAATTAAAGAAGAAATTATCAACTAATAATACCAAGTAGTGCGTCTAAGTTGGGCCCGCTCGATGAAAGTTGAAATCTCCAAGGGGTTCAGAGGAAACCCTACTCTGTACAAAATTCAAAGTACATGTACCTGTCAGAGTTTGCTGTGTATTTGAGTTAGGAAAGACTCCTTTTACGACCGATGCGGTGCTGCAAGCAGAGGACGATGACAACAGGAACCATTGAAAAGTCAGCTGACCACAAGACACGGAAAAGCCCGCGAGACGAAGGTAAAGTTTACTTTTGAGGTACTGATAGCTAAGGACTGGTAGAAAAGACTGATCCGTAAATTGGGCGCTACCAGTTGTGATGTTGATACTATCTTGTTCTGCACCAGGACATGTCCCAAGATTTCCGTCACACCTATAAAAAATATAACAGTACTAAACGGACGAGATTTCGTTCATGAAACCCACACGCTTGTTTCGTGGGGTGACACCAACCCAACTCGTCACGTTTGAACATGCTGCGTATTTACTGTCCTTAAGTAACATGTAATACACAAGCGCGTAGCTGTGCAATATATTGAAATCTCCAAAT
>NC_090870.1:10459395-10461895 GCF_036669935.1 Montipora foliosa | reverse complement strand
GAAAGGTGTGGCCGTGCAATGCCCACTTTGACACGTGTCACCACGTGTGCACTGATCACCATCATTACATGCCACGCCCTCACGATTTGACCACGTGCTCGTGCTTATACTTGGGTCACACCACTGACAGAAAGAAAGAAAGAGAAAAGAAAGGTAAGATTTGTCATTTCTATGAGTTTTACCTTGAAGTAGTGTGGTCTTTTTTTAGCCTCCACAGAACACATTGTTTCGCTCTATTGTTCGCTGAACATTCGCCTTTTGCGGGAACTCACTGCAATGCTATCATCTTCAAGTCTCTCAGGAGACCACTGGCTCCCCCTCACTCTCTCCAGTCTATTTCTTTATGTTACTTCAAGATGCGAGTAAAATAAACATCCTCGTTTCCACAAAATACATCTGCATTGCAGCTTCAATTTTTCGCGGAGAGCTTTGAAGCCCCCGACTCAAAGAGTTCCAGCAGTTTCGCACTGCAAATAACTAAGTAAGCTAGTTTTTAGCTCATGATTTATTACACTGAATCGCTTCCCTTAGATGAATTAATTAGCCCCTATAGTTTGTGGTGTCATCCCTCCGCAAAGATATTTTGTCTCCTTTAAAAGATAAAACAAAGCCAACACACCCAAAAATTAAGCATCCTGTGAATTCGGTGAACGAATATGAGCAGACTTTCAACGTTTACCCTAAGTGGGAGTTAATGGTACGTAAATCCCGTTCACCTCGTCCGCGCGACAATTTTGAGCAACTGCCAACGATGTTAGATACTGTTGATAAGCCCTATCCTTCCATTACCTGACAAGGGTTTCCTGGCTTGAGGTGATTCTGGGCGTAACAAGTCCTTTGGCCACCAGTCATGATCACACAGAAGCCTGATTTAACGGGACAACCGCTACCATCATGTGTCTCACAAGGAAGGCAGTTGTAGGGTTTACCAACACAAGTCCCGCCCGAGCAACGATCATCTTTGGTATTTAAGTTGTTGTCACTGCATTGCAAATTATCGTTATTGGTCCACTGATTGTTGTTGTTACTGTCACATTGCTAGAATATATATGTAAAAAAATAGAAGTTGGTCAGTGACTTTTTTGATTGTAGTCATCATCATCGTCATAATCATTGTTTGCCGTCGTTGTCGTTATCACCATTTTATTTATTTATTTATTTATGTAATATTCTTGTTACCTGACAGGGGTATCCAGGCCGCAAATCACCGTGACTAAAGCACGTTTTTGTTCCACCTTCCATAATAGCACAAAATCCCGCCTTCACGCGGCACGTGTCGTTGTTACATTCTTCGCACGACAGACACGTGAATGGCGTTCCAGCACACGACCCACTCAAACACCTGTCGTTTCTGGTGCAAGCCACACCGTCGCTACAGGACAAAGCGTCATTGTTCGTCCAAGCCGTCTTGTTGGTGCTTTGACATTCCTGTCAGGAAAAAAGAACTTTTAAGCAAAAAATGCAAGGATCATCTCAGTATTTGTATATTTATTACAGGTTCCTTATACGTGTTGTTAGAATTAACAAATCGAAAGTGGTTCAGCGTTGTCTGTACTCTTATCGACAACTATATTCGTCATCACGGTGGTCAAAATATTGTGGACTCACGAGGCGCAACCGAGAGAGTCCACAACAAATTTTTACCACAATATTCAACGTCAAAGAAAGTTTTTATTTCAGAGCGTGACCAAAATCATGACACAAAGAAAGAGGAAGCCTTGTCTATAACTTTCTCGCAATATGATTGGTTTATTTCCCAAAATGGGCGTTCCTGATTGGCTATTACACTGCGTGACAAATTGACGCAAGCATGACGCGTACAACGTTGTCCAGACTCTTATCGACAACGGCAAATTAGCTACTCAGATTGCGAGATTACAAGCAATTGTGGTAAAAAGTTTCTTGCCTCAAAGGTGAAGCTCACGACATGAGTCAGCTCTCTACCCTCGACCTTGAAATGGAACTTTTGATACACAAATCCTAACAAGGTGACACCCATAGTGAATTTTGCTTAACATAAAATATCTAATAATTACTGAAAAGTATAATGGAATCAAAACGGGTTCCTTGTTCCCTACGTGCCGATGGCAACCTCGTTCCCAGGGTCTTCTCGGCTTTCAATATGGCGGCGGCGGGCCGCCGCTATATTGAAAGCCGAGAAGACCCTGGGAACGAGGTTGTGTCGATCCTTTTCGAAGAGGGACAAAAAGAGCCAAGACCGCTGGGAATGATGCTATAACAATGTTAGGAATTCTTCACACTGCTCAAAAGCACCCTGGACATCTGAAATTATTGCTGACAAAATGTTTAACCGACTACCGCGCCGTTGTAAAAGACAATTAGAAAACGGATAGAACAAGCTCCCGCTTTACAACTAACACAGTCTCCGATGTTTAAGCTGCAAAGCGCTCCGTTTTCAACAACACTAGATTTCGGTGTGTGTGTTTTGAGGTTTGTACACTTATTTCCCGTTCTCTTCAAATCTTCTACGTAAAACGAC
>NC_090870.1:10406895-10454395 GCF_036669935.1 Montipora foliosa | reverse complement strand
AGGGGCACACACTCGACGGCGAGTGATGGATACCAAGTTCACGCTTTGGTGAGTTTGACGTTGTAATGCAAAACCAGCTCATTTACCTGTCAACTGGGTAGGGCTTTTCATATGGTTCCTCCTTTATCATTTTATTTATGAAAAGACGAAGCCATAAATTATTTGGTTCGAGCTCGTCCTGGAACAATTTCGGGCGTGATGATAAATCATCGTGCTTGTGTCGATCGATATTACTTATGACAAAATATCACTCGCCCTACGCGATTTTGTGTCAATTTGCACACTGAAAGCTGATTTCCTATAATTAGAAAGGAGCATTGTGTTTACATGCGCTATGCAGTCGTGAATCTGGTGAGCAATGTTTTTTCTTCTTTTTTTGTCCGCATAATTTACTATATACAAACAACTTAGGTTGTAGAAGAGTACGATGCTTTTTAAATTCTTTCAAAAAACCCTCAAAAGACTACTTTTACTGAAGTAAGTAGCAGTATTTCAAGATTTATTTCATTTCATTTCACGAAGCCAAAGTATTGTTTGCGGGATTAAAGCCTTGCTGATGTCAATGTTTTGTCCCTCCCTTATTTTGAAAGCTAAGAGGAAATTGATTTTCCCTGAATATCTCGAGCTCCTGCATGGTACATGTATTCGATTTTAGTCTGACGAGGAAAAATCTTTGCTTTTTACGCCGTCTCTTTCTTGGAAATAAATTGAACCCTGTTGGTGTCCACCCACTAAACTTTAAGTTCTTCGAGTAACTTTTTTAATGTCACATTGGAAATAAATTTTGTGATTGCGTAAACGCATTCGCTGTTTCACATATTCTACAGCTATGTAAGTATATCTGCCTTTACATGTCGGTCCTTTACATTGTAACTGAATACATGTCTGTCAACGGCTTGTTTTCAAATGAAAAGATTTGCGAACTTATTCAATTACTTCGGGCGACAATCTTCTTTCGAAGAAAAAATGACCCGAATATCATGTCAATAAGAAGGGAAAAAAGAAGTGAAATTAGGAAATTGTGAGCGCTGTCATTATATATGCGCTTTTTACTTTTAAAATAAATGGAAGACATGTACGTAACATTTGAGGGTGTTTTTACCGAGGTGTCACACATCATGATCTGCTTCAATCGTTTGCGCAATGGATAATCACGCATGGTGACGCGATTTGTAATCCCGTAACGGCGGAAGTCGGGGATTATCACGCCGCACGGTGAACCCCTCTGTACCCTCTCTGTTCAAGTAACTGGATTTAAGAACCAGTCTCACGTATCAGTGAAGGGTCGAGAAGTTTGAATCACATCTTCTGCTTATTTTGTGTTTCGTGTGATCCAAACTGTTATTCCAGGCCAGGGTAAGACAGCCCTATACAAGGCCGCGTGACGTCACGTTATTTCACGGTTGTTGGTCTCGTACATTAGGGTAGACTGGGACGGTTAGATGATTGTCATGTCACGCAAAATCCCCGTGACATTTGACCCTCGTGCTTCTGGGACGGTAGACTTTCGAAAAGTCCTTCGTCTAGATACGCGCGGAACGAAGTACTTTTCATACTTGATTGGCGCCGATTTAGCGACCCAAAAACGGGTCGCTGTGCTAGGCCAATCAGAGTAGTCCTCGTGAACCCCAGGGAATAGAGTTGTCAATCAAAATTTGCCACACGCAGTGAAGCGTGATTTTCAAACATGCTACTAAGGCCACTGGATATTCAGAATTACGCGACCAGAGGAAAATAATTGAACAATATCTGTCTTGCATACATCTGTTTGTGTCTTCTCCAACCGGAGCTGGGAAAAGTCTGACCTTTGAACTAGTCTCGTACGCTTTTGGTCGTTTACTTGGAGCGGGTGGCAATGCTATCGTCTTCGTAATTCTTCCACTGATTTCACTCACGAAAGATTTGGTCTCCAGCCGGTCGCTATTTAGGAGACAACACATTTAAAATCTTAAGTATAAACGGGTGTCTGGAAGTCCCGAGGCGATTCTCAACGACTATCAACACATTTTTCGTCGAATGGAACAAAAAATTTTGAAATTCATGTGTATTCATCGACGAGAGTCATTGCAGCGCTAAATGGTAAGCTTAAAGTGCTACTGTGATCAAATTTTTATCCCTTGAGTTTTTTGGTTTATCACATAGAGTACCATGAAACATTAAAAACGCTGTTTACCGTTTGGAAATATCTGCATTGGTTCCAGAGATATTTAAGTTTGAAAAATGTGTTAAATATGCAAATCAGAAGGCTAATGACGTCATTCACCCAACCCAGTAGAACATCAAGAATATAAATAGAGCTATCTCGGTCAATTTGCAACAGAGACCATTGAAACTTGGTGAGCTGATAGTTCTGAAGGCAACACACCTACGACTGTAAAGAAATTGGTTCCCATGGCAACTCACTCTTTTCCAGTCCCCTCCAACCTGATTTCAATATTTTGGTGATCTCAGGCTAGAAATACATTAACCAAGGCCACAAACTCGACCTAACATCTTTATATGCTGGCAGGATCATGCAGATGAGGCACCATTTGCAAATATCAAAACAGAACGCCAAAGGTGGTCTGCAAAGCTTTTAATATCAGGGAGGTCTGGAACCCAGTATGTTGCCATGGTAACAAAAATGGTATGCTCATATTGTGGAACACATTTACTAGAATCTTAGCGCAAAGAACCAAGTATTTCTGATACAAATTGGCTGAGATATCTTTCTCCATCATACTTGATCAAAATTTGGTAGGGTTTATGACGTCATCACTTGGCTAATTTGCATAGTAAAAAAACTTGAATATCTCCAGAACAAAAAGAGATATTTGAAAATGGTAAACAGCATTCTTCTTCTCGTACAGACTACGTGTTTATGTGCCAAAATGGCTTCGATAGGGAAGATTCAAATTTCGTCACAGTAGCACTTCAAGTTTCACTAAGATGTATCTTTTAATCCCTGTCTAGTACGTCTCCTACACTTGAAGCGTACCTGATCTTTCATGAGTGAAATCAATTGACTTTCTTGACGATTCGAAGCTTTCCGTTACTTGCTAATCTTTCGAATATATTAGTCTTTCGTTTCTAACAGCACAAATCACGGCACAAGTGTTGGTCCAGAAAATACCACTGGCGATCTCCTTTCCAAGCGGCGACTCGAGATTGAAAAAAAGCTTTCGTTTTATTTCATCTTTGTTTCTGATACCTTTAGCGCAAAGTTAACAAATTTCCTCTTTCGATTTCGTAGAAACAAACATGTTCGACTGTTTTCGTCGGATTGCGCCATCAAGTTCAGGGCTTGCGAATGACGTCATCCCCTTTTTGGCGCGAGACGCAAATGAAAACTTTGCAAGCGAGACAAGTCGACCTCTCGCGACTTCGTCGCTCGCTCATTCACTTCGCGTATGAAAAATCACGATTCGCTCGCCGAAACATTTTGTCCAGGGGTTATCGTGAGGTCGACTTGTGGCAAGTCTACTGGGACGGGTATGTTTTCGCTGGGTTTCTCGTCGTGGAATCAACGGTGAAAACGGTAGGAATTGATCTATACTTATTCGCACTTTTAGTCTTTTCCTTTATTATGCATTGAAAACTGATCACCCAATGGGTTAAATGTGCATTTGGTTGTGTTTGTCTTGATTTATCCATCGCTGAAATGAACATCACTCGGCCACATCGCGGCTCAAACCAAAATTTGCTTGTTCTCAATGTAGCTTTATCCATAATCCACCATGACACAGAAGGAAAGCAGAAAAGAAAGGTAAAAGAGATAATTGTAGCCGCATTTTTTGTTTATGAATCAATTCCCCTTAGCGGATTTACAGTCGCTAGAATCCAAGGAATCTAAACAAAATGGTTCAAATTCCCAGTAAGGATAAAGAGGATTCACTGATTCGTATTCATGGTATAAAATAAGAAATACCTCCTCGCTAATTGAACCTTCTGCAAAAGAAATTACAAGAGAATTTCTCGCCTCTTCAAAAGACATGTTTATTCCACCGTCCTACGGTCGTGTTGGCCGAATCTTAAGTTAAAACTTTTCGCGCCTTTCTACCGTACTCGTCCAATGTCTCCGCTATACGCATCCAACCGTCCCAGCCTACCGTTGTCTACTATCTTGAAGTCCCTAATTTACTGTAGCTTGCAACGGTCGATCTTGTCTTGATTCAACTGATTAAAACGAGTCCATAAAAGTTCCAACTGATTAAAACGTTCCATAAAAGTCCAAAGTCCATTTTATTGACAGTCAGATCTGCGTTGTCTTGAGTGATTTGATGGGTTTTGGGACGGTTAGTTTCCCCTCCTCACTGCATTGCGTTCTCTGGCAATAGAAGCAACAGCAGCAGTATTGTTCTTTGCAATGTGACTTTCGACTTCATAATTTCAACATCATCTGAGAACCACTTTCCGTCGTTTTCGACCTCCTGATTCTTCTATAAGAATTTCAACTTACTTCGTAGCTCCTTTCACTTTCGGTCCAGCAGTTCTTTTAATGCTTGTGCCTTCGACGAAAAAAACACTCTACGGATGCATCTTTATTCACAAGATGGCATGATAATATTGTTTATGGAAAATGATAAAAGAAACCACCGTTTTTAGTACTTCACCAACGCTTCGCTTATGTGTTACGTTTATCTCTTAAAAGCACCTCACGTTTGCTAAAGTTCCGTTGTAGCTGTTTACGCTTTTTAAGCCCTGTTATTTTCCTGAAATATGCAAGATAAATAAAAATAAAATATGGATTAAGACATCCATGGATGATGCCAGAAAAAAATACCCAACCCCTCCCGTAAGACTCTCCTACGACTGATTCGTACACGTTTTGAGGCCTTTCTCTTAGTGTGTATTTCTAATACTGGTAAAACACCCTGATGCCTGTAAGATTGAAGCGGCCAGCACCTCATCTAACATCCCTCAGGTGTCGACATTCCTCCGTTTTAACCCAATGTTCTGTCTTTCTTTGGAGTAGTTTCAGCTGTGTAGAGTAGCTGTTCACAAGAACTGAACAATAGAAACGGTTTCATTTTCCTTTCCGTTTGTACAAATATCTTCGGATATTAGGCCCTTTCGTTTACTTATTTAACTCGAGGACCACCACTAACTGTCATCTCTTATACGCTGACTCTGAAAAACATCAAAGCCGCAAAATTCTTAAACTCCTAGCCTTTCTCCAGCATTGTCATGTGCTATTAGTTGGTTCGTTCCAGATGATGTTCAAGTTATGGGAATTCCCCGATCTGCAATAACGTCGTCAAATAGCATTGTAGACGGATTTGTTTTTGAAGCACGAAATTAAGGCTCGTTCCTTCAATTCTTATCACAATCACACAGTTCTCGACCTGATTGTGTCAATATCGGCTTTCATCCGCTGCGGCTGTAATGTGTCGCAAACACTTTGTTTTCTGCCTCTTAATCCTACTTGCCAACATTTTGTGCGGCAAAAATTTCGAGAACAAACTCCCGCGACTGAAACACACAGCCAAATGTACTTACGACTACCAAGTGTCTGTTCACACAGCAAGAGGCCCTCAGTCCACCGCTAGAGATGGCTATCAAGTACATGTTTTGGTAAGATACAACTTTCTCACAACCGACCCCATTAAATGTTGGCTATGCAAGTACTGTTTAATTTTAGGTATCATGTGCAAATGCGTGAGAAAAGTGAAGAAAGATCGATAAGAATAATAAGAATAGTTTTCTAATGCTAAATGGATAAAGGGGTTAAGTTACTAAGAAATGTGGTTCCACGTCGGTGAGGAAGCGAAATACAAAAATGGGCTTATAAACTGATCATGATATCGTAAACTGACCACCGTCAAGAAATCCCATGAATAATAAAATATGGTAACCTCGAAATATTTTGGTTACGTCGCCGTACGTTCAACTATACGCGAAATTTCGCACTGCTGGAACCAGCGTTTCCTGGCGGGAAGTTGCATGTACGGAAACCCGCCTTCTTTTTTGGCGGGAAGTTGCATGGCCAACAAGCAAAAAGCAAGCTAAGTATCTTTTTTTTGTCGTACAATGAAGAAAGAAAAGAAAGAGAGAGAGAGAAAACCAGTAAGCATACGAGTAAGCGGTTTTAAACGTGAAAGAGAACAACTGAGAGCTAGAAAAAACAGTCGAAATATCAGGGACAAACAACGCAAGATAGAGCAAGAAAGATCCCGAATAAAGAGACGAAATTACATGGGAGATCAGAGAAAGAAAAAGGAAGCACGAGCACGATAAAAGAGACTGAATAATGGTGCCTAAAAACGGCGAAAAAAGCACGGGTGAAGTAGACTAACTTATAGTAATGAGCAGGCTGGACTGGTCGTATGGTAAGTACTAGACTAGTTGTAAAAATATCTGAAAATAAAATCATAAACAAATAATAACTGAGGAGCTCCACTTTTAGGCTTGCCTTAATATTAAGATTATTCTAAGAGAAAGAAACGAGACAGGCTAGTTTTTCTAAGGTTGTTGACACTAACAAACCCATGGTCCTTACAAACTATAAAGTATAGATTAATGGCTAACATACAATAAAAATATGAAGATAAAATATACCTCTAACAGAACAAAGATTAAATTAAGAACGAAGAAATGGTTCTTTACTAATGTTAAGGGAATTACTGTATCTGTGTTTCTGGTCAGATGGCAGAAAAACGCGCTCATAACTCACTTTATAGTTTGTCTGCGTGCCTTCCAAAGGGTTGAAAAGCCTTGATACCGGTATCTTCTTTCCGAAGAAATCTTTTCACGAGAGCTTCCTTAGTTTCCTTAATCCTTGTTTTTACTAGCGACTCGAGTGCAAGCACCAGCGCAAGCGAAAGTATCTTATGCTAAGTGAAAAAAAAAACGTCGACATAAGCATAAACACAACCAAATGCCCAGACAGACAAGGGGAATCTGCAACGAGTGCTTTAATTGACCAGACACGGCCAGACGTAGTAAATTACCTTGTGCGTTTTCACACGGTATAAGGCGAACGTAAGTGACAAGCGCAAGCACAAGGAAAGGAAAACATTTGATCCTTGCCCTTGTGTTTATGCTTGCTTCGAGGCCGTTTTCACTGTGAAATGAGATCTGTTATGCTTGCGATGTACTTGCGTTCCTAGACCAAGGTTTCACGCGCGTCGGGTAAATTCTCCCAGCGAAAATGCATCTCTCGCACGTCACGCACCGTAAACCACTCCCTAAGCCCTACCGTCAAAGAAAGTGTGTCTTAAGCTTGCTTAGTGATTAACCGTCGACCTCACCATTGGTAAAAACTGTAATTGCGTCCTTTGCAGCGAAACCTCACAGAAAGACACGAAAGCGATTGTGTGACTTGCCAAGCCTGCTCTAGCGTTACAGCTACAGTCGTCGTCCCCAGTCTTCTTAAAGGCTCCCGCCCGCGTGCGTGCAGTGGAAATGAACGCAAGACAGAACGGAAAGGCTTGTGTTTCCTCCTCATAATTTACATTTTAAGACCTTGAATATTGATGCGGACAGGGTTCGAACCGGTGAACTTCTCCCGATGCGCAATCAACTGACCAATTTGGTCGGTGGTATATTTAATGTTGATGAGTCAAAACCACTAAATGTGGATTTAATTGAATCCTTTGGTAGGTTGACGTCACTCCTATGTTACATGACCGTAGTGGAAAACAGCTTAAGCATCTGATGAAGCTTGACGTCAGAGAACCTCGTCTGAGACGCGTTCAACATGGCCGAGTTCGTTCCAATCATCCCGTCAATGAAGAATTTGAAGAGCAGTTGTCAAAGCCTTTTTACTTCCGACAGGGGGAGCATGGAAGCATCACAGAGGTCCTTTTTCCCAAGGATTTTGAGTCACCGGAAATTGCAGCATTCAAGAAGGGTAAGCGTGACATCTTGAATTGAGCCCAGGTTTTCGCTAACGGTTTTAAAATACCTTGGGATGGTTTTGAATTTTCTGACTCGTAAATTACCTATTTTGTTTCCTGTGAAATGTGGAAATTATTTTTTTCCCTCGTGGTTTCGGCAAAGGACGTAATATCATGAACAATTAACCGTCAGGAACCCATGACATACGTTCCTGACCGTTTAATGATAATAGTTTAGTTAATTCACCTTGAACGAACTGTGGTTTGGGTTTCTATCTTTTGTAATTATACCGACAAAATCTTGCTTAATGAGCATAACTTTTGTCACTCGTAAAATTGCCCATTTAGTTCATTGTCAATGAAATTTAGTTCCCGAGAAATGGATATTTAATATAACCTTTGGTTGCTAAATCACGCTTATAATCACTCTATCGAGTGTTGATGGTTCGCTACTCTGTACCGTGAGGTTTTTCTCCGGGTTTTTCCAGTTTTCCCCTTTCTTCCAAAAACCAGCATTTGATATGATTTCCGTTAATTTGTAGATTTCAGTTTACAGTGTCCCCAATTAGCGCTCCAGGTCCTCCAGCGCTGGAACATAGGACATTTCTGAAATAAAGTTCCTTTCCTTTGCGAGTCAAACGGACTGTGTTGTAAAACAAGGTTCTCAAAACTGACCTGTCGAGCGACCCATATGAGAGAAGCAATAATAGTTTTCATGGGCTCCCATTGAGCAACCAGGTCTTGATCGAAAAGTCAAAGACAAAATCCACGAAACTAGGTGGTGGGAGATGGAAGCAATGATCAGCTACATTTTTTGCTTGAAAATGTGTTCGTTATTCATAGTTGTTACCCCTGCGTGGACTACCGTGAAAGGACGTGGGCTCAATTCTTTTGCGTTGAAACGTCTATTCAGTTAATCACATCGTCTTTAGTACCAAATCTATGCATGGGAACAGGTAAAAGCTTTTAGCTACTTCCACAGTGGGTTTTTGGTACATTTCAGACCGACAAGGATTTTGATTCATGCTATTTAATTTGTTTCTCATTTGAAACCAGGAATAGCAGGGTCATTCCAGTTGAACTTGAAAGAAGCTCATAAATCCAAGACATTTAAGGTACAAGAACACGATGATTCTGGCATCTTTCGAGCAAACTACCACGTCCTATGTCCCAATGATACCCATGCTTACATTCGCCGTACCTGGACAAACCACGACTACACAAAGTTTGCTGATGGCACACCAGCAAAAGGGAAGCACAAAGTGCAATCGAAGCACAGCACCTACGTTCATTTAGAGGATGGCAAAGTGAAGCAAGTCCACCGATCTACAAAAGCTTCTTTCAGGCCGGCCAATGGTCATCCTAGAGCAGACAATTTTCAAGGATTTCGAGGTCAAGAACAAGATATTGAGATGTCCACAAGTGGCTATAGCAAGTTAACATTGCGATCTTGTTTGAAGCCTAAACACAGACAAACTAAGCGCTCAATCATTGAGGAAGAGAATCTAACCACGTTGCAATCACTCAGTAGTGATAGTTTATTGTTCACGGAAACTGACAAGATACAATGGTCCAAGATGGGTGGGGAGAAAACAGAGAGAGTGAGGCCTCTGTATGTCGTGCTGCGATGTTTTACTGACAAGGGCATGAAAGAACGTAACATTGGTGATTGCTCTAATGAGTTGCACCGTATGGTTAAAGATGACGAGGGTACCTTTCGCACGATCGTGAGACTCGTTCAGGATCGCAGTCATCAAAACCTGACCTCGTGGGCAGTATATATAGCTGCACTTGCGGGACATGGCAAGTACGAAGCGCAGAATGCCTTAGCACAAGCGGTGACAGACGAATATCCGAGATCTCTTAGCGTGGAAGAGTATGAAGCCCTGTTGATTGGAATTTTCTACTTACCGGAGGGTCCTCTTCACGTAAGGCTTTTTGATGCACTGTCCCAGCTGATGACCAAAGAGGAAAAAGGAGATGAAGTAACAGCTACTGCAATGCTGGTGTTAAGTGGTCTGACTGCGAGAGCGAAAAGTGCGGGATACAATGAATCGCTTTGCGATTCTGTCGCTCAGATGGTGCACAGTAGGTATCGCAATAAATCAAGTCTTTACCATCCTGAAAGTGAGGCACATCAGACACAGTTGCGAGACCACATCTGGGCGTTCGGAAATCTTGGGCATCTTTCTGGACTTCCTCTTGTCTTGCAACATATTCACCACGATAACTCTGGTATCCGATCGGCGGTGATTACAGCCATGAGAAAGCTCCCAGCAGATCTGACCAATGAGCACTTGATGCGAGCGTTACACGCTGACGATCATAATGATGTGAAAGCTGCAGTTGTCAATATTTTCGTGGAGCGACACCAGCATCTCAGCGATTCAGTGGTTCAAGTTTTGGAACATGCCATAGCGGCCTCCTCTGAGAATGGAACCTTGGATTCGTCGATAAACGAGTTTTTGGAGAACCATGGTGACCACCCCAAGGCAATCTATCTTCGAAAAAAACGTGGCATCATCCATCGCCAAAAACGTGCACTTTTCCCATTTCTCCGTCCCAGAGAGTTCTCTCTTGGTCGTACAAAGCGGTGGGGGAAGACATTCGGTGGAAAGTGGCTTGGAGCAGAATCGATCATACAGTTCTTGAACCAAGTTAGCCTGAGGATCGGCATCTTTGGTGGGAAATTTGAGGTGAAGCTGGACAACTTCGCTAATATTCGAGCTCATATTCTCAAGTTCGATTTCAATGTTGTTAGAGGTAAAGCTGCTTTTAGGGGATCGGCTAGTTTTAAGAACGATTTTCCCAAGGATCTAATTCACGCCATTGCTGACGCTGGAAACGATTTGCTGAGGCAGTTTGACAGCATCACAAGCATAATTGCCGAACAAATTAATCTATTTAAAGATAAACTTGCTGGGTATCTACCGTTGTACATTGACAAATTCAAAGACTTTGTCAACAAACTGGTTGAGTTTGTTCAGAACCTGGTCCAGCCCCTCCGACCAATAAACCTTATGAGTAAGATTATTCAGCTGGCCAAAGACGTGTTAAGCCGAGTCAAGGATTGGAAATGGCTTATCAACAAAATACATAAAATTCAACTAACTCTAGGAAGACTGACCGGTGTGGATGACATCTTTAGGCAAGTCATTGGAGCACTGGACAAAATTCTCAATGTTGTTGGAAACATAACCAAGTACTTGCCCAACAATCTTCCTGGGGGTTTCAACATAAAGAATCTGTTAGACAGTCTTCGCTCGGCGTCCACAGATCTTTACCTGGATAAAATCAGAGAGTACTTCAATTCCTTGGGTGTGTCCATACCTGGCGGATTCCTTCAGCAGTTTCCATTCAAATTTTCCATCCGCTTCTCGTTATCACTGCAGTCTTTTCAGAAAGTAAGTCTGAATTTGCTGCGATTTGCAAATCGTTTCTTGGACATCTCCTCGCTGCTGGATTTTCTTGAAGGGATCCGATTTCCCAGAATGCAACTGGAAGATATGAACTCCCGTTTTCCACCTTACCAAGGAAACCGTTTTAACTTCGGTCTTCGTTTTGATTGGAGAATAAACTTGCAGTTCAACTTAAATCTTAGGTCGCCCAACTTCCAGAATTTCATGGCTATTTTCAAAAAGCTGAGTGATTTTCTTAAACAGTTTAGCCTACCAGATTTCAACCTTGAGAGGTTCTTTCAAGAAATATTGCCTGGTAATAACTTCGATCTAAGAGAATTGTTCAAGGGACTCCTGGAAGGTAGTAGTAGTAGTAGTAGTAGTAACGCGAATTCTACCAATCCTTCAGAAATCTTGCAAGACGTCTTAAACGGCCTTACCGATCTGCTTGACTTTCAATTTAGTAACGTTTCAGCCATCAGTGATATTACTGATTTCTTCCACGAACTTCGGCCCGCAGTAGAGCAGTTTGCTAGCCACAGCGTACAAAGGATTTGTAGCGTGTACGAGCTGGCTTCAACCTCCTCACAAGAATTCAAAGAATTTGGAAATAACGTGGAAAAAGAGGGGATTGAGGCACTCAAAATTGTTGAGAATTCAACACAAAATGTACTGACAGAACTAGTCAACTTCACAATTCTTGTAGACAACTTAATAGCTGAAGTTGATCATAATTTCAGCTTGGCAGCAAAGGGATTCATAGCTGATTCTCTACAAGACCTTAGTGGGAAACTTAAAGATATACAGAACATTGCAGACGATCTCGTGGACTTTGCTGATGGAACAGCGTCAAAGGTCACTGGAGCGTGTACAAAAACAGCGAATTTCTCTGCGGGCGTAATCGATAAGGTTCAAGACAGTGCTCGTGAAGCCATCATTGAGCTGGCATCCTTCATTGGACCTGTGGCGAAAAACATAAAAACGGTTGGAGCTCAAATGAAGTCAGCTGTCACCAAAGTTGAAACTTGGTACAAGGACAATCTAGCAGCTCGTGTAGGGAAGATATCTCGTGTGGCTCAAATCATTTCTGACTTTTTGTCAATTTTAAAGACCAAAAAAGGAAAGGGGTTCCTTAAAACCGTTCGAGAGATTGCTACTCGCATCAATGAAGTCCTTAAGCATCTGAAAAATCTTCCAGATTACGCCAACAAGGCGAGGAAAGTTGCTGATGATTTTATTAATTTTTCTGACAGCGTTCAAGATTACAAAAGTGAGATTCAGAAGCTTGATTTGAGGCAGCATTTGGGAGTTGACTTTGATCAACGTATACAAGATGTTTGCAATGAGTTTAAAACGATTGCCTCTGAAACACTGGGGAAAATTGGAAGTTATAACATCGTTGAAGAGGTAAACACCTTTTTCAGTACTGAAGCAGATAAATTTGTAAACAAAGCCCTCTCAAAGTTTCGACGAATCAAAGAGCCGATCACAGAGATACAAGGAGAACTAAGAAGCATCCAATCCATTGTGCGTGAGGTGATTGCAGTTTTAACTGATCTTAAGCCTTTTACAAACAATTTCTCGCCTATATTAGAAACGGCTGGAAAGCTGCCTGATTGCGGTCGAATGAAGGAAATATTCCTTGAAAGTACCAAGCCTTGCATAAAAAGAGCACTTTTAGTCGGTAAATACACTATTAATCAGTACACGGACCTCAAGAAGCAAGTCAAACTTCTTTATGATATGGTACCTGAAACCTGGAAAAATTTTAAGATACAAAAGTGTGTCAAGGGTGGAACCTGTATTTCTAAAGTTTTCATAGATCAAGCAAAGGCTGTGAAAGACAAAGTTGATTTGCTCATGCGTACTTTTCAAGAAGCGAGTGGATATACGGACATGCTTAAAACATGTGAGGATGGAGTGAGCAATATTACAGCTGTCATTGACACTGTGAAACTACTCATTGAACAAGCTCGAAACTTTTCTCTCAAAGATGATGTCAAAAAGTTAAAGGCAGCTTTCCAAAAGATCACCGGCCGCAGGCTTGACGAAAACGAAGAAGGTGCAGGAAGCGGTATTCAAAAGAGGTCAATAAAGGATGGCAAAGAGCGCATAGAGAGAATAGTTGATTATATCCGACAAGCCAAAGAAATCAAAGAGAAAATGGAAGATTTGCTTGAGAATACTTTCAAGGCCATGAAAAATGTTTACGATGACACCGTTCTTGAACATATTCGTACTCTTAGGGATGTGAGGGCCAAGCTTCAATTGTCTTATGAACTTTGGCAAAAAACAAAGAACATCAACCACGCCTTACAGGCCTTAGACACCATAACCCAGACTGCTTCACGGTATGCTGATCAGCTGAAGGACGTGACCAAATCATTTGCTCATCCAATTGTCGATCTCCTTGCCGAGACTGGAGAGCTCAGTAATGTTGTGGAACCGTACCTCAACAAATATGTTTTCAAGTTCACCGACATTGTTACTAAAGTTAACGGATTCTTGGATAAAATTACTGACTTTCTAAATAAGCTTCAGCTTCGCCAGCGTGGCCTTGACCTTACGGAATACAAGCCTTGGCATGAGATACCTTACTGCTCTGAAGAAGTCTGTCTGAGATCGATTAGACGATCATCATCCCTTTATATAGATACCATCTTCACTTGGAAGTTCCCACATCTCGATGATCTCTCGTCCATGACAAAGAGCGGACGCTGGCTAACACCAGGCCTCTTTGACGATTATAAAGTAGAGGGGATATCTAAGCTTTCTGGTAACCAAATGATTCTTGGCATGCACGGGGTTTCAAGCAACAGAGGCAAAGCATCACTGCTGGTAGTCACTAATCTCGCTTCGGGTGTCAAGAAGATAATTCAGCTTGGAAGCCAAAGTGCTCCATTTTCAGTGAAGATTGGAGGTGTCGCTGTTGCTCGGGATTTTGTTTGGATCAGTGACAGTGAATCAAAGAATATCCATTCCGTGAGAAAATCTAGCATAACAAGTACTTTCTCAACACAGACACCTTCATGGGTCGGAATTTCAAAGACCGTGTCTGTGGAAGGTAAAGCAACTTCCGTTTCATACGACGAGCCAAGCAATGTTTTGTGGGTAACAAACGGGGAAGGTGAAAGGGCTTACGGTTATAAACTCTCTGTAAATGGGGATCTAGCGTCGATTGGTCTTTCACCCGATAGAGTGATTCGTATTGGAAAGAATGCTCAAGGCATGGCAATTGTGAGACAGTTCGGTGGTGAATTCGCCTGCATATCAAAGTGCGCGATGATTGCTGGCTTTCAATGTAAGCTTGAGTTTCATGCCTTGACTAGTGACGAAACAGGAGAAAACACGTTAGAGAGAGTAGTCCGAACTCCCTCTGGCTTGGAGTCTGTTAACAGTGTGGACAGTGAAGTCATAGCAGTTGCCTTCTCCAGTGGAACTTATTCCGAGAAAGAGAATATAGAACTCATGGGTGGTGACTTTGAAGACAGGTACTTTTATCTAAGGTTGCCGATTCTGAACACCACATTTGGAATCTACGAAAACTGCCTTTTCTTCGAAGTGATGAATGATTACGTCCTGCGCCCACGAAGACTGTTTCCATTTGGAGATATGTTATGTGGCCATAACCGCAAACGAAGTATTTATCAGTTACTCTTAGAATCTGATGTTTACTCTGATCAACTTGAAAGAGAGCATAGAAAGAACCGCATGCGCCGGGCGATTACAGACCCAGGATCCTGCATGACATTGTTTCGAGGGAATTTATTGCGAGGATATCAGCGATTTATGCCAGAATATTCTCAAATCATAATAGTATTTGGTATACCAGTGAGGCTTTTTGCAGGGGCTGGTGGGTATTATGTTGTGGATTACCATGGGCAAGTTTGTATGCGTGACAAGACTTTCAGACTCGGCCTTATCCCAGGTGCATGGGTCTCTGTTTATGCAGGCGCGTCTCTGTCTCTATTTATCGTTGAAGCTGGAATTACTATCGAGGCAAGAATCCTGGAAACGTATTTTGTACCAGATCTGCAAATTAAGATAGACAAGTGGCCATTGAGGGCTTGCATCGAGTTGAAACTTCGAATGACTCCGCTTCGTATTCGGGTTTGGCTGTGGTATCGATTCCGATTATGCATTCGAATCAGGTGCAAGTTATTTGGATGTAGTATAAGGATCACATGGTGCTCAAAGAAGACGCTGGCAGAGTGGTGGTGGTCAGCCAGAACAATAGATAGGACACTGTTTACCAACTGCAAAGAGGATGTAGATGGGACACCTCCCATTGCTAAAGGATCGTGCTCGGCAAGACAAGTTTCAGATACAAAGTATTTTATCCAGTGGCATGGATTTCACGAAGATACAAAAATCAACAGCTATCATGTGAGAATTGGCTCTATTCAAGGTTCTGGTGATGACTTTTCTGCCTGGATTGATCCATCCTTGAGCCTGGTAGTCCAAGATCTTCCAATCATGCACGGTAGGGATGTCTATATCAGCGTGATGGCGACAAATGACCGTGGAATGGACAGCCCTACGGTTAATTGTAAGCTTGTTGCTAGACGGAAAGGTCCCCAGATACGCTATGTCTATGATGGTGTTATTGAAACCGAAGATACCGATTATCAGTGGGATACATTAGCCGTTGGTATGAACTTTCAACTTAGGAGCAATATCGAAGAGGTTGTTGTCGCAAAATGGGGCGTGTCTTCGAACACCTCATGTACCTTTGACGAAATTGAAGCAGACATTGTCCCAATGACTCCAATTGGAGATTCAACATCAATTCAGGTTTCTGGTCTGGATTTGAAACATGGTCACAAGTACTTCACGCGCCTGTTCCTATTGGACGCAATTGGGTTCAAAGCGGTGATGTGCAGTGATGGCATCTTGATTGATACAACACCGCCCATTCCGGGCAATTTTCAAGATGGCGCTGGGAAACAAGATGCACACTATCTTCCTTCCATACGGCGTGTTCGTGGAAAGTTTAAACACTTTACAGATCCAGAGAGTCCAATTATAAAATACGAATGGAAGGTTGTGAATGTATCTGGGCCTGATGTCACACCTTTTGTGGAAATACCCATCACCCAACAGACGCCTCTAATGGATGGACTTTCTCTTGAAGCAGGAACCTTGTACAGGCTTGTACTTCGTGGAACTAATGCAGCTGGCCTTCAGGCAGTAGTTATGACAAATGGGTTTATTCCAGACAATACACCTCCTACCTGTGAGGGAAAAGTTCTTGATGTTCTGGATAAAACAGATCCCTCTGACGTAGACTTTGTTAGAGATTTAAACAATATTCAGGCGAAATGGAAATGTTGGGACCGAGAAAGTAACATTCGTGAACAACTTGTGGGAGTTGGAACGTATCCCAGCGGAGACGATGTCAGGACGTTTATATCCATTAAATTTCTAACACATAACGTAACACAGGATGGAATGGTCTTCCTTAGTTTACCGGGCATACAGATTCTACCCAAAGTAAGATACCATGTGACAGTGAAGGTCATAAATGGAGCTAACTTGAAGAGAACTATAACTTCTGATGGCATTCTGGTCGACACAACCCCACCCACAGTTGCTGATCAATACATTAAGGATGGCGTACAAGGAAGAGACAAGAATTACACCAGTGAAAGGTTCACTTTTAGCGCTCACTGGGAGCAAGCCTTTTCTGATAAGGAGAGCGGTCTGGTCGAGTATCGTGTTGCTCTTAGCACCAGACCTGGGCTAACGGACATTAGAGAGTTCCAATCGGTTGGTTCACAAACCAGCGTGACTCTATCAGGGCTGTTTCTTAGCAGTGGTCAACGTTACTTTGTGTCAGTTATGGGCTGCAATGGCGTTGGAATGTGCACAAATGGAAGTAGCAATGGTGCCATTGTGGATTTTGTTCCTCCACACGCTGGAAAAATCGTCACTGGATTGACTGGTTCCCCTGTCTTGTACCAGTGGATAACTAAAGCGGTGTGGGCCCGATGGAATTGGTGTTCTGTGGATGAGAGAGGTGCCCCTGGAATTGTTAATAAAAGCCAGTGTAGCAACGATAGCTTCTACGATGTTCATAGTGGTGTGGCAAATTTTGGTATCTCGGTGTCATCTTTAATGACTGATGATCTCGTTGCGCCATTTAAAATGGCCGGGAAAGTTCGATCTTCAGGACGCAACATTGACTTGAATGATGGGGTATATTCAGTGGTCATTGAAGCGAAAGACAGGGCGGGAGTTGGTAGTCGCGGTTCATCAAATCCATTCATTGTGGATAGCAGTCCTCCCTCCGTTACCTACATTCAACATGGCCATTTTGGAAAGGCACAAGAATATTCCAACGCTAAATTTAGAACTTTCAAGTCATATTTTGAAATTGAAGATGATCTTTCGAGGGTCGCATCTTACAAAGTTGGTGTAGGAAGTTACGCTGGTGCCGACGACGTTTTGAAATTTCAAACTATTTCGTTAAGTCAATCAGTGGCTTCGTTGCGAGCCAACTGGACAGCATCCAATTCGACGCTCTTGGAAAACAATCGACGTTATTACATAACCGTTTGGGCGATCAACAAGGCAGGTCTTTTCAGCATCAAATCTTCTGCACCCCTTCTTTCCGACTCAGAGGCTCCAAAGGACGGAATAGTTTTGGATGGTTGGGGCTCGACAGATGCTAAACACCAAAGTTATTCTTCTCTGTATCGTGCTCATTGGTTTGGTTTTCGTGATTTTTCTGGAATCAAAACTGTTTACCTTGGTTTATCCAGTAAGCCGAAGTCAGCTGACTGTGATGCCAAAAAGGAAGAAATCGTCCCATCTAACGCGGACTATCACGTCTTATTCGGGTTAAACTTGACTTCTGGACACAAATATTACGCCTGTCTTAGGGTGGTTGATAGAGCGGGAAATGTTGCACTCGTACAATCCAGTGGGGTCGTGGTGGATTCAACTCCCCCAAATTCAGGTTCCGTAACTGATGGAAGACTAGGAGAGGATCTTGAAGTACAGATCGAAAGTTCTGTTCTTCGTGCTTCTTGGGTCAACTTCACAGAACATGAAACGAAAATTGCTACCTATCGACTGGCATTTGGAACGTCCCCCGGTGGAGAAGACGCTCAGGACTTTACAGAGGTTGGCCTCGTAAACACGGCTGCAAGCTCAAAGCTTAAAGTATCCGAACTGACCAGTGGCCGACGTTATTATGCAACTGTGATTGCTTATAATGTGTTGGGCATGCCGAGTGCTATGGTTTCCTCTGATGGTGTCATAGTGGATTTTTCTCCTCCCATGTTTCTGAAGCCGGTGCAAGATGGCGCTGATCCTGATAATGATCTCAAGTTTACTTCCAGTGGATATCTGTCAGCATCTTGGATCTGTACCGATCCACAGACTTCTCTTTATTCAGTTGAAGTTGCCTTTGGCCTGCAGCCTGGGGAATCCGATATTATGAATTTTACGACAGTGCCCGTTGGCAGCAATTCCCTCACAACAAGCAGTCATCTTCGGCTGGGTTTTCGCTACTTTGCGACGGTCAAATGCACCAACAAGGTTGGACTGAAATCTGTCACATTCTCAGATGGTGTTGTGTTTGACACTACGCCACCTAATGCATTGTATGTTCAACATGGCGACTACCAAAGCTCGACTAGAAACGTGACAGTCAGTTTTAAATTCGTTGACATAGAAAGCTCAATGAAAGAGTATAGAGTAAGACTTTGGACTAAAAATGGATCCACTTCCTCAGCTGACATTTACGGAACATTTTCTTTCAACGGCAGTGTCACCACCGCGACATTACAGTCAACGAAAGACCTAAATAGCAGTGAAACTTACTTTGTAAATATTACAGGTGTAAACGGAGTCGCTTTGGAGACAACGACACAATCCGCTGGTTTTATGGTTGATTTTACCCCACCAATATGTTCGTACGTTTGGGATGGAACAGGGAGCTATCTAAATGATGCTCAACACGCTCCAAGCTCCAGTAAACGAATCGTTTCCTGGATTTGTTTTGATCTCGAATCTCCTATAGTTAGGTTTCGTTTTTCAGTTAAAAATGCGAACACGGAGGAGGAAATTATTCCTTTTTATTCTTTGAAAACACAATTGAATTCTTCTGGATCGGCAATCATAACAGGAGGAGGCCGGCAAACGATAACATACGAGGAAGGTCAGAAGTATACGGTTGGTGTTGAGGTGCTCAACGCTGTTGGTCTCACGACAATAAACTGGACAAATGGTGTGCTTATTGATAGCACTCCACCGGTGGTAAACAACCTGAAGCTAATGTTTGACCCTAAAAACGATTCGTTAAAAGCTGAATGGACAGTTAGTGATGACGAGAGTGGCGTATCGTCAGTAGTGTGGGGACTAGGAACTCTGCCTGACAAGAACGACATCAAGAGCTTCACTTCGGTTCCACTCTTGAAAACTAGCTTATGGATCACTGATGTTTCCTTGCTACCCGGAAGAACCTATTTCTTTAGGCTGCTGGCAATAAATAACGCCGGTTTGCCGAGCACAACGTCTTCAAATGGTGTTGTAATTGATCGTACCGCGCCGAACCCTGGGGTCGTGTCTGCTCAATATGTTTTCCCACCGAATTACGACAGAACGAAAAATGAGGTTCCAGGGTCAATGTTAGTGGTCACATGGACAGGCTTTATAGACTCGGAAAGTGGTGTTAAGAGTACTAGCTGGGCCGTGGGAGCTGATCCCCAAGTGATGAAGAAAAATGCCGGAAACTTGTACAATGAGGTGGTCGCTAGTGATTCAGTAGGTGGCGCAGTTATAGAAAATCAAACTCTCATTGGAAACAAGACTTACTTTGTTTGTGTACGAGCTACAAATGGCGCTGGTCTTCACAGAACAAACTGTTCACCTGGACTAGTCGTCGTATTAGGAAAATTCATCGCAGGTGTGGTTAGCGATGGCCCAGTAACATCCGCGATAGACATCGACTTTCAACTTGATGACAAAGCAATTTGGGCCCATTGGAATGGCTTTAAAGACCCAGTGTATGATATCTCACGCTACGATTGGTGCATCCGGGATCAGCCTCCCAATCCGTCAGACTTGTGTAGATGGCCTTACAAAGAAGTAAACCATTTACGATTATCAGCCAATCGATTTCATAACCTGACACTTGAACATGGCAAAAAATATTACGTTACTGTGAGAGCTGAGAACAGCCAAGGCGAACATGTTAGTTCCTCCTCCGACGGTGTCGTAGTCGATCGCACTCCACCTGTCGGGAAATCAATTGAAATCGCCCCAGCAACTGGCAAAGGAACCTTGTACGTAACCTCTCTTTCTGCCCCCGTGGTCACGTGGTCCATAGACGATCCGGAAAGTGGCATGAGTCATTTCGTCATTGGTGTTGGGAGTTTTCCCTATGAAGACGATCTACTTGTGTTCCAAGAAATTGACAGTCTTAGCCGTTCTCTAGATTTGGACCAAGTGAATTTTACTCTCCGAGAAGGACTTACTTTTTTTGTGACTGTGATTGGTGTGAACATGCTTGGTCTGAGGACCACTTTAACGTCGCGGCAAGTGGTGGTGGACTGGACGCCACCAATTTCTGGTGACGTGGTCGATGGGAACAGTACTTCTCTATTTAGTGGAGACTTCATTGATGCCGATTATCAAAGCGACCGCGGCGTCTTAACAGCGCACTGGATGGGATTTCAAGATTTGGAAAGCAGTGTGGTGGAATATAACTGGTGTATTGGTACAGCACAAGGTAATTGATTTGTTGTTTAATGTTTGGTCTTTTGTTCGCCAAGAGGAACAAATTAGCACGATTTTCCGAACGATTTGGCTTTTGTGTATAGATCGTTTTCACTGTCACGCAATAAAAAAATAAATCGAAAACCATCCAGTGGAAAAAGTCAAGAATTCGTGATGTTGTAGAAGATAAATGAAGAAGACACTTCTCCAAGTTTTAGGCCTGTGCGTTTTCCCAAACTTCAGATATTCGTCGAAATGTTTCGCAGAAATTTACAGAGCCCAGTATGAAAACGCCATGTTGGTGCACATCTGTGGGGGTGACCCGAAAACACGGACCCCCGGTCCATGGACCCCTCTACGGACTGGGTCCACGGACTGCCTCACGGACCGGTCCACGGACTACCTCTACGGACCCCCTATACGGACCACCTTGAAACAACATCCATATAGAAATGAAAATAAATAAAAACTAAAGATTTGACATACCGGTTGTCTGGATATACCACTCGTGTTGGCGAAATCTCAACCGTTATGCTCTGCAAATTTAACGGACTCAGGTTCGGGTGTAAAGTCTATTAATCACACATTGCCCCTTCCTTCGCTGTGGACCGGAATGCTTCGAAAGAGATTGATAATAAGTAAGTTCTATTTGTATTTTCTTTCCTTTCCTCCGCCATTTTGTTCGGATCATTCTCCCGCGGGTTTGTGAACTCGCCCCAGGCTTCACGATCTCTCCGTTCCGAACAAAATGGCCGAAGGAAATATTACCGGTCTTCTTCGAAGCACTCCGGTCAGCAGCGAAGGAAAAGGCAACACCTGAGCCTTAGTCTGATTTGCGGAGCGTAACGGCTGAGATATCAGCGGCAGGGTAGGTCTATCCGGACAATAGGTATAAACAAATTTTCAGTTGTTATTTATTTTCTTTCCTTTATTTTTAATTCTGTGTTGTTTTGGGGTGGTCCGTAGAGGGGGTCCGTAGGGGTAGTCCGTGGACCGATCCGTAAGGCAGTCCGTGGATCTGGTCCGTAGGGGGGTCCACGGACCGGGGGTCAGTGTTTTCGGGTCACCCCATCTGTGGTGCACCAATATGGCGGCCGGAAAATAGTGTCAACATCTGTTACTTACTTTGGCTATCTAGGCGAGTGACCATCTGTACTGAACAGACAGCTATTTACCTAAGCACTTTTCCTAATGCTTTAAATTCTAAAAAGGTTCAAAACCATGAGATAAATATATATTTCACAATAAACTCGATCGTCGCCTCGTGTTATGCACCGCTATAACTCAGAAATTCAAAATGCTCTGGTTTCCAAACGAAGCACGCTATTGAGCTTTAAAATTGCAAATGGATACAAATTTACCGCCTCTTATGCCTGATGAGGATAAAAACTTTCGTGGCTCTTTAGTTTTGGATTTTAGAAAACGATGACGTCACGTGAAAACGATCTATAAAGGGTTCATGTTTTCGAAGTTTAAATTTCATAGCTTAACAGTGATAAGTACGACTTGACGACTCTTCGCAAAAACATCCACCCTGCATTTCTGATTTTCGAATCTCGCTCATATTGAGCCACAACTGGATCATGTCTTTTTAATGGCTACTGCAGAAAGCACATCTAATCCACTTTGGAATTAGTGGTTTGCTTTAAATTTGTCTATTTGCTTTGGTTACCTTGCAGGCGCTTGTGACGTGAAAGAAATGACGTTTGCAGGCCTTGATACAAGTGTAAACCATCAAACAGTCCTCCAGGAAGGTCAAAGATATTTCTTCACCGTAGAAGCAACCAATGCAGCTGGTTTGAAAGGGTCAGCTTATTCCGACGGAATGACAGTTGATGTTACGCCACCTTTGATTGGAGAGGTCTTATATGACCTGCAGGCTGATGCAGCAAACATTGTTGCCCTGTCTCCTCAGTTACAAAGCGAACGAACGCGGCGATCGGTCGATGTCTCTTCCTCTCTTGGTTTGTGCACACGTGCTGAGCAGAGTTCATGCTATGTGCAGCAAAGCAGTCCTCGGCGACTGGCTTTTTCCTGGACAAGGGTCATGGATGCTGAAAGCGGAGTTTTCTTAGTTCGATGGTGCGCTGGTAGTGGACCCCAGTTGTGTGATATAGTCTCCTGGAAAGTTGTCGATCCCGAGGCAACTTCGGTGGACTATTTCCTTTCAAATGCTCTATCACCTGGCAATATAGTGTACGTGACAATCCGGGCAATAAATGGTGCACAGATGGTTTCTACAGCTTCATCTAATCCACTTCTCATTGATAGTTCCGCACCAACAGTTGGCACTATTGTTGTGGGAAACACTCCCGGAATGATACATCTCAGAGACAACGAGGCGGTTGTCGCAGAATGGAGTGGGTTTGATGATGGAGAGAGTGGGTTAAGTCACTTTGAATGGTCTGCCTGTCACGCAAGCTCACCAAACGAATGTATCACGCCATTCGTTAACACAGGTCTCAAGACGACTTTACAGAATTCAGATTTAGATCTCCAGCCCGGGATTTCATATGTTCTCCTTGTCCGAGCTCATAATAATGTTGGACTTTACAGTGAGGCTATATCAAATCCCTTCACTTTTGATGGCGTAGTACCGACGACAGGAACTGTCTATGATGGTTTAAGTGAGCTCACTGACCTGGAGAAACAGAGTTCTGTCAGCGAAATCTCTGCCAACTGGTCACCATTCTCAGACGCAAATAGCCGCATGGCTAAGTACGAAATGTGTGTGGGAACAGAGCAAGAGAAATGTGACGTGAATGGGTTTGTTAATCTAGGCATCACATTGAAAGGTACAATTGGTGGCTTGACTCTGAATCACACTGAAAGATACTTTGTCACTGTCAAAGCCACGAATGAGGCAGGCTACAGCACAATGGCATCTTCAAATGGAATCGAAGTTGACAGCACTCCACCATATCGTGGATCAGTGAGGGATGGCCAAAGAGCTCCGGATATTGATTTCCAAGCGGATGACACGTATATCTACGCCAACTGGGATGAGTTTCGAGATGAAGAATCCGATATCAGTAAATACACTTGGTGTGCTGGAGCTACCAAAGGAACTTGTGACATCATCCTTGAAACTAATGTCGGCGTCCGCACAAGTGTTGGACAACAGATTCGCCCAGCCTTAGCGACAGGGATGGTCGTGTTCGTCACTGTCAGTGCATACAACGGTGCAGGTGCAGTTACCAGGGAGTCCTCTGATGGGGTAAAAGTCGATAGCACCGCTCCATTATTATCACAGGTAGAATAACTGATGTTGGACTCATACAGCAAAACTTGTATTGCGCGGTATTCAAATAGAATTTTTAAAAGTGAACGCTTTTGATAAGGCGGGGGGAAGGGGGGAGGGGGGGGGGGGAAATGGTCCATGAGGAAAAGAAAATTTTGAACAGTTTTTAATCGGTGATTTTACGAAAGGAAACGGTGAACAAAGTATAGTAATGATTCCTGAAAGACAGCTTGCTTTTGTAAGCCCTTTCTGAGGGGCTAAATGAGAGCAACATTTAATACTAGGAAGAAAACCTTGTACTTCATCTCACTGCATAACCTTTCAATCCCTTTCCTCACACCCACTGTTTTTGTCTGTTCAAGGTCATCGACTTACAGCTAAATAATTCAGCTAGCGTTGACAAGGACTATATCACCGCCAAAGACATCTTCTGCGCAAGTTGGAATACAATGGACGACGAAAGCGGTGTGTTAAAAAGCGAGATTTCGGTCTGTTCTGCTATCAATATCAACGACTGTTTGTTGCTTAACTTGGATGTAGAAAACCACGAGATGATTTGCATTGCTGATTTAGAGTTCAAAGAAGGGGTGAAATATGTTACTCGAGTTCGCTCTACGAACTCTGTTGGGCGATCTAGCGAAATGTTGTCGGATGGTTTCGTCGTTGACTCGACAGCTCCAAGTATAGGCGAGATCATCCACGTGGAAAATGCCCCTTCTGAAGACGGAGGACAGATATTTACGTCCTCGAAGATCTCTGTCGAGTGGAGTGGATTCTTAGACCAAGAAAGTAATGTACGAAACTATTATCTTTGTGTCGGAACCCAGCCGAGCATGTGTAACGTCGTGAACTTTACGAATGTCGGAAACTCTACAAGCTATACTCAGAGTGGTGTTTTTCTCAAACAAGGCGAAACGTATTTTGTGACCGTGAAAGCAGAAAACAGTGCTGGTCTAATAAGTGACGCCGCGTCTTCCACTGGAGTTGCTGTTGACATGACAGGTAATTGGGACTTTCCTTCTATCATTATACAACTGATGTTCTTATTTTAGATAAGAACATGGTATAGTTACTCAAGTTGAGCCTTTGAGAAGTTAATTAACTTGTAATTTGTTCATCCGTTTTGTAAACAGGGTACTTTTGTTCAATGTTCTTTTCTTGGAACATTTTTCCATCGGTGTCCTAAAACTAAGATTAAACAAACCTTAACTACTCTGGTTAATCATAAAAGTCGTCAACATTGATGAAAACAATCTTGAGCAATCCTTTCGTACTCACCTCCAGTGGGTATTATTTCTTATTGTGACTTATTTCTTATTGAACGTATTATTATTAATTGAGGAATAATATTGCAAACATCCACAAAGACTAATACGAAAGCACAAACTGAATTTGTAGGCGGAGTTTTCTTTTGTCCTCTTAGTGGCGTGAAATAGGGCGTTTGGTTTGTTTTTATTCTACCGTTCTTCTTTGGACCAATAATTGGTAGATATAATAGACTAATGAAACAATGAAAACCCGATGCATATTATTAAATTTATTTTAGAACCCACTAATGGCGGACAAATTCTTGACGGCCTTAAAAAAGGCGAAGACGTTGACTTCCAACACAGCAGAACCATAATATCAGCTCACTGGACTGCATTTGAAGATCTGGAAAGCGACGTGGTGAAGATCACGTGGTGCTCAGGTTCATCACCAGGTTCTTGCGACCTGGTCGAAGAAATATCCTTAACCCCAACCAGTACTTCGGTTCTCCAAGTTCTCGCTCAGCCGATTAAAAATGGTCAACGTTTCTTTGTGACTGTAAACGCGACAAACAGCGCTGGCTTGACGGCTTCAGTTACATCTGATGGTGTTATAGTTGATTACACACCTCCAATTTCGGGATCGGTGATAGATGGAATTGGTTTAGATGTTGATTATCTGGACGGCGAGGCTGATGTTAACGCACGATGGTTTGGATTTGAGGACTTAGAGTCTGGAATTGAGTGGTACGAAGTTGCTTTATGCGATGCTAGGAATTCGTCGTGGTGTCCACAGCCCTTCAGTGGAATAGGACAAGCTACTAACATAACCATTACAGGTACGTGTTTGGATGTTCCAAACAGTTTACTTTGACATAAGCTTGTAGTGTTGTTTCTCTGGACCCACAATGAAGGGTAGGGGATCGGGTGTAGGAGTTACCTTCACATTTTTTTTGGAATTTGAGACTCTCACCACATTACTCTGTGGAAGGACATGTCCAACTGCCGGTTATCCATTCGTCATTGCTTCTGCCGACATGAATATCGGCCAAAGTAAAGGCAAGCTACAGCCCCTTCCTTTTAGGAGATTTGTTTGTTGATATTGTGTTAAAGCATTTCAGTTGTAGTTCATGCCCGAATGGACTGAATAGTGAACCCAGTGCAAACTAATATTCACACAGAGAGACGATACAATATGTGTGTACTTAAGGATTTGCATGAGAGAATATGACGAGGCTCGCGAAATTCCTTCAATTCTTTTACTTTGTCAATCATCTTGGTGTAAATGACTTTTAGTGGCATTTGAACGTATATAGGTCGGCATTTACCTGAGAATAAAAAGATAAACACCAAGCTCAAAACCAGTCAAACGCCACTAACAGTAGCCTTGTTCAAAGCCCTATCATCACTAACCCTTGACAAGGTGGCCGAAACCTGCTTTTTCTTAATAACCGATAATTGTGGTTCCCACATCTTTCCTCTGAGCACTACCGAAAAATCCCCCTCGGTTGTAAGCCCCCTGGATACAAGCCCATCTATCTGCTAACAAAAACATCATTCAAACTGTAAGCCCCCCCCCCCCCCCCCCCCGGATATAGCCTCCTCCACATATAGGCCCATCTATCGTCAATCTCGACCCCGGAGCTCCTCTCTTGACTGAAGGAGAGAAGAGCTCTGGGGAACCCTGAAACAAGGCGTCTTCTCATTGGTTTTCGTGAAGAACAATCAAAAGCGTCTCTAATTGGTGCATTCATGTTAGCCCGAGGAGTGAGCAGGCGCCGTAAGGTTCAAATAATCGATTTTTGGCTATAAGAGCCCTACGGCGCATGTTTTCCTACATAGAGTTTCCCAGTGGGTTTCCCCAGGGTTGATCCAAGGCTGTGGTGACAAGAATGCACCTATCGTATAAGTGCTTTCCTTTTGCGTTTCTTTGCAAACATCCAAATTGTAGGCATAAACAAGTGGCTGTGGAGTTTAGAATTATAATTACATGTAATGATAATAAAGAGGGAAAAAATGTTCATGCATATATAACACGACTATGAGTTCAGTTGAACTGTTCATTTCCGACACAGCTGTTCAATGACAATGTTTTGGGGTAACGGAGCGAAAAGCTAGCTACAATGCGGCAGCTTTGCATTCAGGCAGATTTTTTGTAGCCTCTCTACAATGAAATTTGAGCCTAGTGCATTCCTTTCCTCACTTGCGCTTTATGTTCCTTGCTCCCGAAAATGTAATACTCACATGGTACATAACGTATTTCAATTCCACCTCCAAGAACCCAAGTGATAGGTCTAAATGTACTGAATGTTATGGAAGCTTCAATTCATTTCTCGTTTATTTTTTTTATTCCGCTTATAAGCCCCCGCATTCATAAACCCTCCCAAAACCCCTTACGAAGTTATGCAAACCCTGAACTTTAACGAGGGATTTTACGGTATGCTTTCAGAGGGGTGGAACATTCCAATCCTCAAAGAGAATTAGTTGTGATATTGGGACCCCTTTAACTTTTACAGGATTAGATCTTGAAAGTGGTGCTCAATACCTTATAATTGTAAAAGCAATCAACTTTGCCGGACTTGTCGCCGAGGCTTCATCTGACGGCTTCACCGTCGATTTTACACCTCCCACGGCTAGCCAAGCACGACTGGGATCGGGCGCCGAGCTTGTTAAATATCAATCAGACTTGACGAAATTGACCATCAGGTAAGCAATCTTGGACTGTCACAAGTCCCAATAGAATAGACCAATTTCGATGTGTTAAATTTTAGTCCTAAACAAAAGTCATCATCTCGAGGCTCTGGTGAATAAACTCGTACAAATCCTTATATTTATTGCCCAGAGCCTCGAGATGATGCCTATTGTTTAGGACGGAATTTTATATATATAAAAATTGGTCTATTGGCTTGCTGTTGTAATTATTATTATTTATTTTCAACAACCATGGTTCTGATCCCTTGAAATGATATTACGAATAATGGATCAATCTCTTTCATAACACCTTTTCAAGATTTACTCGGCGATTGCGTGTTTACTCCAAATTGTAACGGAATGGTTGATTGCAACCAGCGTGAAAAATTTTCAAGTTTTTCAAAGAGTGGGCGAGTTGAGGAAACATTCGGATTGGCAACAATGTTTAAAGATAAAATAAAAGCCCATTTGCTGCAATGTCAATAGGCCATTTTCGAAATATCAAATATTGAACTTGATAGTGAAGCAGAGAGGACAAAAATAATAGAAACATGTCGCAACGAATGTGGGGGGTGGGGGGAGGGGGCCGAATTCGAGACAGTTATGCAAATCCGGGACGCAGTCGAGCGTTTGCGTAAATGTCTCGAATTCTCCCAATGGAAACAATGGAAACAATGAAAAAAGTCCTCTATTGCTGTTATAAAATATTTCTCAAAGGTAATTCGAAAAATGAAGGAAAATTCTTGATTCAAACAGATTTTCTTGGTACACGCTCATATTTCCTACCAGCCAATCAAAACGCTCGTCTGACGGCATATAACCAATCAAAATTCGTGTTATGTCACAGCCGTGTTTCCATACTCCCATCTAAACACAGCTATTGACCAATGTGAGTGCGCGTACTATCCTAATTATTTTATAAATAGTTATATTACATATGGCCTCATATCAAATTCCAGTAGAATCCTGGTAGGGAAACGAAAAACAGTTCGAGTTCGTGGGGGTTCCAGTTATCGAAGTCGATTGGATATCCAGCTTTGCAAGTCAATTATTGATAGTTTACTGATTTCTCAGCACTTCAGTATGACAGAAAGAGGAGTGTCATATGATAGGTTTGGAATGTGAGAGTGAACGTGAAAAAATAGGTTGTACTTTAACTCGAATGTGTCGAATGTGCGAGCGAATGTAGCGAAAGTTTAGTGAATGTTAAGATTGTTATTTGAAGACCGCAAGATTGTACTTTACGGAGAATAAAGAACGATACGCTTTACAGTCCTCAAAACGTTCTTACGGATTTCTCTAAAATTGAGTTAGAAGAACCAGAATTCGAGTTATCGGGGTAATTTTGATCAAGGAAAACGAAATTTAGTTCGAGTTAGCGGGGAATTGGAGTTATCCGAGTTCGAGATAACCGGATTAAAACTACTGAAAAATGGAGTCAAATCCTAAGGAAATGGGACTTAGTTCGAGTTAGGGTGGAGTTTGAGTTTCCGAATTCGACTTACCGGGGTTCTACTGAAATTAACCAAAGGAAATCAAACGAAATGTTGGGTTTTGGTGAGAGGTGGAAGGGAAAACCTCTTTGAGGTGGGGTGGTTTGCAACCAATCTCTAGAGACACCGATAACGATGCTGCAATGTACAATTGCTGGTGGACGAACATAAGGAGCTAATGAGAGATCTTTAAATTCGTTTTCGTTCACCAACATGGCGGCGATGACGTAACGCGAAAACCACCTTTGCAGAGTAGAGAACCAACAAATTCAATCCAAATATGGCGTAGAATACGGGAATTGATCGTGTTCCACATAGGAGGAATAAATTTGTAAATTTACAGTTAAATATCTTATTTGCATATCAGCTTCATCTCTTATGTGTTAACCTCATAGCCTTTTGTGATCTTTTCTTTTCTCCTAGTTGGTCTCCCTTCATTGAACCTGAAAGCGGCATCTCACACTATCACGTATGTATCAGTACAATTCCGGACAACTGCATCATCACTCCCTTCATTAACGTTGACCTCAATACAAGCGTAACTGTGAGTCCTCTACAGCTCCGCCATGGAGAATCATATTACGCCGTCGTGCAAGGAACTAATCGCGTAGGGCTATCATCGGAAACGACCTCTAACCGGATCTTGATAGACTCAACACCTCCTTCGTTTAAAGATACCGACAACGTGTCCAGTAACTCGACACAAGTTCCGGGAATCACCACGGAGAATTCAAACAATTCTGTCTCTCGTCGTGAAGAGGAGTTTGCTGGAAACTCGATAAAAACCAGCTCTCGAGTTCGCTTTAGTTGCTCGGAGGAGCTTTTGACCTCCAGCTGGGATGAGTTTGAAGATCTGGAGAGCGAATTGGAGCAGTATGACTGGTGCGTTGGGACATCAAAGGCACAATGCGACGTGTTAACTTTAAAATCCGTCGGATTGAAACGAAAAGGCGCAGCAATAGTCAAGAGACTTGCGTCGGGTACGTTGCTTTATGCTACTGTCTTTGCTGTAAACGGAGCTGGTCTTAAAACTCGTTTGGTGTCAGAACAATGCAGAGTCATTTCTGTAGCACCGAAGATTTTGGAGGTCACTGATATTCCCAGTGAGAACGTAAGCGATCTGACAGATATAGACTGGCAATCAATGATGCAAAGTTTATCTCTTCGCTGGGAAATCATCGGACAGGCGATTAGCAACATTTCGCGCTTGCGTGTTGAAGTAGCCGTTACGCAATCTTCATCGAATATTTCCGTGCCACAACTTCTCTCGGAAAAGTCCTGGAACGGGGAACCGATCGTGCATAATTTTATGGATGTGTTGTCTTGGCAACGAAATGTTACCATCCGTAGCGTGCCCACTGAACCATGGGAACGTTACCGGGGTATCGTAAGGGTCTGGAACGAGGGTGGTATTTACGCTGAGGCTGCAAGCGATGGATTTAGAATTGAGCCCACAGCCCCTCCAAAGAGGAGCTTAAAGCTTCATGATATGGCCGCGGAACAAGAGCATTTGAGGTGGTTGCCAAACTTAACGCTACCTGAAGTTAACGGAAGTCTGTTAGACGATGATGTTAAGTACGTATCTTCTCCAGAGGACGTAAAGATAATCGTCAACGGCAGCTTTAACCAAACCAGCAACAGAACAGCCTTTTTACTGGATCACAATCTTTTCAGCCCCAGTGTGGAACTTAAGATCATTGTGCAAAGAGTCACATCGGACAAGAACGAAAGCAATACCACTGAAGACTCAAGCATAATGCAAGTGCTTCCAGGGTTTGCTGATCCCGATGGACCCTGCTGTGCTAAGTGCCCGGTAGACCAACAAACTGTGTTCACTGACACGCACTTTAAAACCACTTTACCGTCCGAAAGGTTTGGTGCTTCTCTCGTTCATTTGCCAAATGGCTATTTAGCTGTTGCATCCGCTGAAAGAGCATTTGCCTTACCGCTTAAAAATCGAAGTGCGAAGCACATAACCATTCAAGATGACATCACTGGCTCCGTTGAAAAGCCCATAAAAGTAGTGTCGCATAACAACCACATGGTGTTGTCGTCAAATAGCAAAGCACATCTTTATGTTAACAGCAAGGATTCTCGCGGCGATATCCAACTAACAAAGAATGCAGTTTTTACAAAATGCAAGAATGTATCAGACGCTGCTTGTCACGCTGATGACACGTGGGCAGACGTACTAAGTCAGGTCATTTCCATCTATAGGAACGTTGTAACGATTACCGCAACTAATCTGACCACGAATGGCAGCGTTGTGGGTATGTTCCAGAAAAAAAATGAAGTCTGGACATTTGTAGACGCCCTTGGTGCAGATAAAGGGGATCCGAACTTCGGGCATTCGTTGTCTTTAAACGAGCACTTCTTGGCGGTAGTAGAAGGGGAAAAGAAAAACCCATGCATCTCGGTTTACTATATTCACTCAACTTCTCTGATGCAAACCATTTGCTTTGATGAAAATCAAAACTTCACTGGCCCTCTGTCTATTTATCTTACCGAAACTAATGCACTTGTGGTGGTATCGAAAGACTCAAGGTCTGCTAAAATTCTTCAACTAAATGCCACAACCCACTCCTACCACGAAGAGTGCAACTTTCTCGCTTTTGCACCATACGAGTTCTTGAGCGGATCTCTTGATGTGAACACTCGCAATGGGGGTTTTGTTGCCGCCTTGGGCATGCAAACATTGGAAGGACGCGACGGGGTTCAACTTTTCGGTTTCCAAGGAATCTACTCTAAGTATGAAAAGGGTCAGTGCGTTAAGCTTGGAAGAGTTATATCTCGAGAGAGTGGACTGAGAATGGATGATGGTCTTCCTCGAGCATCTGTCTCCTTTTCGGAGGATACAATCTTATTCGGCACTCCCAGTGTCCTTACTTGGCCTGGGCAAGAAGAGGCATTTGGTACTGGACGAGTGTATATGGCAACTTATTGCCCCATTGATCACTATCGCGTAAGAGTATCTCAAGTCAACGCTTTTGGTTCAGTAAAATGTAAGCCTTGCGAGGAAGGTCGAAAGTCTTTTGGCGGTTTTGTAGAAATGTGTTCATCTTGCCAAGAAATGACTTGCTCAGTGCCACAAAGCGATGATCCGTTTAGTTTTACATCGAGTATATGCGATTCTGTCTCTTGTCTTTCGACATCAACGTTGGACAATAAAACTAATGGATTGGACATCTACTTAATGAATGACTCGTTCTTTGTCCCTGGCGCAGAGAACCTCTATACTGTTGTATTTCTCGAGACGACACGAGCGGATCAATCAACGAGTTCATTCTCGGATTCTTTCGTCATTGACTTGACAGCTCCTGAGGTTGGCATCGTGTACGATGGGATTGGCAGCGACCCAAATACAAACTGTTCGGAGAATACGACCTTTAGCGAAGACAGTCAGTGCTCCACTCGGAGCTTTAAAGACACTGATATTGACTTCACCAATGACACTCATGAGATCCACGCCAGGTGGATTGACTTCCTAGACAGCGAAAGTGACATAGTAGAGTATTTCTGGTGTGTGGGGACTCAACCAATGAGAGATGACATTCGAGTGTGCGAAAGCACAGGAATGAGGCCTAACGGAAGTCACTATGGGCTTACTTTGCATCATGGGGATTCTTATTACATCACAGTTGTTGCCTGCAATGGAGCCCGCAGATGTTCAGCAACTCACAGTGATGGTGTTACCATAGACACTACTCCACCTGTAATGGATTATGTCAGAGATGGGATCATGGGGCCAGACATGGACTTCCAGGTAAGGATTGGTTCTAGTTCTGGTTTTAGAGTCAAACATCAACTAAGCGAACACCCAAAATGTCGAGCACTATTTCAAGTGAAAATGAATGTAAATTTGAATTGCGGGTTAGAGATGAATGAGAGAAGTGATGCTCGCACTTAGCTGGACAAGGACGGTGCCTATTATTGTTATTGCGCATATGTTCTGCGCATCACGAGATACTCGGGTTTCCTGTCGGTGATGCTTACCAATACAGTGATATTTTTGCGCGGTTTAAAACTATCCGGGGAAAGAAGATCTTAGTAAGTACTCTCGTTATCCACCTTTTGAACAACTGTGGCCAGGTCGATGGGCACGAGGGGTCCTCCCAGAGCGGGAGGTTCGACTGCCCTTGCTTGGATCACTCTTTACCTATTGTTTTCACTTTTCTGTCTTCTCACTGACCTCTCGACTTTTACAACGAAAATGCGGATTCCCTACCTCGACCTTGAGCGTTATTGGCGTCCCATCAACCTTTGCACTGCCATTTTTGGATTGTTAACGTTTCGAGACCCTTGGGGATGCAGTAGCAGGATGCTATTTCCCAGTTTTATTTCAAAGCGTTTCAAGAAAGAAATTCTAGATAAATATGATGATTGTAGCAAAGAGTATCTACCACTGTAGTTTCTTCGTTAAACCTCGCGTAAGCACAAAAAAATAATGCTCTAAAGCCCCATCTGCTAAGACGTAGTCCAAAATGATATTTCGAGTCAACGTGTATCTCCTTTATAGGTCTTTGTTGACATCATTTTTGCCTATTTTGCTGCAAAAGATTCAGAGAGTGATGTGACGTCATACGAAGTAGCCTGGGGAACTGCGCCTGGTCTGAGTGATGTAAAGGAGTTTGAGGAGGTCACTAATACGACAATTTGGTTAGCTAAGTTCAAAGACAACGCGCTCGATATAGGAAAGAAATATTTCGCCACCGTTCGAGCTACGAACGGAGCTGGTTTACTTTCGCAAGAATTGTCCTCTAATGGCATCGTTGTCGGCAAGTCGGAATACGTCTTTGATAATGAATCGTCTGCCTCGTTTTTCTTTGATACTGTAAATGTCAAAGAAGACGGGTCGCGTAAGGACGGAGGAGTTGGGCAGACATACGGGACATTGACTGTTCCTCAAGGCGCAGTTGAAGGGGAAGTAAAGCTGCGGTCTTTCAGCTTGGATGATGATACGTTGAACCAAAACGAGACGGAAGAGGGCCCAGTCAGCAATCCTAAAGTTACAAAGCCAAAGGTTTGTTGTTTTCAGCGAAAATTGCCATCCTCTCGTCATGGCTATTTAAAATTTACGCTAACGAGTGAGGTTCCAACCGACTGTTTTTTTGTCCACTGACCGACTGACTGCATGGCTAACCGTAATTGAATGAAAGGCTGACATGACTGAGGGTTGTGACTAGAATGGATCTGACTTAATGACAACCACATAACATTTCGTTAGGTTGGCGAGGTGAGGATGCTGTGTGTATCATAAAATATCACCCTCGACGGTCATTAATAACTAACAATTCTCGAACGTGTGCCGAGGCTTAAATAGTTCAGATTTGTACTTTTAAGTACTTATCTGCACGGAATCTTGTCTTATTACTTATCTGCATGGAATGACCGGTTTTTGTCTCCTTGTTTGGAAAAACCTTAAATAACAATGACCACAACCAGGTTTTATGAGCCCGCGAGACTGAGCACCTCCGGCAAACCATTGTTTTAAAGAAAACCGCTGGTCAGCAACCTGGTTCTGGTCATTGCTGTCTAAGGTCTTCCCTTGTTTGGCCTTGAAGTTGTAAGTTGTGTTATGTATTTGTCATAACGTGTCACACTGTGACGTATCAATTTTAGTCATAACCCATGACTGACTGAATAAATAAATGAATGAATGAATGAATGAATGAATGAATGACAGACTGACTGACAGACAGGCAGACAGAAAGTCTGACTGACTGACTGACTGACTGACTAAACGAACGAAGAATGAATGAATAACAGAATGCATGATTGACTCATAGATTGACTGACTCGCTGAACGAACGCACGGTCGAATGAATGAATGAATGAATGGTTGACTTAATGACAACTGACCAGTAGTCTGAGATCTGTGATCTGCTAGTCGAGAGACTGAATAATGTCTAAAGCCAGTAAACACTTAATGACTGGTCCCGAGGGAAACAGTTCATTTTGTTTCCCGAGAATCTCAATGTTTACCCGAGGCGCAGCCGAGAGAAACATTGAAATTCGAGGGAAACAAAATGAACTGTTTCCCGAGGGACCAGTCATTAAGTGATTTGTTATATAGCACAAAACGAAAAACGTGCAACGGCAACAGCAACGGTGGTAACAGTGCACTGTTACCCTCTGACGTCATAGATTTTGCAATGTTGCTCGCTCAGAAACTTTTGGCGGGAAACAGTTTTATTCTTAGATGTCATGTAACCTCGAAGTAACCAATGAGAGCGCGCGCTACTGGGGGAAAAAATTCAGCTATATAACAATGACGATTGATTGACACTCTCTCACTATTGATTGAATAACTTACTTAATCACTTTCTCATTCATGATTGAATGCTGGACTGTCCGATTGAGTCACTGTCTTTTCAGCTGCTTCATTAGAGTGACTGATCCAGAAAAGTGGAGCGCTTCGCCGACTAGTTTGCTTGTTTAGCAAATTATATTGAGAAAACAGTCAATTTTCTTACATGGCGCTTTGAACTTTCTTCGTCAGCAATTCATGCTTGGGAATTACAGTTTCGTCATCAAAGCTTTGGACCCAGTGAACAATACAATTCAGGAAGGCTTTACCTTTGCGAAGCCGATCACTATTTCCATGTTCTATGACGTGGATAATCTGATAAAAGCGAACAAAAAGCATGCTAATCATGAAGTGACTAAGGAGGACGTAGACCCTGTGTTGTATCTATGGGACCCTACAAATGAAACCTGGTAAGTAACTCTGTCTGTTGCTAGTGTGAATCCGAAGAAAGAGAAAAGTGAATTGGCTAGAAGATGTTCTCTTTTTCTAGTGCCTATTTAAGCAATAGAGGACGTTTTCCGTGTTTCCATAGCCTCATCTAAACACAAGGGCGATTTGGGAGAATTCGAGACTAGACGCAGTCGAGGGTTTGCATAACTGTCGAGAATTCTCCCAACTCCCCCGAGTGTTTACATGAAGCTATGGAAACACGGAAAAAAGTCCTCCATTGCTTTTATAAAATATTTCTCAAAGATGAAGGAAAATGCTGTTTTTTTTACTTCTCGATTGAAAAAGATTTTCTTGATACACGCTCAAATTTTCTACCAACCAATCACAACGCGCGTCTGACAACACATAACCAATAAAAATTCGTGTGATGTCACAGCCGCGTTTCCATGCTCTCATCTAAACACAGCTATAGACCAATGAGAGTGCGCTTACTATCCTAATTATTTTATAAAAGGGGTTCTTTTCTGGTGCCATTGTTTACACTTTGTTCCATTAAGTTTGCTCTCAGAAGGCATCATCGTATTTCCAAATTTTCTTCAAAAGGTAGAAGAACTGTTAAACTTCGTTAAATCTCCAGTTTTAAACCTTTAAGCTTGGACAACGAGCCAGTTATTAGGCATAAAAAAACCCTGATAAATCGAACCCGGACCGGATTTGTGCTAGGAGGCGAGGAGGCGAGCATCAAAAACAAACATTTGACTTGATTTGCTTTCATTGTTAATTTCAGTTTACAGTGTCCCCAATTAGTAGTTCAGCGCTAGAACGACTAGACGCTTAAATAAAGTTCCTTCCTTCCTTCGCCACCACGCCATCCCTGAAAATAGGTGTCAAATTTATTCAAACCAGAGAAGCATCAACTCTGTCTGATCTTCAGATACATGGACTTCCTTAACTTATTATGGTGATGGTTCCAACAAGACACGGACAAATCTGCTTACAGGCGAGCTCGCTGTCCTCTTAAAACTCCTTGATATAAAACTCACAAAATGTCTCGTAGCCTATAAATTTCGCAAAATATCTCCAAACGCTACGGTTATGACACGGCTCGGCTCGTAAGTGGTCGTTTGAGGTCGATCGATCTACTTCATAATATTGAGATTTGTTCTCGTAGGACTGACGCTGCTCTTACGTGTTCTGAGCCGTGGAGTCACGTGAATCGATCCATCAAGCTATTAACAGTAAAGGTGTGTCACTTGACACAGTTTGCTTTCCTCTGGTCATTTAAAGCTCAGCACGGCATGTTAATACTTGACAAAAACAGCTCAAGTAAGTACATTTGTTTGTTTGTTTGTTTTTTCGCTGCAAGGTTGACCGCACCACAGCTACTGCCAAAAATTGTGATTCCTTAGAACTCCGTTTTTAGGTAGGGTGCATGAGTTCTGAAACGACCCATAGTATTTACAATCAAGGGGCCTTGAGTTAATCGTCGTTATCCGAAAATTCATGAAAATCTAGCCATTTGCACGTGTCATTAACACAAACAACCCCTCTCTCTTCAGTTATCTTAAGCATCGGTCCGATCGGTGTTGAACCCACAACCTTTCCACACATTAGTCCAACTGACAAATTCATTGGAGGGTCGTCTTTTTAAGGTTAGTGTAAGTCGAGACATGTCAGTGAAAATCTTGCTTTTTATTTTTTCTCTTGCCTGATTCTCAGACGGTCCAAGTCGCTCGTGTCAAGCACTCTTCTCCCTAGAGTAGAGTACGTGACACGAGCGACCTGGAGAATTAGGCTATGTTTCCCCACACAGGCTTTTAGTGTAAAACAATCCTTTTTAATGTGTGGATTTTACCCATTGCAGTTTACAACAAAGAAGGCGTGGTCGAAGTATCCCGCACCCGACAAGTAACAAAACTAGAAATCCCAGTTCGACGAGCGAAAGGCTCCTTGGGTGACATCACAATCCGGTGGTCTCTGTATCAAAACGAGTCCTCCCATGGCCCAAACCTCTTATGGCCAACATCCGGGAAGATCTCTTTAGCAGATGGCGAGTGGAACAAATCTTTTATTGTCAACCTCGACGACGACGAGAAGGACGCGCCACAGTCCGAGGTCTGGGTGCAACTGGATAAAACCACGGGTGGAGCCTTGTTAGGGTCACGTGATCAAACCACTGCGAAAGTTCGAATTACAGGAAAAGAGAGTGAAGAGATTTGGCAATGGATTGTCATAAGCGTGAGCGTTCTTGTCGCATTGATTTTGATTATTGTGCTTGTTGTGTGGAGGCAACGAAGGAAGAGGCTCAAAAGCAAAAGGTTAACCAACACTTTTTTGTCATTTTTTTCTTCAAACTTAAGGTCACTATGAAGAAGGGAAATGTGTATTTGTTGGTAATGTTTCGTTTTTTCATCGTGTTTATCACCGCCCCTTGTGTCTTATTACAAGTCAACTAGAACTAAATTCAATAAGCGAGTTCAGAGTTTCAAAATAACGTGCGCGCGTCGGGATAAAAGCAAGCACATTATATTAAAAAACCAAAATACTTCTAACTCAAATTCTTGCAGCTATTTACCAGCCATTTAGTGATTGGCCTGAACTGAATATCTCAACTCATCAAAACCCAAGACCACAACTAATTGAACCAAGTGTCAATCATCCAAGAGTAAGAATTACCCAAATTGGCGTAGTCCACATCAGCGTCAGAAAAGTGTCTATTTTTTAAACCAAGTTTTGTGGGAAAATAAACAACATACCAAATCGGCTAACTCAATGTTGTACCCAATTCAAACCCCTTGAGATTAAAACGCTTTTTTCCTGGTATTTCCATATCATTTAAATACAATACACAAAGAATCTTAACCCCGGGAGATTTGAATTGGGTACAACATTTGGTCTATTGTTAATTTTCCCGCAAAACTTGGTTTAAAAACAGTCACTTTTCTGACGCTGATGGGGACAAACCTAATACCAGATTCTTACTCTTGAGTAATAGACTCTTGATTGAACCTGTTTAAGCACATTGCTCTTTTCTCACTTAGCCCTGGGTGCTTCAACTTTCTTTTTCATGCAAGCTCTGACTAGTTGATTTGACCCTCTGCGTCTGCTCTGACTGTTCCGTGTAATTTCTTTCCTGTGGTTTCTTTTTGCGCAGGATTGATACTCACAGATCCACCGAACCAACAGAGCTCCCTCGCGTAATTGCCATGACAACAAAAACAGGAATCGTGAAGCTGAATGCTGGTGAATTGGATTCGGACGCTCAAGGGTGAGTTCATGTCATTTTTCCTAAAGGAGGATTTTTCCCGTGGCATTTTCTTTTCTAAGTGACAGATTGGTTTCCTCGTGTGCCTGTGACGTCAGGTGCTGTGAAGAAAATGTGTTTTTATCTCGTGAATGCGCAATGAACGAGTTATTGGGGCCAAAGTCATTCTATCATCCATCATGAATAGACCATATTCGTATTCTCGGTATTGGACTGGAACTAGCTTGCAATGGACCGCGCACCGGTGGCTCAGTTGGTTGAGCACCGGGCTGTTACGCGGGAGGTCGTGAGTTCAATTTCAGGCCGGACCAACACTCAGGGTCTTTTAACAACTGAGGAGAAAGTGCTGCCTTTGTAATTACATCTGCATATGGCTAGACTCTCTAGTCTTCTCGGATAAGGACGATAAGCCGGAGGTCCCGTCTCACAGCCCTTCAATGTTCATAATCCTGTGGGACGTAAAAGAACCCACACACGTGTCGCAAAGAGTAGGGCATGTAGTTCCCGGTGTTGCGGTCTGTCTTCTGTGATGTATCATGGTTGGGAGGGTAAATGCTCAGAGAAACTAGCTACACCAAGCTACTCTAAAAATCCGAGGGTAAAAAAAAGATATATGATATGATATGATATGGAGGCTAATGCGGGGGAATCTTTTCAAATGCAAATACTTTCTAATATATTCCCCCGCATTAGCCTCCATTGCAAGCTAGTTCCAGTCCAATACCGAGAATACGAATATGGTTTATTAGTTTTTCCTAAATGGACTGGGAACGAGTTGGCGATGAAAGCGAAGCTTAAACAAGTGAGTGTTTTTGATATTTTGCACGCAAAAATGTAAAGAATTTCAGAATCATTTTGCTTTTCGTTGTCTTGGAAACATGCTAAAAGTTCTTCTTTTTAAAACAATCGGATGACAGGTTTACAAATGGATATCGGGTTCGAAAAGTCACTTGGGCTTTCGAGAAACGGACTCTAGGTCACCTAGCAAACTGCTTCAAAATACATTTTTGTGGCTTTAACTCATCGTCTTAGCATAGGTCTTGGTTTCAAATATTATTCCCTTTCTTCTTTGATTTCATTAGGTCCTTGTCCTCCTTGCCTGGTTCTCCTGATATCCATTTGACGACTCTCTCCAACAGTGACGACTCTCTGTTGGATGAAGACAGTGATCATGGGAATCGCCTAGCAAAGCGACTTGCTTCCAAGAAAAAAATATCAGGTGACTGAAAGCGCTTTATGTGAACTGACAGTTCAGTGTTAGAATACGAAACTGGCATATTTGGAATGGTGTGAACTTCCGATGACGTTACAAACCCAGATCCAGTCTTTACCTCGTAAATATCAACCTGACCGCTGAACGGACAATAGCCACAGAGGAGTCCTGGATACTAGAACGAATCCGGATACGTGTGGACAGGGCCAAAGCTACTATCGAGGAAGTCGACGCCCTATCATGACCGATTTAGTAAGAATTTTAGCAGTCATGATTGCACTTCATAGGAGATTGAGACCAGTCTGCGTCAAGTAGCAGGTTACGACAAAAAATTCAGCTGTGCCTGTCATTGTGAGGTTTATACAGATAAACTCCCAGCTGTTCAAATGTTAGATAGCATTGTTCGCCATTTGAACAACCAAAACTTGTTTAACTGCCGTAATTTATGCAGATAAATCGCTCGACCGCGGCCTACGGTTGTCAAAAAGGAATGTGACCGAAAAATCCGGTAATTGTATGTATGTGTATGTATAACTTTACTTATACATGGAAAATCAGCAGTTAGATTTTACAAGTCAAACACTCTTTACAAATGTTTTACATGATTGCCGTGTTGGAATCCGATATGTCAAATTCTTCTTGTCTCTTACTTGCCCTGCACTCATTTTCTAGGTCGGTTGCGCATGAAATCAAGGGAACTATATCGCCTGGGTCCCAAAATTGAGGGAACTCCAGCAAGCAGTGATGATGAACTGGTGCATGAAACTTCTTTTACGACCTTTGGAAACTTTAAACCAGTCGAGGATTTTTCCAACTCCGTAAAAAATGAGCCATTATGTTTTCCACGCGCAGCTGGCTCCGATTTTGTTGTGAGCTCTGGAGAGGATGACTTCAGTGATGACTTAAGTGCTGGGGAAAAGAAAAAGCTACGAAGATCAATGAAGAAAGAATTCCGGTAACGAGTGTTTTCAGAGTTTTGACACAAAAATAACAATGGCACCTTTTTCTAGACTCAATCACAATACAGAAGTAATGTGTTCTTTTGATTAGAGTGAGTTTTGCCACTGTAATATTGACAGCACCCTCCTTCACCAATATACCATATTCGTATTCTCAGTATTGCACTGGAACTAGCTTGCAATGGAGGCTAATACGGGCGAATCTTTTCAAATACAATTTAATATATTCCCCCGCATTGATCTACATTAAAAGCTAGTTCCAGTCCAATACTGAGAATACGAATATGGTCTATTCTCTATTTCCGTCATCCCATACTACTATGCATTTGGGGGTTCCTTACATAAAAACAATACAAGTTATTTACCCTTGGGACTGTATCCTGCTTCATTGAACTGGATATCAATTGTCTTAATGCAAATAGAGCGTTTTCACTTGAGGTCACGGCGGCCACGATGGTGTACCAAACTAATCCTCCGAGAAATGAACTCTGTTTTATGCATATACTTTCTTTTGTTTCAGTAATCCAATATGGCTGCTGGTCACGTGAGTGAAAGCGCTCCATAACCCCCAAAATGAACTGTCATGCGGGTCATGCGAAAATAGAGAATAGTACTGTGTTCGACTCCCGGATTCAGCATCATGTTCGTTGATTCGTTTCGGGTTCTTCCTGTTACCAAAAAGTCACAAATTTATTTGATGTGCTTTAATTTCATTTAATTCTTGAGTTTTTTGGGCCTGGAAAATGAAAAACGGTCTTGAAAATAGTCATGAAAAGTCAGTAGAATTTCAACATTCGAACAAATATGAGATTGTGCCAGACTAAAGATGGACGATTCTAAATGAAAAATAACAATGAAAACGTTAGGGAGAGCAGTCGTCTCCCGTGCTACTTATAATAATAGAAAAGTATTGAGTTCTTATGAAACCCCAAACTACATTTTTAACAAGTAACTCATTTTGTTTTGAAGCAAGTATTTTTATGGTTTTCTCCAAGATTAAAGCTTTTTTTTTTTCTCACCTCATTTCCGTTTTAGTGTCAACCATTGATGAAACTTTTCTCTTTTCTGCTTCCTTAGAAAACGCGCGGAGACCCACGATACACCCGATTCGACAGACCATTACGGAGAAGTGGGGTCTACCACCTTTAAGCCCGTCGCTCACGTCAACGAAAGTTCCTACACTTCGGACAATGCAGAATCTGAACCGGAGACGGAAAAATGAGTGACAGCTGAGCCACATTTACATTACATTTTAACCACATTCTAGGAAGAATAGTGCCAGCCTAACTACTACGTGATCTCATAAGCATAAAGTAGGTAATCAGTTGAAACTATTTATAAATAGTATGCTCTTTTCACCACAAAATAATTGGGAAGAAAACTTCTAGCTACCCAAATGTGTGTTGCCGCGATCCCGCTCACAAAAGCCATGCGGAGACTGAAGGAAACTTGTTTTTCTTGGGGTCGGTTCGATTTTACTCATCAGATAGAACTTGATGAAGACCGGCGTCGTTATTCAAGTCGCCTTTCAGTGCAACCTTTTGATCATAACGACGTTCAAATTCTTTTAACTTCTTTTACCTTGAGAATGAGGTTAACATGGAAATGGTCTTTAAGAACTGTAACATCCAGCGAGTTTAGAGGAAACGCAAAGTTTATATGCAATTACTAGACCATTGCATTTGGAAGCTTCGCTTGCTGACTTGCTGTATTCGAAAACATCAATAAACCGGTAGGTTTGCTAATAAAAGCTGTTGCGTTTCACATTTTTGATCCTTTACTTTCTTGGGGTACAGGGAAGGCACATTGAAGGCGCAGTGGTGAGAGAACTCTCCTCCCACCAATGTGGCCCGGGTTCGATTCCCAGACTCGGCGTCATATGTGGGTTGAGTTTGTTGGTTCTCTACTCTGCACCGAGAGGTTTTCTCCGGGTACTCCGGTTTCCCCTCTCGTCCAAAACCGACATTTGACTGCCGGATTTGAGTTAATAGTTAATTGCAGTTTACAGTGTTCCCAATTGATGCTCCAGCGCTAGAACGACTAGACGCTTAAATAAAGTTCCTTTCCTTTACTTTCCTTTTTTCTGCCGGGGTTCCGGTTTGTGCGCCCAACGTTTCACTAAATAGCACATGTCCTTCTTCTTTTCGCCCTTTCTGATTACTACCGCGCACCGGGGGCTAAGTTGGTTGGGTATCGGACTGTCATACGGGAGGTCGCAGGCTCGAACCCCGGCCGGATCATAAAATAACTGAGAAGAAAGTGCTGCCTTTGTAATTTCATCTGCAAGTGGTTAGACTTTAAAGTCTTTTCGGATAAGGACTATAAACAGTAGGCCTCGTCTCACAAATACTTTCTATTCTCATAAGTTCCCTGTGAGACGTTAAAGAACCCACAGACTATTCGAGGAGAGTAGGGGATGAAAAACCCGGTGTTGTGGCTGTCCTATTCTCTCCAGAAGAGATGTCTCTAAAAAACGCTTGTGGTGATGAGGCCACCTAGGGACTTTGCCGAGTGTTCAATCTTGTACCCAGAGTCCTCGGACTTTTTGGTCAGTGGGTGAGCGCCCGGAGAGACTCTGGGATAATGAACTTTAACAATTATTTTGATTGGTCGCTTTCATAACAATGACAGTCCGGCAGGAAGTCCGTAAGTAATATGAAGAAGTACCACACCGGAAACCCCACAATTTGGAGGGAGATTCGAAATCTAAAAGTTTATTTTTTTCTACCGTCGTTGTTTTCCCCTAACTTTAAAGTACCTCAGAAAAATGTTAATCACAAAAATTTAACAACGACGGGATTTGAGTCATGTGTAACAGTTTTGACTGACAAAAAGCAGCCTTTTTAGCACGGGAATTTTCCGGCACGACTAGTTCGGGGGTGAGGGGTGAAGGGAATGGCGGTAGGGGTTTAACGGTGCAATGGCTGAAACAACCCAAACCTTTGCAAAAATGCTAACCTTAGACCTAAGCAATATTCTTTCGATAATGTTTAGGCCTAAGATTAGCATTTTTGTAAAGGTTTGGTTGTTTCACTTTTCACTCCCCTCACCCGAAATAGTCAGCCAGGATTTTTCCTACGCTGCTAAAACTGAGTGCTGTCGCTGTTGCAAAAGTACTGTGGGAAAACATTACATCAGTCTCTTTGGGGAGAAATCGGTGGAAGAAGATCTTGTCGAAGCCATTCAGAATTAAGGAAACAAAAATGTAGCAGAAGAGGACATTGGTGTCATTTCCACAAAAATTTGTCGATCGTGTTGCTTGCACAATGGTATTCTGCACGATGGAATACTATGGAGATATATCTATGACAAAATTCAATGATCAGTATTTGAAATAAAATCGTCCGAATCATGAATGCATCAATCCAAAGCAGAATGGCAACAAGCCGATTCTGCAAATGGCCATCACGGAAAGAGGCATAACGCAGAGAGGCATAACGCAAACAGTCATAACGCAAAAAGGTATAACGCAAATAGCCATAACGCAAGTAGACATCGCATGACGCAAAGACGCATAACGCAAATGGCCATAGCGCAAAAAGGATAACGCAATGAGGCATAACGCAGAGGCATAACTTAAACAAGAAGAAAAAGTTCGATAGCGATTATATTTTCTTTCCCTTGAACAATCAATTGACGATTTTTTTAGAGCTGAAATTATTTACGGAGAACACAGCTATTCTCCATTCTTCAAAGGGCCTTTGCATTATGTCTATTTTACGTTATGCCTTTTGCGTCATGAATATTTGCGTTATGCTTTGCTGCGTTATACCTGTTCGCGTTGTGCCTCTTTCCGTGATGGCTATTTCCGTTATGCCTCTCTGCGTTATGCCTCTTTCCTTGATGGCCATTGCAGAATCGGCTTGTTGCCATTCAGCTTTGGATTGATGCATTCATGATTTGGACGATTTTATTTCTTATCAATAAAGGGCAAAATTACTGAGCGCTGACTGGCTGAGACAGAGGGCATATTTTCTTAATCGAGGGCATTTTTGGTAATCAAAGGAGGGCTTGCCCTTTATTGATAAACAAGTAATCGCATGAGTCCTCGTACTATTAAGGATTAATTGCACTTGTGTTTTGGAAATTTTCCAAAACACTCGTGCAATTAATCCTTAATAGTACTCGGCCTCATGTGATTACCTATACAAATACTGATCATTGAATTTTGTCATAGATATACCTCCATAATAATGCTGCAATGTACAAAAGGAGCTAATGATGAGAGATCTTTTGTTTTCGTCCACCAACATGGCGGCAATGACGTAACGTGAAAACCACCTATGTCTCGCTCAGACTCTCCATTTAACACCCCGTGTAGTGCAAACTCATATTGCCAGCAGTCGTGCTCCATTAAGCAGCTCCAAATATGGTTGACAAGTATTTCTACCTCACAGAATACCACAATACAGTAAATGCCACTTTTGCAAAATTTGCTGAGAGGATACCCCCAGACCCTCCTACAGACTCCCGCCATAGCCGCTTGTGTGAGCGCCTTCGGCGCTTAAAATACTCCCACTTTCCTTCAAAAGGTGTTGGAATCTCTGCAGAGCGCACTGCAAGTCAATACTGTTCTTGCTCATTAAATATGCAGAATTTTGGCGTTGTCACGATCGCCGAGGTGGCTGCTTAATTATCGATTAATTAGTTGAGGAGTTGTTTTGCAAGCCGGCACGGAGCACAAAAAAACATAGTTGATTTGCCTTTATGGACTAAGTCTTGCAATTGAACAAAAACATTTGCATTTGCTGTTTTGAGTAGATCAACACTGCCCACATGTAAGTATTTTCGATCCTTATGTAATTTTACATACCGAGAGAGAAGACAAGTAGCTCTTAGGTATTGTGTTTTGAAGCTCTCGACTCCGCTAGATGAGCTCTAATCGACATAAAAAAGAGGAAGTACTCTCCCCTCTCTGCCAGACTGTATATTAAAGAATAGAGCTTAGGAAAAACCGATCGAGGACTTTGAAAGATTATTCCGCTCTTCTAAAGTAAGTGTTTCGTTGATCTCTGTAATGTGATAGTTCGTGGCTTTTAGCTAGAGAAGTTCCAGCCAGTTGGAAATTTAAGAGTGGTCTCTTTGACAGCCGATTTTATTGAGCGGGTATCATCCTCAAAGCTCTATTTCAGAAACTTTTTTGTCTTTCTCTGCCTCTAGCTCTGAAGCAACGCGTCACTAGTTTTCCGTGGCTGGCTTATCGTGGTTTGGCGTGCTCAACAGTGAAATATTATTCAAGACATATCTCTAATTCAAAACTACAGACCGTTAATTCATTGATTTGGTTTCTGTTGCGGGCAGAGAACCTAAAAAGTATTTTACCAACGAAGTTGTTAGACGGAAGCCGGTGTTCATACAGCGACAAACGGTCGGGGCATACCAAAACTGTACAAAAAATTAAAGTGAAGAGGAGTTGATCCGGCCGGGTTCAAATGTATGAATAACAACTTGCAGCATCATTCTCGAATCATTCAGGGAAATAGAACGATTCGTTTTTTTAGATAAAGTTATACAGCACTAATCGGGCTGTAGTTGAAATACCCCGCATGTGTGCCAAAGGGCCTTGATATCGTTTTGCTATCTCTTGCCGTCGGTGGAGCCCCGCACCGATACAGCGTTACCTAACTTGCGATCGTGCGTTCTTTTCGCGGCCTCTCTAAAGGAACGCCACATCATCAGGTTATCTCGGACCGTGCAACTAGCAACTTGAAATAAATTTCCCCAAAAAGCATCAAGAAAATCTCGAAAGAAAA